>NW_001813981.1:2667847-2678327 GCF_000149585.1 Histoplasma mississippiense | reverse complement strand
TCAAACCAAAATTCTCAATTCCATACTCAATGTTCCCAACCATGGATTTATTCCATTTCACCAATTCACCCATAATTCCGTAATTCCGGCATGCGCCTCATTCATTTATCCCTTCTGAAGGAAAGGGGTAACAAGGAAGGTTGGAAAAAAATGCAAAAGAAAAAATCCAGTTGCCGGTATATCAGGTCCGGGTGTCTTCCGTCAGCGACTAACTCTGTGTGGAAACAGAAGAAAAGAAAAGAAAGAAAAGAAAGCGGGAAAATACAAATGAGCAAATAGATCAAATGGGCAAAATAGTGCAAAACATGATTTTCCCAAGCCAGGGTAACTCCAACAAAACACCATGCGTGAAGAACGAAGGCGATAAAAAGAGTAAGTAACCTAGGGAGTAAAAAGGGCAAGTCGTAAACCCAATGCAGGAATATGAACATGACGTCCAACCCTGAATTACTCCAATAGAAGAGTCCTTCCTATGAGACTGGAGGAGAACAAAAAAGGTTGATTATCTAGAGGGAAAGCAAACTCTGCCATGAAAACGAAGATAAATGAACAATTGGAAACGCGCTTGAAATGCATTGCAAACCATACTGTAGGGGAATTAACAAGACGAGAGAGAATGGGAGATCAGAACCAGAATCAAGGGGTGAGGAAGCAGCAAAAAATTACACAAAAAAAAAGAAGGGGGGGGAGGAAAAGAAGAAAGAAAAAGAAAAAGAAGAAAGCAAGAAAGAGAGCAAAAAAACAAAAGATTCAGTTGTTGTGCAGTCAACAAAGAAGGTCAGCATGTTCTCTGTTGCCCATCAAGCGCCTGAAGCGCAACTTTCTCTCTCCAGGCCCGAGCGCACACCTCTCATCATCATCTAAGTCCGCTTCAGGAAGCCACTCATTAGGCAAATCGGGATAGTAAGTATCAAGGCGCTCCTCTATATATCGCTTCCTCGTTCGCCCGATTCCAAACTCCTGACCCCACTGGCATCGATCGAACTCCATCAATCCGCCAAACATATGATCCATATTTGCGACCCAGATCCGGCCTCCATCAGGTGTGTAGTCAGCCCCTCCAATTTCACCAAAGAAATCGTGTACTTGACGTGTCTGGTAGGTTTGTGCATTGACTATTGCAATGCGATCCGCTGGCTCGCACATCAGAAGCGTACGTGGGCCACCTCCAACAGGAGAATATCGCAAAGAACGATAACCCGCTACATCAGACTCGATAAATTGGAGTACTCGCCACATACGAGCATCCCAGATGTTGACTGTTCCATCCTGATTGCTAGTTGCAACATGGAGCATATCCGGCGACCACGCGCATGCGAACCCAAAGTCTTGATGGCCGACTAGTGGTTGCACCGGTTTTCCACTTTCGCTATCGACTATCCATGCTTCTTTAGCATCGCCAACTATAACGCGTAGTCGACCATCCAAAGAGGTGTCAGTGCAGTTAATTGCACGAGCGAACTTGTGGTTTTGGACAAATTTGTTGGTCTCACAGTCAAGGATTCGAATATATTGATCGTTCGATGATATAATTGCCTGAGGGCTACGACTCGTTCGATGCCTAACAATATCAATATGATTTGTGATTCCGTTTTGGCTTTTAGTGATATAGCCATCCACAGTGTTGTGATCGGTCACGTCACCTCTCATCGCATATTCGCCAGAGAACCCACCAACTACTGTGACACCGTGCTTCGCTTTCATGGTTGAAATTTTGACTGGCTCAAAAAAGGTCGCCGATCTTGACGGATTTGAGAGGTCTATCAGGAAATGTTTTTGGCTGTGAAACGGGGTTACTGTGTAAATTTTGGACCGATGAGCATATTGCACGGTATTCGACGATGTCACGGACATAAGATTGCGCAGTTGAAAATGGGACATTGACGCCTTGTATTTGGTATACATGGTCTTCGCCATGAAGAATTTCTCGGTCTGTGGTAGCCGCTTCGAATACTAACTCATAGATTAATCATTTATCCCAACAATGTAAAAAAAATATAATAAAAGATCTTACCCCGTGAGGATTGAATATCAAATTACGGTAGCCTTTGTACCAGCTATCACGAAGGATCCTAGCATCGGACCTCCGGACACTCATCCTTTTTGACCAAGGAATATTCTGAATATCATAAACCTTAAATTGGTGCTTCTCAGGACGCGTTATCTTGTGGGGACGAGGCCAATACGAGACGTCTGCTGCTGCATCTGATATCGTGACGTGTGGTCGATCCTTCAAAGCAAGCTGCTCGAGAGGTACTCTTGATCGAATAAGCCATTGCTTAATGAACATCTCGACTGTTAGATTCTTCTCGAACGCTGGAAATTCAAGTCCGTTAGCAAGTGTGTATGTATGGCCATCGCATGGAGCGAGAGGGGCCGCTAGAAGACTGCTGGCAATATGGGCACTGAAGTATTTTAAAACCAATGACGGAGGGACGAAGTAAATTGACTCTTCAGAGGGGCCGTGCATGTAAGTATACTGGTCCTCAGTTAGAAGAGCATCAGGGCGTGTAACTGCAGCAATTCTCCGGCTTGGTGGGGTGATTTGTGGAGAGGCTGAAGTCCTGGGCCAGGGCAGTGTTTGATATAATACAAAGTGTGGTGATTCTTTTGTATGATCATGAGATTTCAAAAAAGCGTCCGTCATGTGAAGACCAGCAAGGAAAGTGATCGTTGTGTCATTGACGAAAAGGGCATTATAGGAATCACGAAATAAGAAGAATCCTTTAGATGGTGTTGCAAAAATTGAGAACTGAGAAATGAAATTTGACACGGCTAGCAACATGATGCTATCAGCTTGGGGGTGAAATTCTTGACGTGGGTCGACGGAAGGTCCAGAAGGATATTCAAAACATTTCATGTTACCAAATGCACGATGGATGATTTGTTGGGCCTTTCCAAGGGCTTGAACATTTAACGGAAGAAACAACGTAGAAGGTGGACTAATAAAATGTGAATCCATACTTTCAGTTTGCGGAAACCCCCCGAAATCGAGGTGATCGTCTTCATCCGCGCCGTTACTAAGGGTAAAACTTTGGATAGTGCTGTTGTCGAAGTTCGTAAAAGAAATGGGTTG
Organism: Histoplasma mississippiense; assembly: GCF_000149585.1. Taxonomy (NCBI): domain Eukaryota; kingdom Fungi; phylum Ascomycota; class Eurotiomycetes; order Onygenales; family Ajellomycetaceae; genus Histoplasma; species Histoplasma mississippiense. Next base: position 2,675,251 of record NW_001813981.1, on the reverse strand, counting down.
AGAGCGTCCATTGGTGGTAGAGCTTTGGGCCTGATTTTGATAAACTCTACTATCATGCACATCGCTGCCAAAGTCAAACATTGGGTTACTGTGTTCTGTAGGATCACAACAAGATATTTCATCATCGGTTATGTAAAACTTTTCGGTATCGTTTATCTCCGAATTGGAATCATCGTATGTACTTCTCGAGCTGCCAAATATAGAAGGAACTCGGGGCAACCTGTCATAGGAGAAACGATATAGGTCAGAATCTTCAATGAGGGTATTGCCGTACGCCGGGATGTCCTCATCATCGGAATCTCCATCATCATCATCGTCATCATCATCATCATCATCATCATCATCATCATCATAATCATCGTAATATTCCTCACCGCTCATGGAGCCCATGTCCTCATCATCACCGTTGCTCCCCGGAGCATGAGGAAAGACGCCTGGATAGATTGGACTGGTCTCGATGTTGGTGTGATGGGCGAAGGAAGCAGAGACCATTGAGCCGGCTTCCATCGTGAAGAGGGATGAATTAGCTATCAATTGACCCGTAGAATTGGCGACACCAGAAACAGGAGCATCATTCTCAATACCAGCAGTCGAAGAAGGTAAACCTAATGGGGGATGTGATTGGCCAGAATTGTAATGCTGACGCGACTGAAAACCTGAAATTTGGGACTCAGAATTGGTCTGATGCGATTCAAGTTGAGGGGCCGAAGAAGAATGCTGCACTTGATCTAAGCTATAGAAACCTACTTGAGTGTCGTAGTCCATCTCTCCGATGGAGCTACTCGGTTCATCAAGTAAGTTGTTTAAGGGAGCAGGGCCGCCCAAAATTCCGAAGGGGTCAAGATTGTGTGAGAATGATGTTGTATCACCTTGACTTGGCAATAAACTCTGGCCCAGATTAGGATGTGCTGTCTGCTGGTCCATTGGGCCTGATTGACTGGCTGGGCTGTGTAGTTTGTTGTCGTCCGGTAGCGAGGAGTCAGTCATGACTTCCGTAGCCTGCACAAGAGACGAGGCTATTTGATCATAAAACACGTCGCTTTGGTCGACCATTATGATCGTTTGACTAGACAACGGGTCGCTACAAAGCCTTTCTCAAGTAGACACCGGATTTCATCGCGTGGGTAGTCGAGAAGCAAAGCTCTTCGCGTGTGTTTTAAATCAGTTTTGTGGGAGGATCAAGGGACTGTAGAAAAATAATAAGAACCCATCCAACAAGTTTGCCCCCTGGAAAATGCCGTATCTGCGCCTCTTTCCAATGATGTCCCGGGCATAAACTCACCGAACTCGATTCGCAAGCAGCAGTTTCCAATGCCGGTTAAAGCAGAGGGCAGATGGCGGGCTGCAAAACACGCTACGCGTCAACAAATAACCACAAAATATGACGGTGAAAAGTGACAAATCCGGTAAATAAAGCAGAGAGACGGCAAATGTATCTTATATGCAGACTTGGAAGCGCTCAGGAACCGTTGATGCAAGCTCTATGCTGAATGAACAGCTAATGACGGACAAGCAGTCAAAACCTCGGAAGAGTGCAGAAGAATTATGGAAATTCAGGAGATTTGTGGGGCCAAGCCGCCAAAGTTGGTGAAGGCGAACACAGAAGAATTTAATAATGTGTTATGCATCTACATGGAAAATATTTGAAGCCATGAACTTGAGCACAAGGCTAAATTGTCCGGTCAAACAAAATGAAAACAGAAAAGAAAGGGGAAAACAGCACCCTATTCAACATGAACATGGATATAAGGGTATGTATATCCAAGAATAAATCTTAAAACAAAAGACTGAAAATGGCGACGTCAATAGAGTAGACGGCTTACCCACTTCCGCAAGCAATGAATATCTAATTATAATGCAAGCTTTGCAACTGAAAAAGAGTTGCCAAAGGCCAAGGTTCTATCTAACAACCAAGTCAGACAGAATCAAGCCATAGAGCACGATTGGGAAATGCGATGATGGAAGAAATACACTAACATGTCTTATGGATTCAAGGAGGACAGGTGGCAGCGAAGAGCAGATGGTCTGAATGAGGCTCTCCAAAATGAAAATTGAAAATGAAAATGAAAAAAAGAAAGCAAAAAAGAAAAAGATAAAAGAAAAGAAAACAAGCAATGAACAAAACTGTAGAGGGCTGTTTTTTGTAGATGAGATGTGCTGTGGATGAAGAAGCGGGAGCAGGGCGGTGGTTGACGTTGATGTAATGTACCCCCGCAGCAAGTTTTCCTAGTCGAATACATGCTAGCTTTTGGCTGCGGGAAGCAAAGGCCGGAGTCCGGGCCGGGGCAAATGTACTGTGTTAGGCTTAGTCTAGTCTTGGCATATAATTCCGCGGCTCTGGATTGTCACTTTCTCCAATTAGCCCGGGAAAAAAAGGAATGCATATCAGCGGTACCTGGGTCACGTCAAATGCTGCAGCTGGTCCAATCTTTGGGTCACTCCTACAGGAAAATGCCCGTGATGTCCATGACCCAGATCATTGACTCGCCAGCTCGTGAGGAACAAACAGCATGCTGCTTCAGAACCCTGCCACACACACTCCAAAAGGAGAATGACAGCAAGACGCTCAACGTGCCCTGGTCGGCCCATGTCATTTTAATCAAAGGAGCGGGGGGGGGAGGGGGAAGGAAGGCGGGGGAGAAATCTCATCTTTTCCCTTTTAGGGATACTACCAAGCAAGCTTCTGACAATTGCAGGCAGACATTTGCTATTATTCGAACACTGGTAAAATCCACCAGCTTATATGTTGGTCCGGGAATACATATATCCAAGGAGAATGCAGTTAGCACTCAGCGTTGATAAGTTTCGCTAAACCGCCAATATTGGAAGTCCGCTCTCTGCATATCGCTGGAAAACTGATGGAAAAATACATATTTCAACATCCTGGCATATCATGGCAAACGGAGATGCATATCCGCTAGTCTATATCAGTACTAGGAGCCAACATGCAAGACATCCATCTATGAGATCTATCACTTATTTCTTTTCTAATCCCAGCGGTTTAGACCTGTCAATTTTTACTGGACTCAGACATATCTTGGCAGTCCTAGGGTCCAAGGGGATGTCATGCGGCACATGTGAGTTCCTAAATATATATTTATATATATACTTATTAATTGGGGGGAAGGGCTGGAGTGGTAGCTCTGGATGGAGATTGTATGTTGTACGACGAGCTGGGCTTTCTTACTAGCAAAAATGCATGATGAATTACATATGAAAGAGATGATTCGGATGAGCTTGGAAGCTGTTGCCAACCAACGTTCAGCGACGCTAAGGAGGCAGTATCCCCTCAGAACCAGCCGACATGGATATTTTCAAAGCCCGATTAGCTCAAAATCGAGAACGCTCCACGGCACGCAGATGAGACAAGCTAATGACAAGTTGAATTGAAACAGGGGAGGAAGAGAAGCAAACTGGAGAAAGGAAGTTTAACTTCCTTGAATAAATCATAACCAGGTGCAATTTTATCCAATATCGCATATTATTTTATCATTATAAGAACAATGAAAAGCAGCATAAAGGACTCCCATAATCCGGATCGCGCATCGCCAATGTTCATCGCCTGGGGTAACATCTGCGTCTAGCTTCCCCAAGCAAGAGAAATGGCAACACTTGCAAGAAAATATATGGCTGAACTATCTAAAATTGTGGCACCAAATGGGTTTTTCAACAAAGAACCACCGTTTTTAGATGGTGATGCTGATGGCGCTCCGGAGCTCGTGGGTGACTTCGTCGGATTAGATGTAGGGCTAGATTTTTTTGTTTCGAGTGGAGACATGACCTGCGGCATATCAATGATTGAGTTAGAACCTAATTTGCTCTGTGATGATATTGAAACCTGGGAGGCAGAAGGGATTTTGCTCGAATGCTCAAAAAAGAAGAATGATTGCACGAACCCTGTCAACAACCTGGATAACGCCGTTGTTGGTCCTGGGATTTAAATTGGCAGCCATATGTTAGTTGACGTTTTCCTTGAACTTTACATGTGGCATCACCACAAAGGCACAAAACGTAATATACGCGGCGGGAACAATGACCCAATAATGAGGTGGGTAAGCTGAACTCACAAAACGTTCTTCTTGACCAATTTGGCATCGTTAAAGAAAATACCCGTGGCATTAACTGTTACCAGGATGGTGTCATTGCTAACTGTTGTGAAGATTTGACCGTCTGCTAGGAAATTGGTATAAACCGGTTCCGTGAGAGTGTGGAAAGTAAGCGCCTTCGTCAAATCGCCGGATTCTGCTTTTTCATCGGGATTGCCTGCTTGCTCAAAGGCATCATCTGTCGGACCGATGCAAGTAACATTTCTTAAAGTGTCCAGTACAGGTCCAAGGCTGGTCCGCCTCAGCGCCAGGCTGAGAGACGTGAGATCTTCGCTTTCGATGGTCTCCGTGCAGACCCTTGGAAGGGTGAGGAGACTTTTTTCCACCTCGCGCCAAAATTAGTGTCAGCATACCGCAACCAATCTGGCTAAAAACTAATAGACTTATGGGACGGTAACGAGTTCTGTGAAAGTGGCAGATAAAATATCATACCCGTCAACCATATGAAACAGGCCTCCATCCCATTTCCCGTCGAGAAGAGTCACCGTGACAGATTCGTGCAAACCTGACAACACATCGACTTCCTCCTGCTGCCTTTTCCGTGAGCTGCCTGCTGATTGAGGACTCATGATCACAACCTGTCCGTCGTTATTCTCCCCCGCATCGTTTTGAGCGTCCAATGCGGGACCTGCGCTTCGATTGTTGTACTTCTCCTCCATAAGATCGGTTGGTATCACCAGGCGATTAGGGGGTGCAGAGAGGAGTTGTGCTGCCGGCAAGCTTCGAGATAGGATATGGTATCTCATGATAGCTTCCAGTTCTAAATCTGGGATGTCTGCGATTTCCAAGTCGCCGTTGGTAGCACGATAGGCAACGAATGCATCGTCACTAGGAACGAGAAATGTGAGCCGTTGAGAATTATCAGAGGCTCCGGTCAACAGGCGAGCAATGTTAGACTTGTTTAGAAGCAGCGAGCGAAATTGAGATAGAGCGGGATATCCGCTCAAGGCCTCGACCAACGGCTCCGCGTGCGAAATGGCGGGAAATAATATCACGGACAGTAATAAAATGTGCTGCCAAAGCAGTCGTCGAATAATCCCCATTGTAGCCACGGGCTAATTTCCTCTCGAAGCACCGCGTTGCAAAAACAAATTCAGCTTCTTTAAATAACAACCAACGTGAGTTCAAGGAATAATTTCTCATCCATAACTTAGGCGAGAGCTCCTAGGTTATAAGGTATCGCGGTATAAAATATTAAGAGGGGAACAAACTATCCCCTGTTGTCCACTGCCACCGCCGGCTGGCCATGCTGGACAGTTATCTCAAGTTCTGTGTCCAATCAAAGCTTGCGTTTCTACGTTGGAACCCAAATCACCAACATCCAACGGCTCCCCTTAGGTTCTGGCTTGCTTTTCTTGATATCATTGGGGGATGAGAACAAGGCTCCTCAGCCTCCGCCACCGAAGAGGAATAACGAACCGAATGCGTCCATGTACAGGATGTCCTCTGATGGTACGGAGTAGTTTTCATGCATACATGGATTAAGGCTTGCACCCCAAACGTCTTTCTACCCGTAATTCAAAGGAATTGATAATTACACCGCTTACCATGGCTACTTTACACCACCAACAAATCGACTAACTTTCATAAGGAAGAGCGCATACTTGCCCTTACATACAAAATAACCAGTATTCAAATGTTGTTTAAATGAATCAGGGGAATATCTACATTGCTGCTCAACTCTGCGATCTGTGAAATCCCTATAACAATGCCCTCTGTGGTGGTAGGATAAATTTATTCATGGGCGAAGTTGGCAGTGATCATCATGTCAGGCATCCCTAATAGCAAAGAATAGAATGAAACTCCCCAGGTGGCTCAAGGGACTGCGCAAACCAAGCATTACGAGGTGCAAGAAGGCTTCCTGGTATGGGCGGCTTCTCTAGGACTCGCTTGACCTGCCAGGGTCGGATCCTTTAACAGGTAGAGGAAGTTAGATCTCAATGATATGGTAAACCCTCTGCTCTGATGTCAGTTGATAGGCAATTGATTTTGCGGCCTTGGTGGGGTTGGAGAAATCAATTTCTGACTAACCTCTGATCAGTGGGGGAATTTTTGTCCCACACACAAAACAATATCGCCCCGGGGAGTAAATATTTGAACAGTTGTCGTACAAACTTCAGCCAAAAAGATATATCAAAATACACTCTACGAGATTCTGTAAGCGGCCCTAATACGATTGGCCTATTCGCAGTTCCTTCAAGGCATGCATTCGGCACATTCATTTGGTGAAACAATGACGGTTCACGAATTGGGTTACGAGATGGATACATATCTAGACGAAGCGTGTGAAACAGCTGTTGTAGATGCAAATATGGAGAGCGAGCCCTTTCTCGCATCAATCCCTAGTAGCACCACATCTTGGGTTGCTCCCAAAGGCTTCATATGGATTGAAATTGGTAAGAAATCTTCTATTACAGCACCCAGCACAACAGTGGTAAAAAATGTTGTTTGGTCACTGTCGCTAACCTGCTCTCAACAGCGATATTCGCAAATGTATTCCTATCGGGCTTTGATGGGACTATTACAGCGTCAACATATGCTGTAATCAGCTCCGAGTTCAACGCTGCCAACAATGCTTCCTGGCTGACGACCTCCTATTTGATCACAAGCACTGTTTTCCAGCCCTTGTACGGCCGATTCTCCGATATTTTCGGTCGGAGAGCTTGTTTTTTTACCTCGACCATTACTTTTATGCTTGGTTGTCTGGGCTGTGCTCTGGCCCCAAACATCGTGGTTTTAAATTTGATGCGCGCAGTAACTGGTCTGGGAGGGGGTGGGTTGATGACGATGGGTGAGTAAAAGCACTCCAAGATTCCAATTCACTTACGGCCCTATGTGCATACAATGACCTGATTCTCGGAATGTATCCAGCGACAATAATAAATTCAGACATGATTCCTTTCAAAGAGCGAGGGATGTATCAAGCGGTCCAAAACGTCTTGCACGGATTCGGGTCGATTTGCGGTGCGTCGATAGGCGGATCGATTGCAGACACGATCGGATGGCGATGGTGTTTCCTATTGCAAGTGCCAGTGTCAATTCTTGCACTAGTAGTCGGTCATCTGGTAGTTATAAACCAGTCTCACTATCAGAACGTAAATCGCGAGGCGTCCAAGACCACACTATCTGCGATTTGGAACCGTGTCGACCTGTCCGGTTCCTTCTTGTTGATCGTAGGATTAAGCAGCCAACTTGTGGGGCTCGGTCTGGGCGGTAACGAGCTACCCTGGAGCAGTCCCTGGGTTATTCTATACGCCTTGTTGCCAGTGTCCTGATTCTGGGACTGTTTTTATACGTG
>NW_001813981.1:2658506-2667383 GCF_000149585.1 Histoplasma mississippiense | reverse complement strand
ATTCGGCTATATTATTTACAGTTCTTGCGGCATTTGAGCATGCGTAACGTCTACCAGAATGCATCTCGTACTCACTAATTCATATCATTAACTCTGCTTTTATTTACGTTGCATTTTGTCGGCTCTGCTAATGTTGACACCAATCGATCATCAGATCACGCCGTCTCCGCCTCAACCGTCTATCTAATCCGCTCCCTAGGAACAGTTTGGGGTGTAGCAATCACATCAGCTATCACCCAGAACACACTTAAAAAAGGGCTTCCAGAAGCCTTGATTGGAATACCAGATAAATGGAAAGTAAAACCATTTCCTTTAGTGCTTCTTTTCTTTACCATGCCCTTCCCTCTCCTCCACCTTCTCCAACCTCAACACCCCTTCCCCGATAAGATTCATTTCAAACGAACAAATACTCTATAAACGCACCCCGGCTAACCAAACCTGCCCTTAATTTCTCTGCCTCCTCTTGGGAAAAATTTCTAGATCATCGAAGAAATCAGACACTCCGTTCTGGCAATCAACAAATTACCCCTGGACGCCCAATTGGCCGCGCGCCATGTCTACCACCACGGCATAAACCTCTCATTTGCTGTTTCTGCTGGATTTGGCTTTATCGCGACTGTGTCTGCTCTCTTTGCGAGCGGAAAGGGATTGTCGCGACGCACCAGCAGTGATACGAGGATGACGGCTTCTCATTCTCAAGAAAGGGGAGGGGGAGAAAATATCGTGGAGGGGATGTCGCGATGAGATCCCATGAGTTTGGTTGGATACTCTCACTGTATCGGGCACATAGAGAGGAGAGGTAAGTGATAGACTTTATTTTTAGATGAAATTTTCACTTTCTAGAATATTGTGTTGTACCGCGTTGTTGAATGGGAGGAAAATTGGGAATGGAAGGTTACTCTGGAGCATGCAGTCGTGGGTTGATGGCAATAGAGCAAGTTTTAATGTACTGTTAGGTGTGAGGTGAGGTTCCAATGATAGACAGACGATAGATATGGATTAGATCTCCAGGATGGCACACTTTCCTGAAATCGTACTGTACGTACATGTACTTGGGGGTTATTTCCCGGCTGTTATTAACTCGCCTGTCGGGTTTTCCGGAAAATAAAAAACTTAATATGATTGAAGATAGCGACACTTCGAGAGCAACAAAAGTGAACATTTATCATTATATTCTTACACTCACGGAAGAAGATATATACAACTTAATATATACAAACTTATATTATGTACCTACGAATAGGAAATGAAAACGATAAAAGTGCCCCCCTTCTCTATTTCAACAGCGAGTAAAGAAAATGCGTGGAATTAAAGTAGATAGATTTTAACAAAATAGGAGGTAAAAAAAAATACATCATTTGCATAGCAGGGAAGGGAATAAATTGAGGTTGTAGCATTCCTGGAAATGAATGCTCCTCGCCCAAATGAGGGCGGTGTCACTGAAAACGAGAATTGAAAGATATTGGGATAGAAAAAGAATATATTCGAAAATGGTGCAGGGATAAATAAGAATCAACGTTCAAGGAATACTTGAGCAGAGCTGTTATGGAAACCCGTGCGTGAATAGGGAATAAAAAAGGTAAAAAGAGGGAATGGTTCTGGATCTTTAAAAGTGAAGTCTAAAAGAAAAAGTATATTGTTGCTTGGCTATATAGAATCTATCTGCATGGAAGCAGATGAAGGAGAAAAAGTACAGGTATTATGAGGTCATATAGTTGGTTGACTGAGAATAACAAACAGAAAAAAAGAAGGAAAAAAACAAGAAGATTTACGTATAGGTGTTGGAACAAAAAGGATAATAAGAGGAAACGCAAAGCAAGGTGTCGATAGGACGAAGGATAGCTTGGGAGAATGGGAACATAGAAGGTTGTAATACAAGGCACAAAAATAAACGCCCCAAATTGCAATGAATATCGTGGCTCATGCAACGGAAAGCAAGAGAAAAGGAATAAAAAAGGCAATAATAATGGGCAAAAGTTTCCAGGAACCAAGAAAGAAACATGCGCTAAATCTGGTTGGTATGGCCTCCCTAAATATCGAAACGGCATAAATCCACCGAGGCACGATATTTATTGATTTTTATGTCTAATAGTCATAGGGTTCGTATATGGATTGATGTGGCGGATAGCCAGATACATTCGTTTGCGATTGCGACCAGTTAGTACCCATAAGTTTCAGACGGCGTTCTAAACGAACGAGGGCGAAAATGTCAGTTATCAGCGGATTTCATACAGTGTTGCAATTTGCTAGATAAAAAAAAAAGGGGGGGCGAAGGTGAGGGAGGAAACATACCCCTCTCGAAATCACCCCATCGCTTCATAGTAATCTTACTGCTGTCAAATTCTCCCTCGTACTCGATTCCGGCTTTCTTCGTTTTCTCCCCTGCCGTCTTACGAGTGTCACCCCAGCTAAAGTCGTCAAATTTCCAATAGGAATAGGTGGGCAGCACAAAGTTCCATATCGGCAGCGAGAGCAGGTAGATAAACATCCACATAACGTATGAGAGGCGGTGGGCGGTCACAACGATTAGGATCGCAGGCAGGCCGAGAATAAGTGCCAGAAGGACGAGAGGGATGACTTGGACAGGCTTTCTGATAATGGAGATGACAATGACATAGAACGTGAAAGAGATCGCAGCAGGGAGGACCAGAGTTCCTACTAGTTCCATGAATACCACGAACTGCATGCTAAAACAAAAGGTCCCGCAGAGATCTCGAACAAGAACAAGTTCCATAAGGTTATGCACGGTACTGTTGATCCACCTGCGGCGCTGGGATAGGAGAACACTGAATTTTTCTGGGACGGTAGTTTTGCAGACTGCTTGGGGTACGAAAACTTGTTTTCGTTTTGGGAAGGTCTTTAACATAAGCGTCGACAGGTATCGGTCCTCACCGAGCAAGAGAAGGTTCTTCTTATGAAGGGTGTCAACGACATTCTCTGAGTAATGCTCAACCACGTCTGGATTTGCAAGAATTGGCACCCAGTAGTTCTGTCCTCCCTTGGGAGCTTTGATTCGATACATGCAGAAGCAACCTGGCAAGCAAGTGACACCACCGAAAACTGATTCAAACGATTTGGAAAGATGATGGGAAATGAAATACTCGAACACTTGTATCATCGTAACCCAACTCTCTTTTTTATTGGCGATCTTCGTCTCCCCGCAGAGACCCATGATTTCTGGGTCCTTGACCATAGCAGAAACCATGTGCGTCAAGCTGTCGGGGAATACCTTGGTATCTGCATCAACCATCAGAACAACCTCATAGAAATCGGGTGATATGCCCGTAATCTTCCATAATCCATTGAACATCTCGAATTCGAGCTCCGTCATTCGCTCATCGAACATGACCTTTTGAAGAAAAGACATCAAAATAATTTGGCTGTCACGTTTGCCTCGGTTACCCGGTTTACTATTCTGCATCTCATCCGGTGTTCCGCATTTCACGACGACCATCATTGGCACGCGCTGTTGTTTGTCGAGAGGTACAACTGATTGTTCTCCGTAATCATAAAATCCAGTATATATCTTGGCCATATTGTGCCTCTTTGCTCCGCTGGCAACAGCAACATACGAGAAGGCCTGGACGTCCTCGGGAAGGACAGTAAAGTCCTTCATCAGGCTAAGAGTAATGTCGGGGGTAGTGACAGTTTCGCCCGCTCCTTTGATCAAGCCGTCGCAAATGACAACAATCGTCTTGTGGCTATTGGGGTAATCGGTCATGGCGATAGAATCTAGAGTTGTGCGCAGACCCTCCGCTCCTTCAGAATAAGCTGTCACTAGACAAATTGCGTGGGCCAAAGGATACCCGAAGGGTTGCCATTCTGGTGGAGGTTGAGGAACCACCGATTCGTTAACAAATCCTGACATGCCCGGCGTTTCAACATCACTAACAGACATGGAGAATGGTCGATCGTGTACACCAAGCATAAGACTGGTGCGACTACCAACGAGACTATGCCTATAAGGATCGACGCTTAAAGTCCCTTGACTGGGGTTTTGGCCAGTCTTGTACATCGGGTTCGCAAGATTCGCATTCTGACTCACCATGGTGGTGGGTGGCGCGCGCTGTTTTGACGCTCCACGATCCATCGCATAAGGGCTAGTGAACCTAGACGTTGTTGGGAAAATAGCGCTGCTGATTTTGCTCCCGCGTCTACTGCCGCGGTCAGGTAAAGCAGGATCTGTTAAACGTGGACCAGGCTGATAAATGTCGTCGGACCAATCTTCGATTTGCTTTTTCCGCATTGTTGAACTAGGGTTTATCGTCGTCTTCGCAGCGAAACGGCTCGCCAAAAACCACTGAAATGTCAAAGCAAGAACAAATTTCGCCCCAACAACGGATAGAATAAACGCCAACGAGACATAGAGAACCACCTTAGAGGCGATGCAACCGACAGATTCCGTATCAATAGCTCCAACTTTGATGATTTCGGTCAAACATTTAGCCAGTCGTTTGTCAGCGGAAGACTGGAACAAATGCGTCACGTCGGCACCCTTAATCGCCGGATTTGCCTTGAGTTCGTCGAACTGTCGGGGAACGGTAACTTGGCTTCTGTCGAACCAATCTAGGAGATTCAAATCAAGAACGTTACCTGAGTATACGATCAGGTTTCGAGACTTGTTCTTCAAATCATCCCACTTGAAATATACCACTCCAGGCGCTGCTAAGCGGTGATAGAAAGTATTTCTCGCTTTCTCAGTCATATGACATGCATAACCTAAATACGGTGGTTCGGTAAAATTGGGTTGAGAGGAGCCATCCTGCTTGAAGGGAACGCATGGAAAGTACCAAGCCAGTTCTCCATTGCTGTTCGTTGGCACATTTGAGTTTGGGGCCGCAGTGATAAGACCTTTACATGCGCCATTTACATTTTGGAACAAAAAGCTGGCGTCCATACCACCGTATGAAACAGGAGGATAAGCGACGTTCGATCTATCGGGAATACCCAACGCTTCCGGATGATGAGTGCCTTCCATACTATATGCTTTCCCATGGAAGATAATATATCCCACATCGACCTGGTTTATTTTAAGACGTACACCCGGGCTGCCACAAACAACCTGAGTAAAACCGAAGGTGAGAAATCCAACGAAGGTGCAAATAAGGAGAATGATGCTGATAAGGCCCATTTTCTCGCGCCAAGCTCGTCTTTGAGCCTTCGCGGGCATTCCGAAGCATTTGAGGAGGAAATCAGGACACCAAAAGGTCACCATGCCGCAATATACGTTCCACAAGCTTGGGGGATTGATAGCATCTAATGCTTCCTGGCGCCTCTTTTCTGCCTCCTTGGCGGCTCTGGATTCCTTCCGCGACAGTTTCCTATGTGTATGTTTTCCCACGTCCCGCTGTGATGGATGACGACCCCGTAATTTTCTCGAACGGTCCCCGTCCTCGTGATAGTCGGCACCAGGGTTATTCCCGTCGCGTCTAGTTAGACTCTTGATATCCGTACTTCCTGAGCTCATTGTGTCGGCCTCCCCATTCTCATGTACTGGCTCATTGCCTGTTGTTGAGGGATACGTAGCCATATTTTGCGCATGTTGGCGATAGTGGTAGTTAGGGTGGTTACGATTCATACGGGTTCGTTCAGGTCGAATCAAACTCTTTTTCCGAGACAAATTCCTTGAATCCATTGTCGCGGCTGCATCATTTCCTGGGCTTATTCGAGCAGACAGCTGAGGGTTTCCATAGTAGCCATTGTGTCTCTGCGAGTTGGGTGGCGGCGTTAAGGGGCTATCCACATATCCACCAGCTTCAAGATCAGGACGCCGTCGATGGGATGAGTCCCGAAACCCAGGTGGCTGGGCATCGCGTCTTAAAGATGAATCGGTTGGCCGCTGAGGCAGTGACATGTTGATGTGAAAAGAAAAAAAATCTGCCAACTAGAATACAAAATAAGCATATCGATTAGCTGCTATTTGCTGGAACGAAATGACCATAGATTTCAGAAGTCCCCGCCGCCGTAGAGTTATAACTAGGCAAATTTTTTACATACCAAAATGAGAAATACCACTGTCGTTCCGCCTGATTCAAAGGTCTAAACTAGTTATCCCAGGGTTCCAAATTGGTGTTGCCCAACACACACCCATACAAAAGTTCAGCAAGATCGGTCGATGCGAAAGTTTTTCGTCCAACTAGCCCGCGAACGGAAGTTTTGAAGACTCGTAGAAGCGTTTAAACGGCCAACATTGGTTTTCAATGGCTGAGATACTTGGTTTGGCCTTGCAGGGAAGAATTCCTGCAGGACGTTTGTTTCAAAGATCCCCGACCGAGAAGCGGACAGACGCAGTGCGGATGGTCTGCGCTAAACACGCAGAGGAGAAAAGACTAAACACGCAGAGGAGAAAAGAAAACAACACTCGAGAAGTATGAATATATGGCAACTAATGGACAACACAGAGAGAGAGAAAGAGAAAGAAAGAGTTGGGAAACAAAATATATGAACAAAAGATCGATTTCAGGACATCGCACAAAAGGTGATTTCGGTGCAAAACGAATGTAATCGCCTCACAGCATCAAACGTCGAAAGAACGAGGTTTCGACGCTGGATGGCAAGGCTTCAGGAAGAGATCGCCAAGGGTTGTTGGGATGAGAAGCGAATGCTGGCAGTCCTGGCTGGGTTGAAGTTGGGGGCTTGTCTAGATTGGGAAATAATGACCAGAGGCTTAGGGGTGTATGGAATTGACGTACTCCGTATTGCTGTGACATTTGTGACAGGTATGTGGCATTCATGACATTTACAATACCAGTAGAAGACCGTTTGGACAATACAATAATACGCGGTAAAACATGATTCCAGGTCCGAATCTATTTTTAACTCTCCATAGTAATTGGCCACTGGGATGTTACCCGCATACAGAATTTCAGTTGAGACGTTGCTTGATTTTCTCGGAAGCACTTATTACGGTACTGCACTGTGCATGCATACATTAATAGACTGCTTTCCAATATCTCTATTATGCTGCAGGGTACAAAATTCTAGCTGTTTTGCTGTCGAAAATTTGCTGGGTTGGTGACGAAGCCAGAGAGTTGTATGGATCAGGTACCGTCAAAACCGAGACACCCCAAACTTCCTCCCGGTTGAATCAACCAATCACAATACAAGGAAGCATAAAATACCGCGGTATGCCAAACCTTGAAAGTGTATCATTGTCCCAAGTATGTCCCTTTGACGGAAGTTATGGGGGCTTTACCCCTAAGTTAACCCCTAAACTTTGGGCACCCCGCCCCTAAACCAACCACAAATCTTTTTCAAGGCGTATCAGGTATCTCCATTAATTTGTAACAAAGTTAACTATTCACCACATACGTAAATAAAACAGAGTGACATATAATCATTAATACATACTTATTATGCCCCCTTCTAAAATTACCAGGTTCTAGAGAAACACAAAGTCACCATTCGTTGACTCGTTACAGGAGGCAAAACACATATTCAGTCCGTTCAGGAACTAGTAATTTATTTAGCACTCTCTTTGTCGAGTAATTTAGGGGTGATTTTAGGGTCAGCTGCTTCCAAGCATGCCTAATTCCCAGTTGAACCCTGCGCTAAATGTGGCGCTGTAATCCGTATTATCCGATCTCAAAATTACAGCCGCGGGGCTTTGGAGTGCTTTTGTCCCTGGTATTCGCATTTCCAGATAGATTTCAAGCGAGATTTTGGCTTGGCGGGAAGGGTTGTTGTGGTGATGATTTTCCTGGCAAACGAGTTTTGACAAAAGATGATATTTGTTTTCTCTTTTGTCCTCTTCTTCACACGCACCGCACCGTCAATTCATATCCTGAAGATATCTATGATGGATGGATTAGATTAATCAAGAGCCGAGCCCGGCCTGGCTATAAATGTAAACTTGCAAGAAAGAACTGGAATCCAAACACGCCCCCTTTCGTTTCTCCCACAGCGCGGTCCAAGCCACATAACCAGGTTTTCAGGCTCGTCCATGTATTTCCAGGGAGGGCGCATATCATTTGAATAGCCGTACATATGCATGTACGTGTATACCGATCTACCCGTTCATCCATTCTTCAATCGTCCTGCTATCCCATGGTTGAGAACTGTTGCAACCCTGTCGTAGTCTGCAGCGCAAGCCTGCGTATAGCGCACTCCTTTCTGTGGACGACACTGTTGAGTTCTTACTATTGGTTCAGGGGTAACCGAGAACGGGTCAATCCATCAGTCAAGAGTCAGGTTTGTGGAGAGTTGAACGCGCTAAAAAAGGAATTATTGCTACGTTCACTCGCTCCTTTTCTACGAGACTTATCGACAAAAAAGATAACTGGACTTGCCTTCTTTTTGCCTTCCATCTCACCCATCGTTGAAAAATGAACTGGAGACGCTATCAAGACGATGTGGATTCACGGAGCTAATTATCTCCAACAATTTAGCCTGCTCAGGCCCCAATCCTCAGTGGCTGTAAGGTCACATGACATCGCCTGTGGGTTCCAAGTTCCCAAGGATGTAAGGATGTGGGGCTTGCCACAGGATTTTGCGGAGAAAATGGCAGATGTAAATTGCAGTTTCATGTTCAGGGCGGTGACAGAGCTCATGGATATCCATCGCTATCCCGTTTTCTATTTTTTTTTTTTTTTTTTTTTTTTTTTTTCCGTCGGTTCCTTTTCATATTTCAGATCCTTACCCGATGGAGATATGAAACGTGTATTGTTGCTATGTTGTGAGGTGTAGTAGTGTGTGAAGGGTGATCACTCTTGGATCCTGTAACAGATTTATATTAAGATGACCATTCATGGATCATGGTATATCGATCCATTGGTCGCTGCTCGGACTCGAAACGGATTCATCCACAGAAAATGCATTCTCGAAGAGTATTCCTTCATGAGACGTATCTGTAGGTAGGGGACTTGATAGAATGCTGTT
>NW_001813981.1:2656074-2658406 GCF_000149585.1 Histoplasma mississippiense | reverse complement strand
TCGAGGGGCAAGTGAATGGTGAGCTTGAACAAGAAAAAGAAACTATATAGTAACTAAAAATAAAAATAAAAATAAAAAGCTCTTATTCTCGCGTGTGAGGCAGGATCTGTGAGACTTTGAGCCCCGAGAAGCGCCAAAATCCTCCCATCAGGATCAGATACGCAGTCGACATTATTCAAATAATATTCAAACAGGGCAACCCAAACTTCCAGCGCCGGTAGCCTTGAACTTATGCTCTTCTCTGGGGATCTGAAATAGGGATGTCTGAGATCGTTTGACATAGAATAATGTCAAGCAAAATGGGCCCTGAATAGAGTTCAATCAAACCTTGCGAAATCCATATCTCCAAACCTGCCTCTGGAGTCTGGTTCCCACGCCCTAGTTCGCCCGTCAGTCGGCGTCAGAACTCTCGTGTTTCCGGACAATTAATTCATTTTCAAGCCTAGCTCACTAGTTGCATGTCGTCGCCTGGCCGATGGAAGATTGACCTTGATTGAACCCCCCCCCCACCGGCGCGCCAGCTCAGCCTCAGCTCCGACGCAGTGACATTCAACGAGGCCTCGAGGAGCCTCAGAGAGCGCATCGACCAGCGTCATGGAAGCCTGTGCGGCATTGTGAAGTCTCGTCCTTGTTGTCGTCTCTCCATCCTATCCATCCATCTATCCCTTCGTATCTTTCTTCCTTTTCCTTCACTCTTTCTTCCACCCCCATTTCTCGTCTCCGCTCGTCTTCATCATTGTTCCATTGTTCGCCTCATTGGCTTTGTTCCCCCCCACTCTCGCTTCTTTCCCCGTTGTTGGAAAATCTCAAATTCCCTGCTCCGTGTTCTGTTGTGCATAGGCTTGTGAACTTGAGACGGTCCACCTCCCCTGGGCAGCGTCAAGCCGCATCGATCCGGACCCCTGTCCTTGTCCAGCGTGCACCTCGTCGTATCGTGATTTGCCCTCGAAAACACTAGTCGACCTCATCGTCACTCGCTTCTCCACTCCCCAATTCAAACCTTCAAGCCTGCGGTTTCTTTTGCACAATCGGCACTGCGAACCACGTTTGTCCTGCTTATTGTTGACTTCTCCTCTATCCTGCGAGAATCCCGTATTCGTTGCGGTGTAATTTCAGGCTTGTCCAGGGTCTCAATCGTATTGTGGTTACACCTGAGCTTTTGGGAGCAAGCTTGACGATTGTTAGGTCTCAATTTATATTATCTGTCGTGGGTGGAAACTCGCAACTGGCTGAACGAAACTGGACCGGCACTTTTGACCTGTCCCATTGAGAGTCACCTTGATTCATTCCCTCTCTCCCAACGGGAAGCAACATCGCCCGAAAGAACAGGACTTTCACACCTGCTGCCTGACTAGGAAACGACAGTAGCTCACCTTCATCGTGGAGGCCTTGCATACCAGGGCATGGCTATTCTCCATGCAGGGTAAAAATTTCTCCACTTCTATGAACGCTACCTGCAGCTTTCTCAAATTCCCTTGCTAACCACCTCATCTCTGTAGCTAAATAATGAGGCTGTGATATCGGATATAGCCACGAACCTACTTCCACTTCAGCGCGGCCGTTTTCGTGAATTATAAATTTTCAGCCTCTCGAACCTCCCCATTCCGGCACAGATTCATTCAAGGAAAATTTGATTACGCTTTAGTGATTGTTGTCTGTCGGTCGATAACACCCTCGAAATTTGCACACAATTCACCAGTTATCTCATACCCATTTGGTGTAGCTGTTGGGCTCTTTTTGGAACTTCTGCCCCTTCGGATACTAAGAGGTTCATTAGCCGGAAGACACCTGAGATATCATTCATAATCTTTCCGCAAAACGAAAGACGCTGTCGAACATGGCAAGCTTAGTGGCCCCAAAGCAAGCCCAGCATTCAATATCCCCTCTCCCTCCATCCCCATCAGACGCCAGGTCCTCCCCTCCTCCAGACCTCAACCAACAAGATCGTCCTCAACTTCCGCTCCACTCTCCACCGCATCCGCCCAATCAGGATCTAAATCTAATTCTCAATACTATTCCAAAAAGAAAGCCCGTGAAGTTACCCCCGCTAGAAGTTCTCAGTGATGCTGTCATCCACAATTCTCCCGTCTCTCCTGTCGTCATTGATCCATCGTCCGCTCTTCCCAACCCTTCCATTGCCCAAATAGAAGATGTAAGAACCTTGTCTTCTAGCTCCTGGCAATCGGATGAATTGGCACTGGATAATCCTGGCACAACACAGCTCCCACCGCGCCAGAGCTCTCTTTCACCCACAACTAACCCCAACTCCTACGATCAAACTCTACCGTACCGGCACAGGCATTCAGACAGCATGGCCGGAATCCCTAAAAAT
>NW_001813981.1:2653259-2655455 GCF_000149585.1 Histoplasma mississippiense | reverse complement strand
ACGCCTTGCTGACCGGAGTTATCCCTATGCCCAGTACCCGGTGAGGGGATGGCATTGCTTCCGGTCTTCTCAACAAAGGCAAGCCTGACTATGATAAAGCGTTTCCACATTTTGTTGCAGCAAGTAAACATGGCCATGCGGAGGCTGGCTACCGTGCTGCTCTATGCTTTGAATTTGGCTGGGGAACCCGAAAGGATGCCGCAAAAGCCGTCCAATTTTACCGTCAAGCAGCATCAAAAAACCATCCGGGGGCAATGTCAAGACTTGGGCGTGCATGTCTGGATGGCGAAATGGGCCTCGTCAACCGGTACCGGGAGGGTATCAAGTGGATGAAGCGAGCAGCAGAGTCTGCAGACCACCAATACAACTCTGCCCCGTATGAACTTGGTCTGCTCCATGAAACTGGATACGGAGATGACGTTTTCCAAGACGAAGCATATGCCGCGCAACTATTTACCAAATCCGCAGAGTTAGGCCATCCCGACGCGGCTTACCGACTAGGCGATGCTTATGAACACGGCAAGCTTAACTGCCCTGTTGATCCCGCGCTGAGCGTACATTTCTATACTTGTGCTGCGCAATTGGGACACGCCCTGGCGATGATGGCGTTGTGTGCGTGGTTCATGGTTGGCGCGGAGCCACTGCTTTCAAAAGATGAATATGAGGCATATGAATGGGCTAAGAGCGCTGCTGAACTAGGTAAGTCCTTGAACCAAAAAGGAAGGGAAAAAAGGAAACAACAATCCCCTCCCCCCATCCTTCAAAGAAAAAAACCAAAAAAAAAAAAAAAAAAAAAAAAAATCTCATTAAGCCTATTTTAAATGATTTTACGCGTCATCCGCCCGAACTCATTATATTTCGACTGACGTTTTCACCACCCAACCTCCGGTAAACGTCAAATAGGACTTCCAAAAGCACAGTATGCCGTTGGCTACTTCACAGAAATGGGCATCGGATGCCGCCGCGACCCCCTCGAAGCCAACGTCTGGTACGTCAAAGCAGCCGACCAAGGCGACGAGCGAGCGAAACACCGTATCGCGGCAATCCGAGCAGCAGCATCCGGTGCTGATCCTACGTCCGCGGCGTCGAAGCGGCGAAATAAAGGAGGTCAGCAGACTGGTTCTCCAGGTGAGCCTTATTCTATAGTTCTCCAGAGTTCATCGATTTGTTTCAAATCTTTCCGTGGATTTTATACTAACAAAGGAAACAATTGTGTATATGCAGATGACAAAAATGGAAAAAACAAGAGATTCATGATATTTTGATTCATTTCTTTTTGAATCCTGAACTTTGTTGCTCTTCATAGTAAAAATCTACTTTTCACGGCCCACATTCCACCTACATACTCTACCTCAAATATTTTCCATTTGGTGTCCCTTTGCACGTTGGTCATTGGGGAGGGGGAAAAAATAAGATACAAGAAAAAAATATAAAACACGAATCATGTCTGACCTTCGGTACGTTGCAAACCGCATATAATTTAACATCGCAATATCCGATGTCTAATATACCACCGCCCACCCCTTCACAATTCCTTAACCCAATAACACCCTCCTACCTATAATAATAATAAGGGGCCCTCCAGCGACATTAGCTCTCTCTTTTGAAAAATCTTTTAGCCTGGTATTTATGTTGATTTCAAGTGTTCACTAGTTTGAAGCATTTCCGATCCTATTTCTTCTCACAAAGCTAACATACATCGATCTCTCGTGGCTTCTTTTGGTTTTGTATCTCGTGTCTTTCTTCTTCTTCATTTGCTCGCTTGCTCGGTCAAGTTTTCTGTTCTGGCATGGCCCTCAGGTTACTTTCTTTACTGGTTTTGGTCCTTTTGTTTCATTTTGTCCCCCTGCCTTCTCCCCCCTTCCCCCCCCACCTTCCAAACACCTCCCCATGTCTGTAATTGATTATTATCAGGTTATATACTCGTATATAAAAGGACAATTTAATACCAAATATTTTAAAAAACTATATCAACACAGGGTCCAGAAAGAATAAGATAATTACACACTACACACACACACACACACACACACACACATACACATACACACAATCACACTTCAAAAACGTTGTAGTAGTCTGTCTCCCTTATTGAAGATGACGGGAAAGAATGAATGGTAATGAGCTCAAACATCCAACGCTACATATAGAGTAAGAGCTGGAGCTGGTCGTTGTTTGTCCTCATGACTTTTTATC
>NW_001813981.1:2643434-2653010 GCF_000149585.1 Histoplasma mississippiense | reverse complement strand
GGGGGGGGGGGGGGGGACATCTTTAGGAATTTATTCGCGGGAAAACCAAAGTTGGAGGTCAAAAATAAAAGTATATATGTAATATATATATATATATCAATAAAGGAGGGGCTCTTTATACTAAAAACGAGAGTTTGCTTTTTTCTGGGAAAAAAATATTAATAGGTTCTAATTAATCATCAAAATTCCCCCTGTCTCAGTTCATATTGGAGGATTGCCCAAATTAAATCCGGCGCGGGGGGTTCCAAAAAAAAAAAAAAAGAAAATCCCCCTTGGCGTGGGAAAAAAAAAAAAAAAAAAAAAAAAAAAAAAAAAAAAAAAAAAAAAAAAAATTAGAAGGTCGTAAGAGAAGAGAACTTCCACGTAGTGAAAAGAGGGAGCCGTCCGAATATCGTCCAGTGGAAAAAGGGGGGAAAATTGAAATTGGTATATACAAGAAGGAAAGAGAAAAACCACAGTCATGTACGCATGGCATGCATCATAATGAAAGGGCGTATGGGGGAGAGCCTTTCTATATTTATTTAGTAGGCAGGTAGGTAGCTGACGAAGGAAAACTCAAACTCATAATCACGACGAACTCGATAGTCCAGCCTCTGGATTCGAGCTACTCTTCTCCTTCTCCCGGATAGTTTGATCCGAGTCGATCACCATAGTCAGAGAATAGCTCTCCGTCAAAAGGCTAAGGAGCCCCGCAAACCCGATGAGGGCACAGCAGACAGCCCACACGATGCGCAGGCTGTCCGTGTACGCCTGTTTCAGATGGTGCTTCGCAGGTCCGTCCTCCATGGCCAGGACCACCCGCACAAGCCCAGCGGCGTCCTTGCTCAACGCCGCCGCGTTGCTGGAGAATTCCGGGTACCGGAGCAGGTTCTTGTGCATCTCATTTTGGAAAATGACACCGCCCACGGCAACGCCGATGGCTTGTCCGAAGGCACGGAAGAAGCTGAACATCGCGACTGCGATGGCCATGTAGCCCGGTCTTGCGGATGCCTGGATTGCAAACCCAAGCGCGGGGAATAGGAGACCCAGGCCAATTCCGGTCGGGATCATAAGGAATATCCAGGCCGCGATGCTGGTGTCGACGTCGAGGATGGTATTGAGCCCCAACCCCAGCGTAGCCAAGGCGAATCCGGTCCAGACTGCCCAACGCCAGTGTCCCGTTTTCGTAACGATAATACCAGCCACGGCAGCAACAGGGGCAACGGTGAACGACATGGGGAAGAGGGAGACTCCGGAAATAATGGGGGTGTATTCTTTGACAGTCTCGAAATAGAGGGGCATGTAATATAAGCCACACCAAAGGACAAGGCCGTGTAGAGTGGTCTCTATGTAGCTCACGATTGCTGTCCTGGTTGAAAAGATGACTATGGGGATAATGGGGTCATGCGCAAATTTGTATTCGTAGATCATCGTCACGACAAGCCCAATGGCGCCGATGATAAGTGGGACATACGTCCTCCAGGAATCCCATTCGTACATTACGCCACCCCAGGTCACCGGGATAAGGAATGAGGTGGTGCTTCCGATGAAAAGAACCGTTCCGACGTAGTCGATACGACGGAGTTTCGACAGTAGTGAGGAAGGAATGAAATTCAATTTCAAGAAGAGGACGATAAACACGGCTCCAACACCAATGAATGGGAAATTTATGTAGAAAATCCACCTCTACATCCCCAAAATTGGCAAAAGGCGGTCAGCATATCGTCCCGCAGTACATGGGAAAGAAGGAAAGAAAGAAAGAAATAAAGAAAGAAAGAAAGAAAGGTAGAACCCTCGTCGTGACTAGATTGCGGGAAATTTTGGCAGGGGTTCATTCGACTTACCCATGAGACACTTTGAGAAAACCCTCCCCCAAGGATTGGGCCGGTAACTGAACCAACACTCCACATAGCACTGATGATACCGAAATAAGTACCCCGCTCCCTCAGTGGAATAAGGTCGGTTATTATAATCTCAGTAAGAGCAATGAGTCCACCCCCACCTATTCCCTGGATGGAACGCCCCGCTAGCATGTTGGTGAAGTTGTTTGCGAGGCCAGCGATAATGGTCCCAACAAAGAACAAGGTGAGCGAAACGAGAACCAGAGGCTTGCGTCCGAAAATATTAGAGAACGAGGCGAAATTTGGTTGGAAAACTGGCAAGGGCAGTTAGCGTTGAAAATAATGGTATACCAGTATAAGTTTAGAGATGGATGATAAAAAAACTGATATTCACCTGTTGAGCACAGCAAGAAAGCGGTTCCACTCCAGAAAGCCTCAATGGCGGAACCATTTAATTTCTCCGCGATTATCTACGGATATGATTTCAGCAGAGCCCTTACGTATGCTAATAGGAAAAAAAAAAAAAAAAAAAAAAAAAAAACAAGAGAGACGAAATTGACAAATGTGGGAAGCTTACCGGTAACGCGACAGATATGGATGTGCCATCCAATGCAACCATCAAAGTGAGCACAGCCAGAGTCATCAAAACAAGCCATGTTCGGCGAGAAGGGTGAAATGGTTGTGCATCCGAGGTATCGGACAACGATGAGGAAGAATCGCTCTTGGAGCTATCGAGCGTTTCTTTGGTGAGATCCTCGGGGTGCCCTTCTGAGGGCATAGTATTTAAGTCTGCCATTTGTACTGTACAGTACATGCACTTCTGGCCGTTGGCACTTGAGTAGGAAGCTCTGATTTGTAGCAAAAATGGGAGAAGTTGAGAAAGTTTTGTAGTCTTCAACTTGTAGATATAATAACCGAAAGATGTAATACTATGACGAGCGTCTAGGATTGTCCATCGAACTGCAGAAGTCTGTACACAAGAGAAATAAATGGGAGTGAGAATGCATTCCCACCTCGGGGCTAGTGCAGGTATTTATATAACGTCTAAGTTATACGAACACCAAATAAAAGGGAAGGGGTAAGAAAAAGAGAAACGTCATTTTTTTTGCGTCAAAGGACGAAGCGATTGATTAGATGATCAATCGGAGGTTGAGATATCACGATTGGACCTTCTGCGGAAGCGGACTTCACATTCCTCCGCAGGGGTATAGCAGGGTTAGAGCTGGAGGGGGCCATCAATATAATGGATCTGCAAGGCCTCTCATGGCTTGAAAGCTTGTCTCCGTAGACTAGACCAAAAATTCAACAGGGGGACACTGGTTGCGCTATACAGTAAGCAGCACGGTGTCGAGTCAAAGATCAACCTTGCTTTCAACAGCTTCGCAGAGCTTCGACGAACTGCAGGGAGCATCACCAATCGCATCATACGGCCTTGAGACGACACAACGCCGCAAGCCGAGGCATCTGGCCGCGGAAAATCCCCTTACGCGCGAAGTAACTCGGGGCACCCGCCACGAGCTGTGCTTAACCTTCGTGAAGGCGAGAGACCCAACGCACAACGGGAGTCAGCAAAACTCGTTAATTCTGGCTCGTATTCGGCAAAACTCTGGCCCGAGCCTATTGTTTGCCGGACGGGCCAGATGGGTGCACGCAGCGTTGCAAAATCCGTCTAATTCTCAGGGGAAAGGGCCTGGACAAAAATTCGCAACTCTTGACTCCAGGGCTCCCTGGCAAGGATCGATCTGTATGTACTGTAACTGCTGGCCAGCGCTTGGCCAACTCCGATTAGCCCACACCGAGCCGCTGTCCGAAAGCGGTTCAATGTTCGTCCGGTTCTTCGCCAGTTCGGCCGTTTCTCCCTCTACGTCATTTGGCTTCGCTTCGAATAGCAAACCAGGGTTGTAATTTTCCAATATTTCCATTGATCAGGGGCATCCCAACGCACAAGCTCGGGAGAAGAATGGAAGCACGATCGGATTAGACGATACATACATATTCCGAGAGAGCAGATAAGTAGTCACCAGCACAAAGTCTGACGCAAGAGGAAAAAAGGAAGAAGCGGAAAATGAGATATGTGTTACGTTCGCTTCACTAAAACACACCCATATGGTCCATTAGTAATACACTCACTGTGGACTTCCTGTTACGAGAACTAGCGTTCTACCTCTGTAGGTTGTCACACACACACACCACATTATCCTCGATACGACCAGAGAAATCAGAAACGCGACCAAGTGTGTGCGTGGTTATGATCACATTAAAGTTGAACAATTTTGCATACCATACTCCGTACTGCGTAAATCATCCTATTTCGCGCAACCTCTCTGTCATGGTTGGCTACAATTTTGAACCGTCGTCAGGTTCATACATATATGTTAACACCAAAATGATTATGTGCACAACAAACAAAAGTACAGAAGGCTCTTCTTAAAAAAATAGGATTCAAAAACATGCGAAAAGCGAGTTAAAAGGTTAAGTTGAATGGAAATAAAATAAATACATATCATTACAAGTACAACACACACAGCGAGAGGGAGAAAGAGAGGCGTGAAAGAAGGAGGTTAAAATTGCATTGCATTCTTCTTGACGATGGCTAGAGTAGATTGGAACAGAGTGAGGAGGTTCCGTGTCATTCCTTTTTTTTTTTTTTTTTTCCCTTCCTTCTTCAATTCTCTCGCAAGGTACAACAGATATTTGATCTTGTCTGCTGCGTTTTCCTTGCCTACTTGTATCATTCTCTTCCTCCATCCCATTCCATCTATCCATATCCTGTCCCGGCCCCTCCGGAAGGAAGGGGGAAAGAAAAAATCGACACAAAAACGGCCGGAATGATGATATGTATTTATTGCCAATCAAAGTTCAAAGTTGACAATAATGGCGGTGATAGATATACATAAGAGCATCTGTCTCTCTCTCTCCCTCCGGGTCCCCTCCACCACCGCTTCTCTGTCTTCGTGTGCGTGTGCTAGACGACAGGCATTGTGTGTGCTTGGTATCCTTTCGTCTACGTTTCCCGCCCGCACTTCCATTGCACTTGATAAGCATGCGGGATTGAGTAGGCGAGTAGACCACAAAAATAGCTCCCGCCAGAGCTCAGCAGATATGTGGGTGGAAGAGAAAGAAAAGGGATGTGGTTAACCATGTCCACTTCCACGACTTTCGATGGCCTTGGGCCTATGTTTCGTGTCCCATATATAGAGAAGTCCCGGCTCGTAGGAGGTAGAGCAGAGGCTAGCAGAAGTCGAGAGGCGAGGAAAGTGGGAGGCGGAGAAGAAACGGAAAGGTGAGGAAAAATTCTCTTTCCGCATATTTATATATATAAAATAATTAAAATCAGATTTTTCTTCCAAAGGGAATCATACACAGCGAATCAGATAGGAACAGGAGTAAAAAGAGGCGCGTTCAGATGAAGTAGGAAGGAGGAACGGAAAAACAACAAAGAGGCAAAAAAAGAAACAAAAAAAAAACAAAAAAAAAAAAAAAAACAACAAAAAGAAACTCCCAATGATGTCTTCCTCTAAGTCATGCAACGGTAGTTTGAATTAACCTCTTTCTTTCGCTTCTCTTTTCAATTGGTTGAAAGGTAAGTTTAAGAAAAGAAAAAGACAAATAAGAAACAAAGGTTGCAGTGCAGGGAACAATGAGGTGTTAATAACATTCATTTAAAAGAGATCACCGCATCCCCAGAATTGCTCAACGCCCAGGTAGCCTGGGTTTTTCCAGAGATCGTTCGTGAACGAGAAAAACACAGACTTGGATCCTACTACCTTGACGATGGATTTGATGGCGGTCGCCTGAGCCTCAGGGGAAGCAATGGCCTTGCCGTTGCTAGAACCGCCGCTGGGCCAGCCAGTCTCCAGGTTGATGGTTTCCTTGCCTGGGCAAATGTCTCCGAGGATCGTCATCTGGTTCTTGATGAAGTTACCGCATTCGGAGGCAGCAACATTAGGGTTGAAGAAGCAGTGAATGTTGGCGCCGATAACGTCAATGTGCGGGTCACAAGATCTTGACCGGCTTCCTGCCATTTGTTCTGGGGCGCAGTAGTGGTGATTGGACCATTGTAGCCGTCACCCTTGAAGCAGCCCCTGGCGTAATCGAGGAGCTCAGCAAGGGAGCCCGGGGTGGCGGTACCTTGATTGAGCGCTCGTACCGACAACGATGAGTCGACTGTGTCGAATTGACCCCATTTGACAATGTCGTCGACTTGATTCTTGGCATCCTGGATCCCCTTGGAAGATACAAAAACACCGAGGATCATTCTCAGGCCGTTCAGCTTGCAAGCGTTACCAACGTTCTGTAGGGTGTCGCAATCTGTGGCATAGACACGGACGTTGTGGAAGCCCTTGAGCTTGATCAGGGCGATATCGGCAGCTACGGCAACAGCGCCCTTGCACTGCCCGTCATTGGTGTATGGAGAGTAAGTCATACCCCATTTTTCACCGCCACCAAGAACTGGGGGTTCTTGCTCCGCTGGAGTTTTCTGCTCTGGCTGCTTGGGTTGCTCCTTGGGCTGTTCCTTGGGCGGTGGAGGCTGGGAGGTAGGATAAGCGGTTGGGGCGGGGTTGTTTCCAGTAGCGGCGGGACAGATATAGACGTAGTTGGTCTCGGTGACAGTCACGGTTTGTGCGGGTTGAGTGTAGGTTCCAGTAGTATATGTGGCAGGGGTTGGGTAGACAAAGACAGTGCTCGCGGCAACACTGGTGGTGGAAGGAGCAACGGTATAGGTGCCAGCGGAGGGGCAAACATATGTGGTCTGCTCAATGACGCTGGTGACAGTCTCGCCAGCGGGTTTGGTGACAGCAATGTTGCAGGTGACGGTGGTTGCAGTCGTGACAACGGTGGTGACACCGCCGTATGTATGCTCACCAGGAGAAACAGCGGTGCTGGTGGCCGCGCAGACAGTGGTCTCCTTGGTCACAATGATAGTCGTTTCTGGGATGATATAGGTTCCCGGGGTGGGGAACACCGTGACTGAGGGAGTGGGAAGCGCCGGCTCAGGGGTGACGGTGACGGTCTTGGTGTTGGTGCTGGTGGTTTTTATGGTGGTAGTCAACTCTTCGACCTCTATATGTTTTTGTAAGAAAAAAAAAAAAAAAGATCTTGTCAGTAACCATTTCAACCCATTGCACCCCAGATGTAAACGTCGAAATTTCCCCTTCCCCTAATCAAAATTTTCACATTTTCCACTCACAACCCCCACTCTCAATTCCCGACTCCCCGTCTCTCCCCTTGACGCGATCGAGAAAGCATTGAAGATTAAATATCACCTACCACTTGGCTCCCCATAGTAAGTGATGACCTTGGTGATACAAGCACAGTCATCATCATCACCATGTTCCTCGGGGCTATCGCTGGGAATCGGCGATACCTCATAACCACCAGTGGTGTTGGGAATAGGCGACACCTCAAAACCAGTGGTGGTTGGAATAGCAGACACTTCGTATGAGGTAACCTGGGGAATGGACGAAGCCTCGCAGTCACTGCTGGTTGGCGCAGGAGAAGCCTCGGAGGTACTGTCGCTGGGGATGGGAGAGGCCGGGTAGGCACGACGCTGGTGGAAAGCGTTGTGCTGTGGATGGCCGACGTGGGCGAGAGCCGAGCCAGCTATGGCGGCCGCGGCGGAAAAGAGGAGTGCTCCCTTCATGGCGTCGCAGTCAGAAACCAGTTATTCGGGGCAATATCACTACACAGGTGGTTATGGCTGCTCCTTGGAGGAGTGGAGGAGGAGGGGGATCTTGGCTTCGTGAAGAAAGAATGCCCGCTGAAGGAGTGAAGCGGTGGTCAGGGAAAAAGACGGGAATAAATCGTCAAAGAGAAATGAACGGAGATGCGAAGGGGGGAGGGAGATCGCAAAGCCTGAGGGAGAGGACGGGGAAGAAGAAGGAGAAGAGGAAGAGGAGGAGGAAGAAAAGAGCGTGATGAAGGGCAGGGAAAGGGGCCCGCGGGAAATGAGAACGGCCTCGTATGGTCACGCTAGTACGGGGCGACTGCCCCAATAATACACGTCGGACAGCTGGTTTGGCATTGTTGGCATTCATTTCGTTGCGCCAATGGCAGCCAGTAGCGAGCTGACCGACAGGGGATCGCGAGGGCTAATTTATCTATCATCTCCCTCTCGATATCTCTCACTACGGATGCCCGTGTCTTCGAAGCCCATACTTTGCAGTGTATAACTAACCATCCACCCTTGGAAGCGCAAGATGGTGCAGAGAGGGAGAGAGGAATCTCATACTACGAGGCAAGAGTAAGGGGAAGTCAATCAACAAACAGGACCGATAAGGTTGTACTGCCTGCGTATGGAAAAAAACAGTGGTACGGGTATCGCCCGCCGCCGTGGCCAATCAGCAGAACCCGCTAGTGCCAAGCACCATTCCTTGCGCGCTGGAGTTCCAGGGGAACTGCCAGGTACCCTCCGCCGCTGATTGGCCCCTCGCCCAATCGGCCCCCCCCATGCTTACTAGTTACTTATCTTATTGTTTTACGCCGTACACCTCGCTACGGAGTACGCAGCGTACAGTGTATAACTAACTAACTTACCCAGCACAGCCAGAAATTACACCACTTCTCCGCCAACTGCAGCAGAACAACGCACAGGGAGAGAAGAAAAAAACCAGCAGGCTCATGGCTGTTGTTTTCTCCACAGGACATGTTGGTTTTTCGCAAATGCCCGCATCCGATTGGGGAACAGCTAGCTGGTGCACGCTGCGTGGGCGACCCAGCCCGCTGCTGCCACATGCCTCAACGCCCAGCCATCGCCCCTCTTTGGCGCCCAGGGAACAGGGGGGCCCCCTGGCAGCAGTAACAGCCAACAACAGCCAACAACAGCCAACGAAGGCGGGGAACAAACAAAACTCTCTAATTTATGATTACCTCCTCTGTTTTCCCGTATTCCCTCACACTGCCCAGGAATCGGTAATTTGGTTCTTTCATTTTTTGACGTCCCCCCATTCCAAGCCAAAGGGAATTTTTCAACTCACCTGTCATGCAGGACGGAGGACTGCAATCGACAGTCAGCACAGCACAATGGACTTGAGGGAAATCCACGATTGGATTTCCATGCATGAAATCCCACCGCCATACCAGGTCCATGCCCGATTTTCAACTGGCTGGCCCTTGTCACTGTTTTTTTGTCGTTACTGATTTTTGCCGACAGCTCATCCGTGCATACTAGTACTAGTAATTATATGAAGGGCTGTATCATGGATGCGATGAACCGCGCCTATTGAAGAAAGACATGCTCACAAAGAACAAGCTGAATTTAGACTTCACCAACGGAGGTTTTATCAGCTGAGTTTATCATCGACACCCTGGTAGTTCTCCACTGGTTGGGCCTGGAGGCAAATTGCTCCCGCGGATCTCCAGCAGACTTTCAAGATCTGTCTCAAGGTTTCAGGCCAATCTTGGGAACGCCAAAACGTCCATCAATGCTTCTCACAAACCTTAAAAGTCTACTATGTAGAACAAAAAAAAAAAAAAAAAAAAGGAGAGAGAAAAAGAAAAAATAAAAGTAGATCACAAGGAATGATCCCAGGCCTGGATCGGAGAAGGGTATTATCCCAATGTGGGAAATATGAAACGGAAAAGCAACCCCAGGAGAACTTGAGCAGGCTGTGCATCTGCCTTCAGTAGGAGAGATGGAGAAAACCCGCACCCAGCTCCACAGAACAGAGCGCCAACGCAGCCTCAGCGGGAGCGACTCAGGCTGAAACAGCCGAGAACCAAGCCTAGAACTGTCCTGGATATTGGGATGTTCCAA
>NW_001813981.1:2633136-2642818 GCF_000149585.1 Histoplasma mississippiense | reverse complement strand
TCTGCTGTTGGATATCTCATCTCCAGCGCCAGCTTGAAATACCATGGCCGCAGAGAGACACAGCCGGTATATATACTAGTTACACATAGTTATTTTCATTGTTGAGAAAACCACCGCATATGGAGCACATGTTGTGTTGTGTTTGAAGATGTTGTAACTCATCCGAAGTGAGAAAGTCCGGGTGATCTCTGCACTTTGAACAAATGTGACGGGAATTAGAATCCTGTAGATGTTTCAGGATCCAGGGCGGAGGCTGTGGAAGGTACATCTGTAAGATAAACTCACCTGGCGGTTTGATCGGACAAGTATTGACTGGCCTGCTATTGAGAAACAGCTTTTTGAATGGGGTGATCACTTTCTTGCTGGCAAGAGAATGAAACTTATTAGATAGTTGAACTACATAGAAGATAGCCAAGGTTCAACAGCCAGTCACAAAACGACTGACAAACGAGGCTCTTCATCTGCTACTTCGGACTGCTTCAAAGTCTTGACTGAGATATCAACCCCGATGTGTTATTAGTTTTATCCAACGTTTGCTGATGAACTTGGGGATAAAGCTACAATATGCGGAATTAACAGGGTTCCTGAGGAACTAATTCGTGAATTCATTAAGCATAATCTCCTCATAAGCGCCCAAGACGAGGTATTCTGACTTAATCGTGGCCAATGGTTTATCTCCCAACTCGAGCATCACGTTTGTCCACCGACATCGTCGCAGCCACAGCGCCTAAGTAGCTTCCCATTTTTGGCTCAAGGCGCCAGGGTCCTTTTCCACCCCCTTTTTATGGAGCAGGAGACATCAATTTGATAGGCGCAACATATAAATAACCCAAACTGCAATCCATTGGCTGGGGTTCGTCCAAAAATAGAGACAGAAGGCCCTTCAACAATGACAGGCAAACGGCCTGGGATGGGAAGATGGCTGTTGTTGTTTTTTTGTCAGGGATAACTTGCAGTTTCTTAATCACAGTAGGCTCCTGCAGACCAATCCTGCCTGTGCATGTCCTTGTATTTCACATTTAACAGTGTTTCTTGAATTGTTAGGAGGGAACTGAGATATAAAAATGGGTTCCCCAAGACACTGGGGTGAGCCCGCAACTCAACTTGGTTTTCACTTTTTTCAGAGATCTAAAAATGAAGCTGTATGTATTACTTTATTCTTTCACTATCTTCTCATCATCTTTGTTATACATGCTAATATGAGCTGAAGAATGCAGAAGTCATCATCAAGACAACAAATTCAATATTTTATTTACTTATAATAAGCTGCTGCTGATGATGGGGGGATACATAACATTGAAATGAACGATCTAATTTATTCAGCAGGATGTCAGTCAGCTCTGATGTAAATGAATGATGTGATGTCTGTCAGAATCTCAATAATGAGCATAATTATTACATCTGTACTGCTATAGACTGCTGAAAGAAATTCAAAATTTGTCAGACTGTGGTCATGAATATATGCTGTGCAAGTGGTGCCTGAATCATCCTTACAGCTCTCTTTATAATATCACTGATATGCCCTACCTCAACAAATAACAAAACATTCTGATATCAATGTAGATAATCTTAAGTGGCTGAGGGACACTGACTCAATAGATATATGTAGTTAAAGAAACAGACAGGGGATGACAGACCTGCTTTATATGATTTTGTATGATATCCAGATATGAGGGTTAATTCAGTGCTTCAGCTTGGCTGGTTTCATCGACCTGTTCTAAGTTGATTGTTCAAATTTGTAACTACTTTATATTGTTCTTTAAATTGGGTGTCTGTATCCAGTCTCAAACACGCCAACACTTCTACCTCTCAAACCCTTTACAATACTATCCGCAATGAGATCTGAAGATATCACATGTTCAAATACTGAAAAAAACTGAACTGTGTATGAACAAGGCTTTTGTAACTGAACAACACTTCACACACATGTTCAACAGAAACCCAGCTTGCTCTAAACTTGTTTTCAGATTTAGAACACATTTCAACAGTTATCTCTTTTGATCTATGATCTGAATCTGAAGTGTGAGTATAACTGCCTCTATGCAACTGAAATATAGATTTGAGGAACTTTGCAGAGACAATGCAAGATATCATCTGT
This sequence comes from Histoplasma mississippiense, assembly GCF_000149585.1. Taxonomy (NCBI): domain Eukaryota; kingdom Fungi; phylum Ascomycota; class Eurotiomycetes; order Onygenales; family Ajellomycetaceae; genus Histoplasma; species Histoplasma mississippiense. The sequence continues at coordinate 2,640,720 of NW_001813981.1, read as the reverse complement.
GGAAAAGAAAAATCACTCTGTCATGCATCAACTGCTGCACCTTCGTTCACCACTGCAGTTCATTTTCTTGCAGAATACTGCAATCTACACAATCTTGTTGATCAAACCCTGATGATACTATCTTCAGCATTGTTTCTTTCTTCATTGTATACAAAGAAAAACCCAATATCACTTTTGAAACCTGATTGTCATAAGAGGTAAAGGCTGAAGCCAGTCATATCAGAGTCAACTGAGCAGAAACAATCTGACTTTATATCAGAACAGATAGTGTCAAAGCTGAACAAATTTTTGACATTGAATTGCAACACATGAGATCTACACTTTCTTTTATTGAGTGTATTTTATGAATCTGAAATACCTTGCAATGCTGTAAGTCTATGACTGCAGTCTACATTCACTGTTCTTAACTCTGTGAAGAATGATCATCTACTTACTCATATCATGATGAACTGAGTTGTGCAAGTTTCTTTCTTTAACTTGATAGTATAATTGTGGGTACTTACAAGAATGTTCTTCAGAATGGTTGATTCAGCCTGCTGCTGATTGAACTTCATGCTGCATCATGGTGTGGTGTCACATAATCATTTTTGCAGGAACCTGTCTCTCAATCTTCAATTACTAACAAAGTGCTTTTATAATCAAATGAGTGCTGACTTCTCTATCTGATCCAAGCAGAACAGCACACTCAGTGACTGGTGTCTTCATGAATGTCTTTCAGTACCACTGCATTTGAAGATACTGAAATTGAGGTCCGTCTACATGCACAGTGTACTGGTCACAGTCTTCAATATGTGGATTGGCATTGGGCTTGTTGAAATGGTAAACTGTTACATCCATTGTGTGTTAAAACCACTACATCTGCTCGTCCACCGGCCCAGCACCCAGCAATAAATATGTCCATCAAATATGAAGCTTTGAATCTTGAGGAAGAATCAGCATCAGAAAATGCTACACTAAATATCTTTGGGTGGCTCCAAATTGATGGCTATCCCCCACGGGAATGAGGAATAAGTAACCACGAGTGGATCAATCTTGGTGAATCTGATAATGAATCACCATCCCTGAATGAGTCACCAAAGAGCCATGCAGTCCCAAAAGCTGTGGTGGAAGACTGGATACGACACAGCATTCTGATACCTGACTCAATGATGGATCCTTCACAGATTTGATCCTTTGTGCAAAGGATGTAGATTCGCCAATGCCAACTAAATTTCGATCTGCTCGAGCACATTTCCATAGTTTAGCCTAGAATTTATCCTATCTTGCCATACCCCAACTCCAGTTATTGTTACAGCTACCGCTACAAAATGCCACCTCCAGACACGGATGATCCTTTGGCGCCGACCAGTTCGCCGGCCCTCGATAATCCCGATGAGGAAAAGTTTTTAGAATGTTTAACCCGTCTTCGCCGGTAACGCCAGGAATAAGATCGCATTCATACCCCGCGGTGCCTCCTTTGCCTGCGCAAACCCTATTTGGGGAGCAGAACACAAGCGGCGCATGGTCAACAATTTGAGGCGTGTTTTATTCTCAAGGAATGTGGTTCCAAATCGGACTGGGTGAGGCAGCTGGCAAGCTCGCACGACGAGAAGAATGTCAGACCACCGGAACTGCTTGCCAGCGCGGTAGTACTTGTAGCTTATGATACCATCCACCAGGGTATCCTCTGAGCTAAAAGTTTTGGAGTCGGTTGAGTAGGTGATTCTTGTTTTCTCAATCAAGACTGTTGGCAGTTTCTCATACTGTAGTCGGCGGCTCTGTAGAATTCTCGGGATTGATCCATTATCACAGCCCTTCTCAGTGTATAGATTTGCTAGCTGATGTAGAGCAGGGTATAGTGTCATAGCCTTCCATCTCTGCACCTCTTTAAAGAGACGGCAGGTGCCTTTGGAAGGCATTGACCATCTAAAGGGGCATGCACCACGGCAGATCTTTTTCAAGAAGGTCGATTGCATCATTGATGCGCTCACTAAGAACATAGGAATGGGCCAAACCCACTGCAATAGGTATCAGCACCTCCTCTTGTTCCATCTGCAAAACCCACTTCCAGGCTGTCTCAAGGATGAAGCGAGCAGCATCCCTTGCCACGAAATTTTTGCAAACAATAAAAACCAGCTCCTGAAAAACCTTGCCCCAGCTGTACTTCTCCACGGAACGACATTGATTCAAAAATATTGTTTTCAAAATCTGGTGGCTGCAGTCTTGGAATAAAGAGTATAGAAACTTCAACAGGTCTGAACAGCTGAAAATAAAGCTGCAAAATCAGGCATGTTCTCAAGGATCATGGGAACATTATCAAGTGGGAGGCGCGCTAGATTAACTGTCATGGTGACCATGGGAGGCAGGAAGGAGGATGCCGCACAGTGGGTCTTTTATGATAGAAGGCGGATCTGTAAAGGACAAAAGATAACGTGGATAGAATGCGATGAGGTTGGCGCCGTCACTGTGAAGAAAAAGAAGTGGAAGACAATAAAAACAGCGGAGATTGCTGAGATTAAAATCTCCGTGGCCAGCTCCCAGGCGGGGTTCACTAGGATGAGGCTGGTAGATGACCCGGATAATGTTGGTAAACAGTAGTCCGACCTACGCTAATAAAGATGCGCATTTTGCTCTTCCTTTGACTGACTCGGTGAAGACTGAGGACGGACATGATTTGAGCGGCTACCACAACTCCTTCCAAATAGAACTAGAATCTATATCCCTATGGTACAAAGCTATTTTGCTAGGCTCTGTTGATAATCTTGTCTAAGACCCCTACAAGTTTCGAAAGTTGCGAAATCAGCCTAAGCATATCAATAACCCAAGATTGAGCAACTCCCATGTCCCTCCCGGCAACATCTCCAGCAGTTGGAAAGCCTAGTGAGTCGATGGCATTTTTAAAATGACACACGACATGCGCTGAGCTGAGGGGAAGATCAGCGAAGATGTTCCTTGACAAGTTCAATTAGATCGGTTCCTGAAACATTCCCTTCTCCAGAAATTTCATCATTCAAGCAGCAGCGGTGTTTTCGTAGTTTGACTGCTTTTGAGCATCTAGTAGGCTGGACAACATCGCTATTTAGCAAGAAATATCAAGCGTCCCTGTCACAAAACTACGATAGTACGAATCTAATTCTGTACCTAATAACTCTTTATATAGCCAGTGAAATCTCGACGACACGATCCACAGGTCTCTGGCTCAGGAGAGAGACACCCTGGACAGAACCTGTGTCCGCACAGGAGGGTTGTCCACTCTGAAGGGATGGTATAGCATATTGGGCATTGGCATCAATGCTCCAGCTCAATGACCTCAGCCTTAAGCCTGCGGATCTTATCATTGTTCCCGATCAGCTCTGCACAGTGTTTGATTTCTAGCTCGGTGTTCCACTTCTTCAGGCGCTGCACTTCTTCTTGTAGGTCCCTGATCTTCGCGGACTCTGCTTCAAATATGGTGTGAATTTCTTGATTTGCTGTCGCCTATCCTAATATCACCAGAACTACTTTCAGGTTGGGCATTGTGCATTTCTCCAGCGGCTATAATGTTGTGGATGCAGAGGAATTGAGGAGCGCTGGGCCATCAAACAGAGTGTCGGAACTGGATAATGTCCGAATATTGACCCAAATACTGAATATCAAAATAGAAAATAGAATATTGAATTGCTTATTATTTGTTATTATTCCGATAATTACATGATAAGTAGGCAGTATTTATAAGGAAGGATATGCTTGACTATACAAGCGGGGCAGTGCTCTAATGCGCAGCAAGGCAATTTCGAAGAACGCGAAGCAAAATAGACAACAAGGCAGATTATAGCATGATGTCATCTCTGAACCTTGATACGAGATATCAGCTCCGACATACCCCCTTCAGCAGAATAACATTAGTAATGAAGCTGGATAAATTACCAGAATAGGAAAGGATATAGAGGATATGACAATCAAAAAATAAATAAATAAATAAATAAATAAATAAATAAATAAATAAATAAAGAAGATGTATGAAATGGATAAAGGATATCTATGAGGATGTTGAATTCCTCCTGTCCAAGCTCGTTGAGTTTTTATACCTTATTTTGTTATTTTATTGACAAGATCAGTTATATCAACTAATCCTATCTGTTTGATAAATTCTCTTTGCCTCTGTTGCGATAATGGCTTGGTCAACCCGTCCGCTGGCATGTTGCTTGTAGGCGTCCATTGTACTGAGATATCGCCGGATTGTATCCGTTCTCGCAACCAGTTGCCGTAGATATCAACGTGGCGTAATTTGGTTGTGATAGAAGGATCTTCCTTAGTAAGGATGCCAACTGTTTGTCGATTATCACATTGGATTGAAATCTTGTGCCCTGGATCGAATCCCAGATGATCGAAGAATCGTTTCCACCAAATTGACTCCTTGCCTGCCTGTGATATAGCTAGTAGTTCAGCTTCAGTGGTGGAAGTTGTTATTATTCTCTGCCTCTTTGACTTCCAATCAACAGGTCCTCCAAAAAGTTTGAAGATGTAACCTTCTGTTGATCTTCTATCTGAATTATCCGCGAAGGAGGCATCACTAGCTGCTTCAACCACATTCATTGATAAGCCATCATTATCAGGTACGCTATATTCAATCGCTAGATTCTTCGAATCTCGCAGATAGGCGATAACGCGATCGATCTCTGCAGAATGGCGCTCAGAAGGATTGGTCATATAGGTTGCGAGCTTGCCAACTGCATATGCGATATCTGGCCTAGTCATCACTGCGGCGTAGATACAGGATCCGATTCGGCGTTGATAGTAGTGGGTATCCTCTGGCGATGCGGTTCCTTGATAAGGTGCTAACGGAATGCTAGATAGGGGTGTTGATGCTTTGCGAGCATGAGCAAGATGATAAGTATCAACCAACTTATCGATATAAGCATCTTGACAGAGCCATAACTTCTTAGAGCTCCGGTCCCTAGTAATTCTCATATTAAGGAACCATTCAAGGTTTCCCATCTGTCGGAATTCATATGTATTTTTAAGATCTTTGATTAACTGGTCCTTTTCCTCTCTGTCATCAGGGTGAGATACCACAACAGTATCATCAACGTAGAAGAATATAATTATCCGTCCGTTGGTGAATAGGCATTTATCCTCAGGGATTGGAATGAAGCCTAACCGCTTAAGAGTATTAGATAGTTCTTTAAGCCATAGAAGGGGTGATCTTCTTAGGCCATATAAGGCACGTCATAGGCGTAGAACATAGGTGTTCTTTTTGAGGTTCCATACCCCCTTCAACTTCCACCAACCATCTGGTAATTCGACGTAAACTAGCTCATCAAGTGAGCTGTTCACAAAGGCATTGACACCATCCAATTGCTCAGCATCAAGGTCAAAGGCGTTGATAATAGCAAGCAAGATACGAAAGGTTCTTGCAGCTAGGGTGTGAGCTTTGGTATCTAGATCAGATACTGGTTTTAAATCACCTCGGACACAGATACGAGCTTTGAACTTGGTGAGATAACCATCATCATCAAATTTATAGATGAATACCCATCGTAGTGGAATCACTGGAGTATCTTTCGAAGGTCTATTAACAATTTCATAGGTATTTTGCTGGGTTATAGAGTCCCATTCCCATTTGGCAGCATTAATCCATTCATCGCGATAGGAGTGCTTGTTGACATCATTCCAATGTTGAGGTGGATCAGGTAACTGAGATTGATGAATTTTGAAAGGTTCTGATCTAGATAGAGGTTCCGCAAAGGCAGCGTTGATCATCCGATTTGGATTTTTTTTGGCAAGGGATACTGCTATATGATGGGTTGCCTTGCGCGTTCTCTTACCCTCGATTATATTGGATTTGTTGAAGTCAGAACTGATCTCATTCGCCCTAGGCGCTCGATTGTGTGATAATATCGGATGAGTATCAATAGGAAGGTCAGGTTCGATAGCAGTGTTAGAATCAGGTTCAGGGGTAGGATCCGGCGTAGGTAGGATATCTGCCATAAGTTGCGCCTCCAGCGCCTCGTTGATATCTTCGTTATCTTTATCAACGTTCTCCGTACGCGGGGGGATCTCATCAGGACGAAAGATATCGATATCTGAGCATAGATTATTCTCTTGTTGAGGAGTGCCAACCCTTGGTTCCTGTACTTCAATATCCAAGAACTCGACCTCTTGAACAACCCAATCTCGCAGCTGTTTTTCGATGTGAGGTTCATCTGGGTTATATCGTCTATTTTCATTGAATATAACATCCCTTGTCCTTATCACCCTATCTAGGTGAGGAATCCAAATCCTAAAGATGTTTGTAGAATCATATCCCACAAGATATACAATATGAGCTCTGGGATCAAGCTTCTGTGATCGATTTCGATTGAGGATCTCATTGGGAATCTTCGCGTATGCTCGACATCCGTAGACACATAAATGAGCACAAGAGTGGTGGTTGATATGAAGATATTCTTCTAGTGCTCGGAGTGGCGATTTCCATCCTAGTATCTCGGTAGGGGTCCTATTCAGCAAGTAAACGGCAGCGGTTGCTATCTCAGGGAACAGTGATTGAGGCAGCAAGGATTCTATCCTAAGAGCTCTTGCTCTAGTGGTTATGATAGCACCTGCCCGTTCAGCAGCACCGTTCTGCTCATGGATATATTTCGAGGAGTATTCGATCTCTAGGCCCAGCTCGATTACCCAGTCCTTAAAGATATCAGATTCTTTGATAGCTCTCTCATTGTCGATTCGTATGACCTTTGTTTCACAATCAAATTGGCGTTTAATCCACTTTAAAACCTTGTTGAAAGCTTTCCTTATATCAGATTTTCTCAAGGCTGTTACTGCAATATGGAAACGAAGATAATCACATACAAAATGTATGAGCCATCGTTCTCCGTTGTAGCAGTAGGAAGGTCCTTGTACAATATCTGCATGGAGTCGTTCGAAGGGTGGTTTGGATCGTATATGGGGACGGCGAGATATTTGATTCTTTGCTTTGGCAAGATGGCAAGGTTCGCAGAGTTCTTTGTCTTCGATATCATTGCTCTTTGCAATATCTTTGATATCTGATATCTGAACCCCTTTGGCATCGATTGGCAGATGTTCAACTGCTCTCATCGAGGGATGTCCTAGGCGTTGATGCCAAATCTTGGAGGAAGCAGTAGAGCTTTTTGAGGTGTATGAAGAAGGATTTGGTGATTTTGATATCTTCACAGATTCTGCTGGTTTGCTAGATGGAGCAATATTAGTGAGCACCAAGGTGTTCTCACTAGTTCTGTGATATTCAGTAACCAGCAATCCGCCGTATACTTCTATGCGAGCAAAGATTGAATTATCACTAATCCTTCGCAATCTGAATGTTTTGCTATCGAGGAAGATCCCCCCTATATGATAGCAGGGTTTCCAAGCGATCAGGTTGGTGTGAGAGAATGGAATGTACGCAGCATTTCTAAGGATCACTCTGAACTGCTTGCCGAGATTGTTGGTCATGTAGGTCCAAACAGTTCCATATCCCATAACCCTTGTTGTCGAATCTCCAGTATAAACTTGCTCTTCTGACGGTTCGTACGTTAGGAATCTCGATCGATTATTGCAGATACGTCCCTCAGCACCAGTATCCCCTTTATCGAATCTCGGAGGTAGGGG
>NW_001813981.1:2617893-2628671 GCF_000149585.1 Histoplasma mississippiense | reverse complement strand
TTATTTCTCCTAAATATAGGAATATTTCCCTGTTGGTCTCCTATTTACAAGCCAGGTTTGGTTTGAAAAGATAATCATGGAATGGTCCAGGATAAAATATTGAAGTGGATAATTGGTGTGTGCTCAGCACCCTCCTGTCACAGTATATTTGGATGTGATGATTTATTTAATATATTTGAGAGATGATCTGTTCTTTATGTTCTTGAAATCTAATCAGATTCTGTCTTTTATATAATATTGAATTGCAGGAATTTTTCTAATGTTTATTTGATTCTCATAATTTTACCTGAATGCTGATCATGGAGGTTTCTGCTCATTTGCAAACTTTTTTAAACTTGCTCACAATGTTCTCTATTATTTATATGAAACTGCAGGCATACATGATTTTTCAGAGATTTTTAGAAAAGTTCAAAACTTTTAAATTGTATCTATACAGAAGAAAAAATGAGTTTATATCTATTATAATAGAATTTCAATCATTAATCACAATTTCAATGTATGATAGCAGATGGCTTCAGTTGTTTTATGTGTAATTGCAGAATTTATAAAAAATGTTCTTCATTATTTATATCATTCTCTCTGTAGCTTCATCAGTCTCTGAATGATATGTTGTTGATAATTTTCATTCAATTCTTAGCAGCTGATATATACAGGTTCAGAGTGTGCTGATGAATTGGCTGCTTTTATTTAATATAATGAATGAAAGCAGACTGTGCATATGATAGAATGAGCTCTGAACAAAGCATTCACAACTATTTTAACATTCATTTTATCACAGAGCTACAGTATTACACTCTTGTTGAGTCAATCAACAATGATTAAAATGTTCATAGAATCTCTAATTTCAGATAAAAAAACTGTAAAATCAATTGTTATATCACATCAGATTCATTTAAAAATAAACAAAGGTTTCAACATTTCTTTTCATTATTCATATCATGCTGTTACTAAGCCACAGCAATTGCAATTGTGTACAAACTGATATATGTTTTTTAATATATTCAATCAGTAGAAGTCTTAAATTATGATGCTATACATGATTTCATAATCTGAATACTCAGTCATTGATGAGTTATGAATTTTCTGCATGATTTGTATTCATAGAGGTTCTGAATCAGAGACTTACTGTCTATCTCAGAAGTGTAGACATTTATCATCATCAATTGAGCATGCTGAGATGTCTGTTTTTTAGTATATATGTGCAGGGAATTAGAGTGCTCTGCTTGTATAACTTTAGCAGCTTGTTGTCAAAGTTCATCTGTCTTTACTACTTGCCTTTATTGCTCTTCAAGTGAGGGGTATTGAATATAGAATTGATTAATGTGTATATAAGATTCATCTGATTGTGTGGAACTTTCTATGATTGCAGAGTTGATTAATCAATGCTTTTAGTGTTTTCATCTGTCATTCAAATCATCAAACAGTATATTTTATTTTCGGTGAAACAGAGTATTCATAAGAGTGTTCTCTGCCTCTGATCAATAACAAATCATAAATGAGAATCAGCTGAGAAATAATAACCAGTGTATATGCCTCTCAGTAAGTTTACAAGTGATTGTAAAGTATTTTAAATTCTTGTGATCAGTGATGACTTTGAACTTTTCAACATTCATGAGCTCTGACTTTCATTTTTCTAAGCATCATATGATAGCCAAGAGTTCCTTATCATAGATTTCGTAATTACATTCAGTGGGAGATATTTTTTTTGAAATGAATGTATAGGATTGTAGAATGCTTTCATTATCATATTGCATCAATGCTTTTTCAACCACATAGTCAGAGAAGTTTATTTTCAGAATTGTATATTTGTCTGAATTGAATGATTGCAGCATCAAAGTGTTTGTGAGTATATACTTCAACTCTTCAAATGCTACATCTGCTTTATTAGTTCATTAAAATATAGCATCTTTTCAGATCAGATTTATCAATAATCATACAATATTAAAGATTATTATTATTATTATTCTTCTATTATAGATGTATGCAGTCAGTGACTATGACATCTACCTGAAATACTCCAGGATTTTTCAACTTAAGAATAAGCTAATATACAAAGTCAATTTAATACATGCAATAGCAGAATTCCAGCCCAGAATCAAATAACTATTCAAACTATTCAATTTAAGAAAAAATGTCAAAAGAATGACAGCAGATCAATATATTCAATTCAAAATAAATGAAATAAAGAGTATAAAAAACAGCAGCTATTAAAAAAAAAGAAAGCATTCACAAATCAAACTTTTCAAAACAAGTCAAAATCAAAAGTAATCAAAATGAAATAAATTTCAAAGCAAAAGTAACAAAATAAAAATAAAAATAAGAACAAAAATTAAAGCAAATACATAGAAATAAAAGAAAAAAAGAAAAACAAAAATTGAATTCATTATCAGATCAAACTATTCAATTGAAATCTTGTAGCAATATTTGATTGTTTCAAATATTCAATCAAGAATTCATTTCCAGTTTTTGTATTGAACTGTCACACCCTTGGTTGTGCCAAGGCCCCGTGACGGCTCCACACGGCCCATCGTTTCCCCTCGGATAATCCCATCTATCCCATGACATCACGCAGGTGTCCGAACCGGTTTCCAACCACCCTATGACATCATTCGGATGCAATAGAAGAGGATCCGATTGATGAGATATGAGAATCCTGTTTCTATACGGGGTCTGGATTCCTTCTGGCAGATCAATGCAGCGCCACTGCGGAGTTGCTTCGGCTACCCTCGCTTATAGAGTGAGGGGAGGATGGCTGCCCGTTGTCTATATAGAATAGCTAGATGCTGGCTCTCTATTCCAGGAGCCAGCGATTCGTCTTTTATCTTTTGACAATAAGATACCAGAGTTACCACTGTCCTCATACAATATTCTTAGTGTGCCGAGTACCTCTGGTAGTACAGTATTTGTATAGTATTCTACGAGTTCGCGGTTCAAGCGAGATAATCAAGCCCACCCATAAGGCTTCCCATTATATACCATCCTCCTCTGTGCCGCTGCCGAGTAGCAACCGCCTCGGCGCCGTCACATTACATGAACAAAAGTTTTAAATTTAACTGTGTCAATTCAAACTTCTCTCTCAATCTCAATCTTAACTCTGTATACTTTGTACAAAGTAAAAGAAGATGCTCTGGGTTTTCATATAACTGACAATTTGAACATAAATCACATAAATCATTTCTAATCTTTGTTAAATATGATTTAAAATAACCATGGCCAAGTTTTAGCTGCATTGTTGTAGCAAAAAGTTTCTTTTTACATTTTATTGAGCAAGCTTTCCATTTTGGCACTTTCTCGAACGGGGCGAGACAGACAAACAAGACAAACATACCAAGGTATCATTTATATCACGTGTTTTACTTCCTTTTCTCGAGGTCAAAAGTCACAGGCCGTCTTTCGCCCAGCGACCCAAACCCACTTTCGAAAGGATCTAGGTAACGATGGAGCTTAACAGTATCAAACCTTCCGAGATAGTTTTCAAGGCGAAGCTTTTTGCCTCCGATTATTCGGTGATATTTCTTGTTATTGTTCATGGCCAGATATGTGTTATGAAGGTGGTAAGTAAGATCCTCCGAGAATTGCTATGGTCTGATACTGATGGTAACAGCATCACGGTCGAGGGCCACGACGGTACTACGAACCGAAAGATCGTGAATTGGATATCCATGTGCTTGAGTCTGCCGCCTATCGGCGACTAAGGGATCGAGGGTTGTGTGAACGTGGAGTTATCCCTCATTTCCTTGGGACGATGGAGAAGTTCGATCCGAAACCATGCCAACCTTACCTGAAAATGTTCTTTCATGATAAATACCTTCCTAGCGCTATTTTTCTGGAGTACATACCGAATCTTGAGATGATTCATCTGCACAACTATACACAGAGACGAAAGGACAACTTTCTCAAAGGCATACAGGAGATACACGGAGCAGGAGTACGGCACAGGGATCCGAAACCTAGGAACATGATGATCGTCAAGGACGATTCGGAAAGAGTTGTTTGGATAGATTTTGATCGAGCAGAGACTTACAACCTTCCAGTCACCGATGAACAAAAAAGGCTTTTGGACGAGGAGGAGGAGATTGTTCTTGGCTTTTGGGACTGTTTAGTAAGTGCACGAATTGCAGCTCGCCTAAGGGGGTTCGCGACCCATTCTAAATCTCATTATCTACTGCAGCAAGCCGATTGTACAAAAGGGAAACTTGATGAAGCGTACCTTTTCTACTGCACTTGATCGAATCCTCTCGATGGGTCCCTGGGTACCCGTGTCACGCGTGAATAACGAAAAAGGTCATCCCCGTTGGGTATATATGTGCCCGACGCACGGATGAAGCTGCTTAATCAAAACCGGCTAAAATATCCGATAGAGAAGCTGGCTACTTCAGGCTATCTGGAACGTATGCAAAAATAATGCCAATATGCGCAGCCCGCCCTCCAACGCTGTTCCCTCTGGGGAACCAATTGATGGGCCTACTTGGCCAAGAGTCACTGCAGAAGTCGACTGCTGAGATGAAACGAGAATTTCATTTTTTGCCGGTGGTGAAAATTGGGCTGCAAAATTTCTATGAAGTTGAAGATCTTACTTTGCCTGACGCAGGCTTTGAAGAGTATGGGATGATATTTATGGGTAATGTGCTTACGGAAAGGCGTATAAAGATATTCTGGAGATATTCTGGATCAAGTTGACATAGCACATGCAATCGAAATGATAATAATTCATTCTTATCTTAAACACAACACCAACACACTATTTCTGCCTCCTTGGCCGCTTCAAGACATGCGTCTGTTGGGTGAAGGAAGTATTGGGTGTAGCTTCTGATGAGGCTATAAAGCTTGTCTGACTTAGTTGGCCGTCATCTTCCAAAAAGCATGGAGTGTTTGATTGAGAGAGTCCAAGTTCAGACAGAGGAACATCAAAATTTACTCCAGGAGGGATCGCATCAATAGCCGAGTGGATCCTTTTCAGATGATCCGGCGCCCACTTGTCATAAACGTTCCTCGTAAACGTGTAAGCAGTCCACTTCTCTCTGCCGTCCAGCTCCGTAAAGTCAAATGTTCTGATAGGGTGACGGTAGAAGGAAGTCTTGCTTCCCTCAATGACCGCATAATGGCCGTAGATTCTCACTGTCCTGTTGTCGTGTGAGATCGAGAAAGCCAAGATCTCGCGATTGACCTCGTCTTCGCGTCCTACAAGTTTAAACAGCTCAATGACGGCCCTCACGGCAATGGTCATGCTGTGTGCGTTCTGCCGGTCGGCGATGTCGAGCGCGGCGGTGCCTTTCACCTCACTGGTCAAGAAGGGGAAGTACATGTAGAAGGTGGCCAGGAAGAAGGAGCTGTAGGTATCCGGGTCGTAGCCGAGGAACGGCTCGAACTTATTTAGCTCGTTTCCTGTGAACGCAGACCGGCCGAACCCGACCGCATAATCAGGCTGCGGACGTGGTCCACAGAAGGAAATAGAGGAACCCCATGGTTCATTGACGCTTTCAACCAAACACTCCAGATTCTTAGCGCCACACGTAGCTAATGTCTCCGCCGCAGGCACAATCAACCGAGATATATCTTGAATAACTCTTGATTCATTTTTACTCTGTAGCTTTTGGCAAGCCTTCCGGAATCGGTCATTCTGAAATATCGTGCCTTCGGGAATCGTCTGTTTCTCGTCAAGTAGCATTTTGCAAATCTCCTTGCTTCTTTCCGTTACTTCAAGTTCAGATTCAGCCATGAAGCTGCCTTTGGTGGCAAGGACGGTCTCATAAGTAGCGCTTCTGTATTTGGCGCTCTTTCCATCTCTCGATTCTTGATCAGTTGGTGCGTTAGAGCCTGTAGCAAGACTCGAATTTGAGTTCTTGCGGCGAAGAGAAGCTGTTGACTTTTTTTTGGCAAGAAGGTGGCTCATGCTTTCAATCTGTCCAGGCTGTGCTCTAAAATATTCTTTAGGCCAGCAGTCATTCCTGCACCAATATCTAGTCAGGTCAATCTTCTTCCAGTTGGTAATATGTCGCTTCTCTCCCTCAAGGGGGTCAATAGCTAAGCTCAGTAAAGACAATCGTGGTCGTTTTGAAGAGGAGAGTGTTTGGTCTTCACAAGATCGTTTCTGATTTAGTTTTGTATTCTGTTCTCGGGTCTGGATGCTGGTCGGAGAGTCCTGTAATATCTCCGTTGAATCAGTATCATATCAAAGTGATACAGCCGGAAGAAGCGCACATACAGTTGCAGAGGCGTTTTTACTGCTTAGCCGCACACTCCTGCGGTAGGACTTCGGCTGCTCTTTCTGTGGTTCTCTCTTAACTCGCTTAACTTGTTTCCCTATAACAAGTCAGTCTGGAATACAGTAAAAAGATCTGGAAATTACCTTTGTCTTCAGGTGCAACGCGTTTTCTGGCCACTATCCGCGTTTGACACTCAATTCTGGGCATCATTTGATGATGAACCATTTTGAAAGATGGGAATTGGTGAAGCGTGGTCTTTTAACCGGACGAGGAACGAGTGCGATTTGACCGAAGGTTGGGGGAGCACATGCAGTTTGGGTTGGGTCACAATTGCGTATCAGAGACCACTATATCTGGGCGCTAATGCCTGGGACGGTTGGGATGCCGCTTTTGATTGAAATGCCAACCAATTATAGCCACTGGCCGAAGGTTGCTTCGGTGTTTGGCGGAGGATATCTCTATCAAGAGAAGCGTGGTTGCTGAAAGCTAGGATCCCATATCGGAATCCCAGACAAGGGAATTTGCACTTTCCCGAGTCAAAGCAGCCAGGAAAAGCAAACTAACCTGATTGAGTTACATTTGAACGGCAACATAGCATGCCACCAAAGCTCTTTTACGCTTGGCCCAGCGAACAACGCACTGATGCCTAACCTGTTGTAGTTTTTGCCGCATGTGATCATCTACTCGAGATTAATAAAACGGTTTTCCCCAACTGTTTTCAACTTTTCCCAACTCTGCTTCACTTTATACTCATTTTGCTTACCATTTTTCAGTTGGTCTAGTTAGAGGCGAGAGGGCTTAGTAATCATGCCTCAAGCTCAGTTTTCGGTGGATTCTGCTGTTCGCCGGCTCCGCGAGTTTTCAGAGTTAACAGAACACCGGATGGGCTTGAAACCAAGAGAAGCAAGGCGTGTTCACGCAGCATTTCAGCTGTTGGCTACTGGGCCGCCATCCGATTCAAAACGCACTGCCCAATCGATAGATTATTTTGAGTTTCTCCAGAGGGTCAAAACTCTTACGGGCAATGACGGAATTGTTCTCTGCGCTGCTGGGCTTGGTATGTATGTATGTATGTATAGGTTTTTGCGAAAAATTACGCTGAGGGTAACTTCCACTCCGTCACCTACAGAGAATAAAACTGATCTGTGAAGGGACTAAGCAAGTTTATGGTGGTGTTGACCCAGGCAGTCGAATGTTGCCTCCAATCGAACCACAGATAACTGGAAGTAAGTATATGAGGCCAACACTATACTGAGTAATAGACGCTAATCAGCTTCCATCAGCAAATTTGAAATCTGGCCCTGAAGAAAACTTAACTACAGTAGCTAACGGCACACTAGCCTCCTTTTCCGGAGACGTCTATGAACTTACAGTGCAAGACGTACAAGGGATAGCGACAATGCCAGATCAGATTACGGGCAAAATTCGGTTGACTGAAACCTATAATCCATATACGCCGTCATTCATCATCATCCCAATCTCCAATGAGCTTACAAATCGATTGATCATAAATCGGCCAAGAGTTATATGATTGTAGTCCAACTACTTAACATTATTCGCAACAGCATATCCTACTCGAATAGATCCTGAAACCCTAAACCACCAACCACTATTCCAAGGGACGATCACCATATGGCCGGCCTCTTCTGTTCCCACCCCGTTGACATCTAATTGAAATACTCCAGGATTTTTCAACTTAAGAATAAGCTAATATACAAAGTCAATTTAATACATGCAATAGCAGAATTCCAGCCCAGAATCAAATAACTATTCAAACTATTTAATTTAAGAAAGAATGTCAAAAGAATGACAACAAATCAATATATTCAATTTAAAACAAATGAAATAAAAATTATAAAAAAACAGCAATTATTAAAAGAAAAGAAAGCATTCACAAATCGAACTTTTTAAAACAAATCAAAATCAAAAATAATCAAAATGAAATAAATTTCAAAGTAAAAGTATCAAAATACAAATAAAAACAAAAACAAAAATTAAAGTAAATACATAGAAATAAAAGAAAAAAAAATAATTCATTTTCAGTTTTTATATTGAATAAAAGTTTTAAATTTAACTGTCTCAATTCAAACTTCTCTCTCAATCTCAATCTTAACTCTGTATGCTTTGTAAAACGTAAATAAAAATGCTTTGAATTTTCATATAATTGACAATCTGAATATAAGTTATTTAAATCATTTTTAATCTTTGTTAAATATGATTTAAAATAACCATGTTCAAATATGATTCAAAAAAGAGAATACACTGAAGTTTATACTTCTCAATCAACTGAGTGTTTATAAGAGTGTAGTGAGGGAAATCACTATCAATCATTACTCATACATTGATTAAATTATTTACAGGGATGAAAATTAAAATTATATTCATTTACATCTTTTACTCAAATCTTCAACTTGTCTCTTATTTTTTAAACTCTCATTTATATTTTAAAATGAAAACTCTTCATTTCTTTATTCTTGTTCTTGCTCATTCACAGATGCAGTTATGTTCATTCATAATGTAAAAGCAAAAATTATTACATTGATATATTGATTTATAAAATGTTTTAATCTATTGCAGTAAATGTAGATGTCTTTAAGAATTCAATTAATAACTTCTCATTTAAAAAGACTGAGAATTCTTGATCATTCTGCATTCATATGAGAGGTAAAATTTATAGTGTCTGCAGAGACAGTTGATGTAGTAAATATAATAATAAATATGAAATTCTATCTACAATTGTTGCAGCTTTCTTGAACAGTATTGAAACATGCAAAATTGTTATCAAGTTGATGCAATTGAATGCAGTAATTATGATAATATGTGTATATGAAATGTCAAATACGGACTTTAAATAATTTAAAGTTAATATACTGATTCAGAAAATTAATCTTGACAATATCATTTCAGTTTTAATATTCTGCATTGTATATTTTGCTGTTGAAATTGAGTAGATAATTCATTAATGAAGTATTTCTTTGATGACTTTTATTCAATCATTGCATCACACACATTTGAAGTGTAAGATTCAAGAATAGATTTTTCAATTGATGAAAATCTTCTTCAAATATGTATATTTCATACATGTATAATTTAATTCAAAATTGAAACTTCATTAAAGCATTTTCTTCTAGTCAATTATAAATGTAATAAATCTGTATAAAAAAAACGTTTATCACTGATTCATCTTCTTCAAATTTGATTTTTATTTTTTATTTTCAAATTAAATAGATTGAAAACTCTTCTGCAAATTTATTCAGAAGAAAAAGACATTTTCTTTTTTCATATATGACAGATATTGACATTTATACAGTTTTCAATATATTTATATTCAGATTGTTTAATTATTATTGAAGTTTCATCATCTGTAAAAATTGCTGGTGAAGAAAGCTGTAGAGTTCAATATTACCTTCAGTAAAATTTCTCTCATTTATAAAAGAATATTCATAGAGACATTCATAATTCATCTCATTTTCATATAAAATCATGATTTTTGATTTCAGTAGCTTGAAAATCAGAAGATTCAGTTTTTATTTTTCAAAGAAAAATACTTCATAAACACTCTGATTTTTTCACAGACATATAATTATGAATTTTTAAACATTTAGACTTCTTCACAGTATTATCACAATGATGCAGCTTTATAGAACTTGAATAATTTATTTTTATACTTAATTCAAGTATATAAATGCAGTTATAAACATAGAGCACTGAGATTGACACAGGATGAATCCATTCATAATGTAAAAAATATACTTTGATTAACAGCTAACACTATTCTAATACAGTTTATGAATTGATTAAAAAAAGAAAGAATGTAATAAGCGCAACGGAGATATCTATAAAATACATTGTAGCACACGAGCTGCAGTGTGCTAAATTATTGCAGAGCTAGTCCCAATTAGGAAGGCAGCCGTAAATAATGCTCATAAACATCACCTTCAACCTCACCTCTACGATATGAAGCTCTACAAATATAAGAGATCTTAACTCAACGGCCCCATAACATATTCATTTTCTAAAAAAGAAAGAAAAGAAAGAAAGAAAAGGAAAAAAAACAACAACTAATTACTCCTTCACCATATCAACCGCTGCCTCTAGGAGGCGCCTGATATTCTTGACTTTGACCTTTAAAGGCCGCGTTCTCCTCTCCCAAATGAGCAATCTCCATATCTTTGAGGCCTCTGACCTCAACACTCTCCTCCCACACCTTCTGCTTGGACTTGCTGACCTGTTTGAGTTGTATGTCCGGTTCCCCTTCATACTCGGCGGGGGGCTGGCATGGGAGGCGGGTGGTTTCGGCCTTTACACCCGCTAGGTTCTTCCCCTTCTGCACCCTCTGCTCCTTCTTCTTGGTATATCTCGCCTGCATGACTGACGGCTTCGGATGCCTCGGGCGCTCAACTTCCACTGATATCTCGCCTGTGTTCATGCTATTGTTAGTTACTCATCCGGTCGCTTTGCGGCTAAGATGATTTTGTTTGCCATTGAAATGTTATAAACTAGTGACGAAATGACGAGGTGTTAGAGCGACTTGTGAATGCTGCTTCGCGGCTGCGCCGGGAGAGCCCCATA
>NW_001813981.1:2610029-2617324 GCF_000149585.1 Histoplasma mississippiense | reverse complement strand
GACAATGACAGGGATCACCTTGAGAATTGGGCGATCCGGTGATGGACTCCTCTTTTATCAAGACAGAATATATGTTCCTGAAAATGCAACAGTCAGAAATCAGATCCTTCAGGAGTTCCACGACTCACCCACTGCAGGACACTTCGGCGTGAAAAGAACTTATCAATCCATACAAAGATGGTCCTACTGGCCGACGATGAGGAAGGATATCAACACATATACCAGCACATGTGAAGCCTGTCACAAAGCCAAACCCATCACACACCGCACTTACAGGGAACTCACCCCCATCCCAGTACCAGACAGAAACTGACACATGATAACAATTGACTTCATCACAAATCTTCCACAGTCAAAATGTTCAGCCACAGGTCAGATAGTTGACGCCATAGCAGTATTCTGCTGCAAATGATCCAAGAGACCACACTATATCCCAACTGTAACTGACTTGCTACCACAAACATTCGCACACATCTTCATAGCAAATATAGTACGACTACATGGGATTCCAGCAGCAATAATATCAGACAGAGACCACTTATTTACCTCTGACTTCTGGAGAACATTAACCAGAACCATGCAAGTAAACCATCGACTCTCAACAGCTTACCACCCACAGACAGATGGTCAGACAGAACGACAGAACAGAGAAGTGGAGGTTTACTTGTGACTATACACTGACTACCTAGCTTCAGCGGATGGCGCAGCAGGGGTGGCCACGCGAGCTGCTGCAGCTCATTGACAGTTTCCTCACTGAACGCAGAGCTCAGGTCCTGCTGGAGGGGACCACCACAGCAGCACATCAGATGCAATGTGGCACGCCACAGGGGTCTCCTTTGTCACCAATACTGTTCCTTCTGTGCCTGGCAGAGCTGCTGTGGCAAAACTCGGAGTTGCACTTTGGCTATGCGGATGATCTGAACATCTGGCGGGCGACCCACTCACTTGACAACAATGCCACCCTTCTCAGACAGGATATACAGAGTATTCTGAGGTGGGGGGAGATAAACAAGGTGGCCTTCGCACCAGAGAAACTTGAGATGATCCATCTTACAAGAAAGCGACACAATGAGGCACCAGCAGTAGTTGTGTCTGAGGACCTCACTGTTCACCCTGTTACTGCCCCAGCTGGACAGGAGCCAGCACTTCGCTGGCTGGGTGTACACTTCGACAGAAGGCTCACCTGGAGACCACATGTCTCCACCCGGGCAAAGAAGGCAAGGGCCGTGGCCCAGCACATCCGGAGTCTGGGAAAGACCAGAGACGGGCCCCCAGCAGACGCTCTGCGGAAGGCGGTCACCACCTGCGTGGTTCCCTCACTGCTCTATGGCACAGAGGCCTGGTACGGCGGCCGCACGCAGCCAGCAAGGCACACGGGCAGGAGTGGGGAGGTTAGCTCCCGCCTGGGATGGCATGTGGGGACAGTTGAGAAGGTGCTTACTATGGCAGCCAGAGGGGTCCTCCCAGTTTTCCGTACAACGCCCATCGCTACCCTATACCGGGATGCTGGGCTCCCATCAGCAATGGTAGCTCTGGAGGAGGCCAAAATGCGATTCGCGACAAGGCTTCAGGTGGTGGATGAGAAGCACCCACTGGCTTCACGGATAGCACCTCCAATGATCACACGAGGAAGAGGGGCTGGAACCCGGCAGCGCTCAAAGACCAAGATCCAGCGGTTGGGGGCGCTGCTACCTGCAGTCAATAGACCCACACTTGCCATCCCACACTACTCAGAGGGATGCGGGACAGACCCCACAGAGGGTGTAGACAAAAAGAGTGCTGCTCAGGCATTCAAGGAATGGTGGAGAAGTCAACCCTCAACAGATCTATATGTTTTCTCAGATGGATCAGAACGGAGCCTTGACAACAGCAGGCAGGTGGGCTATGGCTTCATAGTCTATCAGGGAAATAAACAGCTGGCCAGCTTCTCAGCTGCGCTGAGCCCTATGTCACATGTCTTCGACGCTGAGGCAGTTGGTGCCTGCTGGGCATTAGAGTGCGCCGTGAAGCTCCTACCTTGTGTCACAGAGGACAGCAGCAACCCTCAGATCTGGCTCTGCCTCGACAACACCTCAGTCATCTGGGGCATACGGGGCAGTGCAGCAGCCTCCTCAAACTGGGCCTACAACCGCTGCCATGAGCTCCTCAGACAGCACAATGTCGGCCTGAAATGGGCTCCTGGGCATATGGGGATAGAGGGCAATGAGGAAGCAGACCGCTTGGCTAAGCGGGCAGTCTCATCCACTGCAGCCCCAGCCTATGGTCTCGAGGCCACACCCACAGTCAGTGGGGTCCGCACAGTGGCCAAGCAGCTCAGCCAAGAGGCAAGGCGAAAGTGGTGGAGTGGAGCCTGTGGCAAGCTCTCTGACTGGTGCCGGGGCTGGAGTTTCAGCAGGCCGACTGTGGAGTACCAAGTGAAGGCCCCTCCGGAGCTCACCATGCCACGGCATGCCCTTCACCGCTGGCTCGCACTCCGCTCCTCTCATGGGGACTTCTCCTGGTACCACAGGCGTTTCCAGCATGCAGATGCGAGGCTCACCTGTGTCTGTGGACACAACAAGAGCCCAGAACATTTGGTGCTCTGTCGACACTCACAGAGGCACTTTCTTCACTGGCCCAAGAGGCCAGCAGCACGGCCACACAACCGGGCGACAGCTGTTGCCTATCTAGGGTCTCTGACCCCTACAGACTTTGTAGAACTGCTGGACTGCACGCAGTTCTACACACGGTACTGCACAAGGTAACGCAGCCGGCTGGCTGCAAACCATCTGACAACCCCCGCAGCAGTTCCACGAGGCCGGCCTGCTGAGTACACCCACGGTAGCTAGTGCAACTACCAGGGACATCACAGTCTATGCAGACAGTACAGATAGCACAACTAGGCTCATCTGTCTCAATTAGCTGTGGTGTAATCAGTACAGTCTACGTGTCTGACTCAGCTGATATGGTTTTGACTGCCGGCATTGTATCTACGCGTGCTCTGCTTTGTTTTCCTCTCGTTTGCCCTTGTCTCTATCGGCTCAAATGCTTCTTCTTCCTTCTTTTCTTTGCTCTCTCTGTCATTCTCTGCTCTTTTCCTGTCACAACCTTCTTCAGTGCTCTCTCCTTCATTATTTATCTTGTCTGTCTTTCTTCTGATGTTAGAAGCACAGACAGCTTTCTGATCAACTGAGAGAGGTATCCCTCTCTGCTCACTATAAAGCCTTCCAGGCACGGCAGCGGCGGTCCCCTCAGGGAACCACACTATAGCCCCACCATGAATGGCCATACGTCGGGCCAGAAGTGGATGCGCAGCTCAGAAAAATCCTTTGCAATGAGCTGAGTCTTCTCAAGAGTTGCCACCTGGATTCTGTTTTCTCTCTCTGTGTACATAGAAATCTCTCCAGCGTAGCACGTCTCCATGCCCTTCGGGAGGCTTCTGAAACACGGGCGCTGCCCGTGTTTTCTCCGGGACGTTAAACCTATACATACATACATACATTCTCATTTTCATCAATCTACTCATTCTTCAATATATCTGTTTATAAAAGACATTTTCTTTCATTTTTTTCTTTCATTTCTTCATTATTCAGAGCATTCGCTCTCTCTGTTTCACAGACATTAATGACAAATTAATCACTGAAGCAGACATTGCAGATACAATCACTATCTTTATAACTTATACTTTCACAAACTCAGCTGCTGTCTGATGCTGAGATTACAGAGCATTCACTCTTACTTTATTTTTAACAGACAGTATTATCAAGCAAGATATATTCAACCCTTTTATTAAATAATAAAGATGATTTTTATAGCTGGCCATATTCTTCTCAGCCACCACCTCTATAAAAATAAATGTACATCCATGCATAATGCATCTCAGAAGAGATATATCACACATCTAGCATCATTATTAATATATCAATATTATTAATGACATTATTTAACTATTCAAATACAAATTCAGAAAGAGAAAAGGAAAAAAGAAAATAAAAATCAAAAATAATCACTCACAAAATTGCAGGATTTTTCTGCAGAGGCACAAACTTCACAACATTTTTGAGCATTGAGTTTTAACACACATTAAAAATTGACATTTCTCAGCTTGAAAGCATAATATTTATGCAAAGGCACAAACTTCACAACATTTTTGAGCATTTAGTTTTAACACACATTAAAAATTGACATTTTTCAGCTTGAGAGCACAATATTTACACAGAATTCAATTGTTGTACATCACATAATTAGAGTTATAGCAAATAACAAATAAACAGTGAATAATACTATACAGAAATAAGTTAATAATGTATATGACCACATTAATAACTCATTGACAGAGAACATCAGCAATAATACATGATAAATGTCAGTCAGATTATTATTATATTCTTCTGTTATACTCATATACAAGCAGTGCTTATGACGAGTCCTTGTGTAATGTTAAATACAGGTAAGAATTGGTTATACAGAAGGAATGCTTAATGTTACATGATATTAAAAGTATAATAAAAATATAGAAAAATTAATGAAAGACAGAATTTGATACTTATAATATAGATTTTCAGCTCAGAAATAATAAATTAAATAAGATAATAGATTCATCTAAAGATATCTATTTAACAAATTCACATATCTTTATTTTGAGAGCTGAGAAGTTAGCTCTGAATGTAATGTTGTCCTCTTGTGAGTTTCAAACTCACACGCCTTGAGTCCCCACGCCAAGGCGCTACCTGGTGACCGCATTACCCATTCAGCCACCGGGGTAATGCCAGTCAGAGAACAACTTACTTAAAATTATAATATTCAAAAAAACTCATTTCAATGAAAGAAAAGAGAGAAAAATCAATGAAGTTTAAAAAAAAAATTTTATTAATTTGAAATGAAAAGATTGTAGCAAAAAAATAACAAGCTTTGATGATAATTTTTTCAAAAAAAAAAAAAAAAAAAAAATTTTACTTCTCTATATACAACCTCTAATAATCAAAGAATCCATCAATTCTACTTCATTAAAAAATTGATAACAATGTGTATATAAGCTGTTTACAGGACGTGATTGATACACTGCTATCAATAAATAACACTTATGATATGAAAATGCAAATATCTACTAACAAGCAATCTATACAAATTGGTGAGAGCAGCTTTTATAAAAAAGAGAGGCAATTGTAACGCACTCATTTATTATTTTCTTATTATATTATCTTTATTTATTCTTACCTCTTTTCATTATATTCCCAGTATCACTATTTTTATATATATTTCTCACTATTGCTATTTTTATATGTATTATTATTATTATTATTCTTTCATTATAGATGTATGCAGTCAGTGACTATGACATTTACCTGAAATACTTCAGGATTTTTCAACTTAACAATAAATATATATGAATGTATGTATTTCACACATTTTCTTTTCTCTTTTCTTTCCTTCATAGCAATTAGCTACTATTATTACTACTACAATTATTATTGTGATTATCATTCACTATGCTATCTACTATTTTCCACTATTCACTCTTCACACTGTCATCACCCCTCATAAAAAAGATGAATGAAATATTTAAAAATAAAGATATCAAGAAAAAAATAAATGCAATAATAATTAAAATAACTGTTTTTAATATTGAAATGATAGAAGCAGCATTAAGAGGAATGATTCTTCAATAAAAAGAATTTATTGATCATTTTATCAATCATTTTATCAATCATTTTATCAAAAATTTTACTGATCAATCTTCTATCATTTCTGATATTATGACCGTTGATCAATTGATGAGATGTTTAATTGTGAATGATAAAAGCTATTCTTTCAAACAACATCTCTATCTTTAAAATTTCTGAATATTCAATGTTGATGCTGAGCAACATATCTGTAATAATTGTTCTAGATTTTTAATATATGAGATGTCAGAAAAGTGAATTTACATTGAAGATGTGATAATAAAAATTATGAAATATGAAACTGTTTGAATTTACATGATCAATGATTTGAATAAAGAATTCAAAGTAATGTTTAAAAATGTTGTCTACATTTTGTTCTCTCATATCAATCTGATTGCTTGAAAACCCTGCTTTTATATAAAGAGCATCTATCTCAATGGCAAAATGTTCAAATTGCAGAGGGTTAAAGATGATTCTATCTTTACTCATATAAAAATGTATGATATCAAATGTTGCTATAAGAGTTTGAATAAATAGTCTGTTAAAAATATTGAGATCAGATTTTTCTATTTGATTTATTTTAATTTGTTCTTTATTCTTTATTTTCATTTTGCTTTGATGTCTCTTTTAAGTTTATTTATGATTAATTTTAATTTGTTTTTGAAAAGTTTAACTTGTTTTTTATTGATATTATATTTGTTGTCAGTTGTTTTTCTTTTCCTTGTTTTAATAAAGCTGTCTTTTACAATATTTATTTCTTTTATTTTCAAACTAAATTGTGTTGACTTGTTTACATTCTTTTGATTTTGATTTCTTTGATTGAACAGTTTGAATAGTTGTTTGATTCTGAAAATGAATTCTATTAATGCATGTATCAAATTGCTTTTGTATATTAGTGTAATGCACTCGTTTATTATTTCCTTATTATTATATTATCTTTGTTTATATCTTCGTCTATTCTTACCTCTTTCCATTATACTCTCGCTACCACTATTTCTATATGTATATATATATAAATGCATGTGTTTCGCATATCTTCTTTCTCTTTCTTTTCCTCTTCAGCGATTAGCTACAACTACAACTACAACTACAACTTCAACTATACTACTACTATAATTATTATTACTATTATCTTCCACTCCACTATATACTATCTTCTACTATTCACTCTATACACTGTCATCACCCCTCACAATTAGATTATTCTTGATTTGAAAAATCCTGAAGCATTTCAGATAGATGTCATAGTCACTGACTGCATACATCTATAATTGAAAAATAATAATAATAATAATAATAAAAATGTATGATGAATTGCTTGTTAATGAATATTACAAAATTAGTGAGAATGCTTTAATATTTGTTAATATTGCCTTACTTAACAGTTCAGCAGAATTTGTGAAGATATCATAATCAGAATTTGTAAAGATTGATCATACAATTTCTTTTCATACTTTGAAAAGTTCTATTGCTTTCTTTAAGATTTAATATTAACGTCTAGAGCACCTTTCAATGAGAGCAGTAGAACATCTATCAATCAATGTCAAAAGAGTTCAAATATTAAATATTAAAAATATTGTGAAAGATGTTGATACTAGAAGCAAAGGACTTGTAAATTTTATCATTTGTTAAAATAAAAATCAAATATCTCAC
>NW_001813981.1:2593616-2608329 GCF_000149585.1 Histoplasma mississippiense | reverse complement strand
AAGTTAGAATAAGCAATTCAATCTATTTCATTAACCTGACTTTACTAGGAAATTACACTACGCACATCTCATTAGAAGAGCTTTCTCTTGGGCAAATTGTTTGGGGAATAAGATCCATCTGTTCGTTAAGGGGTGTTTAGGGTCTATTGAAAACAATATTGAACATTAATCTGGAAGCTGGTCTTCCACTTGACGCCCAGATAGTGAGATAGCTTTATTATCATTCAACATTCCGACTCGTATCATATCTCATAATGCCGGTGGATGCTGAGAGTATGGAGTCTCAACTATTGTACAATACATGTCTAGTGATTTCCTAGTATTTATCATAACCAGCTTGAATATTATGGCTGAGCCCGATCTATTCTATATCTATAAAATTTATTCCCATCCCTTTAGATGCCGATGCAATCCATATGCTGGGACTGCTGACTAAGCCAAATGAAGTCTTAGGGTTGTAAGTTGGAGCGAGATAGATCGGAATATCTAACAATATTCCCTTCATTTAGCTTCCTCTTCTTGCCGCAATACCTCCGTTCTTCCTCGTAACTAAAGTATAGAAGGGCCGTCATTTCCAGCGTTGGCCCACGAGACTCACTCGCTACCATACCCGCAATGGCGGATCCTAATATCACCTCATCCTTAGCTTCTATCGAATCAACAACAAACCAACAGAGCAAGCCGCAGCTATACAATGAGCTCCTATCCAAGATAATATCATCCCCATCATCCCCAAACATTAAATCCAACCTTAATGCATTCCTAAACTCCATCCTTGGCGAAACCGTCGGAATCGTCGCCGCTAGACCCCTCCTCGATAACTTCATCAACTCTCTCCGAAATCTACCAGCTCCGATCATAATTGCGATTGGAAAAGATGCGCTATCCGAGATACAATCCCACTCGACCTCTGCTGAGGCACAGGATACAGTTCTGAGGGAAATTCTTGCAGACGCGTACGAGGCGGAGGAGAATTTTACACAGGCAGCTAAAGTCTTACAGGCGATCCGTTTCGATAGTTCCCAACATCTCATGTCTGACGACGCGAAGGTACGCATATGGATTCGTATCGTACGGCTATATTTAGAAGAAGACGATACCGCAAATGCAGAGAGTTTCTTGAACAGAGTCAAGAACATGCCCACCAAGATTCAAGACCCTGAGTTGAAACTTCACTTCCAACTCTCCCAGGCCCGCATTTCAGATTTTAACCGCCGATTCCTCGATGCAAGCCAGCAGTATCTCAATTTGAGTTTATCTGGGGATATCGAGGAAGGAGATCGTCTCCAGGCTCTTTCCGCTGCCATTATATGTGCCGTTCTCGGACCCGCTGGCCCCCAGCGTTCCCGTACTTTGTCCCGTCTATACAAGGACGACCGATCATCGTCTCTCGACGTATACAATATATTGGAGAAGATATTCATGGATAGGCTACTCACCGCTGGAGAGGTGAAGGCATTCGCTGAGAAGCTAGTCCCTCACCAACTAGCTGTAACCGCAGACGGATCCACAGTGCTTGGTCGAGCTGTAATCGAACATAATCTCCTCGCGGCTAGTCGTTTGTATGAGAATATCCACGTGGAGGAATTGGGCAACATTCTTGGACTTGAGCCCAGTGGTGATTTGAGCGCCGGGGAGAGAGCAGAGGCATATGCCGCGCGCATGCTTGAGCAAGGGAGATTAAAAGGTACAATTGATCAGATTAAAGGCGTGATTTACTTCGACTCGGGAATCCCTGGTGTTGGCCCCACAGCAGAGGCGGCAGGACGAAGTTTAAGAACCTGGGATGCTGGCGTTCAAAACTTGGCTGAGGAAGTTGAAAGCGTAGCTGCTGCTATTATAGATGAGTTTCCGGTATGTTCAATAATTTATTACCCTTTTCTTTTTTATTGCATCGCTATATTTTTCACCGTTCAGTACGTTCTATCCCTTTTCAACTGAACATCTAAAAGAATCTAACGCTTGAAAATCCAGGACTTTGCCGCTACGCAAATGGTACGTTAGGAAGATCAAGTGATAAGAGTGTCTGATACACCACAGCAATGCTTTACTGTCTCAATACATAGTTACCATCATACCCTACCCGGCTACAACACCGGAGATAGAAAAAGACTGTTCCAAGCTTATGTGAGATGAAATCACGAAAGTTTAAACGAATAATAGCAAAACGTGTTATGAAGCACACGGAAATCCTACGTCCATTCCATCCCACCAGTACTCCAAGGCATGTGTACAAGTTTCACCTGGCGTGGCTGTCTGCCCATATTCCTTCGAACCCGAAAACGAAATGGAAATCGATGTCGAAAGAAGAAAGAAAAAGAAACCAGAAAAACTCGCTATTGGGTATTTATTTCTATATTCCTTCCGCGCCTGCCGGCCCCTTGGACTTAAACTTGCGACTGTTGTAGGAAAGAGCATACGATGGAAAATTTTGGGGGATGGAGTAAACCAAGGAGCAAAAGGAAAGGAGAAAAAGAAGCTGACAATCTCCAAAGAGATCTTAGAAAAAATGACCATCAAGAAAATTATAAAGTAACCAAACAATTGATATGGAGGGGATAAGAAACCTTCCATTGCATCATTTCCAAGCAAAGGAAACAACAAAGTAAACCAACAAACACAAACCCTACCCTTTCTTTCATTCTTTGGATCCTTGTAATTCAGTGAAAAGAGGGAGGGAAAAGAAAGAATAAGAAACAAAATAAAAGAGTGGAAAATGCGCAAAAGAAAATCGGAGCCCAACTCGTCAATAGCCATCCCTGTTATCCAAAGAATCCGCAAGTTCCAACGTTAATGTACCTACTCCCCTCCCCTCGTCATCGAGAATGCTACAGACTTGTGTATTTGATGAATACTTTTCATTCTCCAGCTTAACGCCTTTCCTGCTTCCCAACTCAGCGATATTGTGTTGAAACTTCCATCACCCATGTGTAAAGGGGCTTGTAACTACCAACTACGCATATATATATAACTTTGTTCCTCCACTTCAAAATCTGCCATCTCTTATCCGCTTCTTGCTACATAAATTTCTCCTTTATCCCCGTGCACGGATGTCCTTTTCCACTGCTTATTTCATTCATCTTTATGGTCTTGTTTTCTTTTCCTTAGTTGGTTCCGGGTTTTGGGTTACGGGGGGGGGAGGGGGGGGGAGGGAGGGAGGGAGGAGAAGCAGGCAGGACGGTGAAACGCATTTTATTATCCTACCTGCTCGCCTCATATCAACAAAATGCTAAAACTAACAAGGAAAGAGTAAAAAAGGAGGGGAGGAGGACGAAGTTATTCATATCAATCTTCCAGATTTTCTCATCATCAACAGGATTGAGTGGTGTGTGGCAGGGAGGAAGAAGGCGAAAATAGGGTGTGAAACTTGTGTAAGAACTTTAAGAACCTCTCTACACCACATATCATCTGTACGTATCACATCAACTAGCTTTATTCCTTTATACATTATCCTTCCGTTTTTGTTCCCTTGCACCAAAAGCAAATCATGTGTGTGGCAGTGAGAGAGAAATTTCAGTACCTAATTTATGAATGATTTTTCCTTCCTTTTTGTTCATTCCCCTCCTTGCAAATTAAACAAGAGGTAAAAACTACGCGGGTTCAAGACGCGAGGACCAAAACAGCATAAAGAGAGTCGACAGAGTGAGATGGAGAGGGAAAGGGAGAGCGAAATGGGGTCAAGGTAAAGAGGGAAATAAATTGTATTTGCTGGCGGAAGACCTGCTGCTAAGCCCTGATAACACAAATTAAACTGGGCGAGGTGGATTTTTGCTGGAGGTAGTAGAAGTAATTGTATGCAATAGGTAGATGGGTGAATAGTGTCGTGTAGGACTGGGATATTATAATCAAGGGCAAGAACAAGGTGAGGCGATGCAACCAGCATTGTTTCATTTTTATTTTATTTTTCACTTTTTCGTCTTTCCTTCCTCGTCCTTCTGTGTCGATTCACAGGGCTGAGAACACGAATAGCTATAGAAAACAAATATATGTTAGAGTTTGAGCGACCAAAACTTGAGAAGGCAAAGCAAGAAAGATAACAACGTAAAATGAGTTGATAGGGCAGACAAAATAACGCAAGGATAAGAAGACTCAAAGCTTACATTGTTAGTGGCCGCGATTGCAATGCTATCTTCGAAAGGATGCCAACTCATATGCAGAATTTTTTTGTTGAAATCGATTTGATCTGCGTCTGTTTCTTTCTTCATCCTTCCACCAGCACCTGCAGGACTACCAGCCCTCGATCCCCCCTTTTTATTGGTTGACGCGGAAGAATTTATGGGAGTCGGTACGCCAACTTTCTTTGCTTTGAATGCAGTCTTGTCGGCCTGGAGGACAACTTCGGTCTCCTTGTTTAGTGTCGGAGGGGTAGATCATAAAATTATTGTTGTAACTGCCAGTCATGACATTCTCCGCATCGCCAGAAAATACCACCTCGAATTTATCAAAGATGCTGTCGTTTTCATACGTATCGCAAAGCCGGGGGCGGAGGTGCTCGTGGATCGGGATCATTTTTAAAGGCTGTCTTTCCATGTTGACATCCCATATTTTGACCGTTAGGTAGTCGCGAGATAGTATATAGCGCCCGTCATTCGAGAAACGGACGTCAGAAATGGAGGAAATGATTTCGGAAAAGAAAGAACGGGAAGAAGCATCCTCTTCTTGCTCGAATTCTATTCAAGGAGAAATTTGAGGTTAGCAGAGATGGAGAGTGATATGGAGTCAAAAGGTCATTGACGCGAGGGATGATGGACTCAAAAACGTACGTTTGTGATGCTGATCACAGAGAGCACTCTGCCTCATATCTGCGAGTTTGATAGTTCCCTTAGAACTAGCATACATGAACCAATTACAACTAGTAGGATGGAATTCCGCAGCTGTAATAACTTCCGTCAGTTCTTCCATATTTGCGGGCTTAATATCAACAATATTGAAGCTCTGATCTTGGATATTTAAGTTCCATAGGTTGATTCGAAGATCGTCACTGCTGATGAATGTTTCGCCATCACTGTTGACCGATATGCTATTGATGTGGTAAGCATGGGCATTAGCATAGATACGTCGAGGAACTGCAACAACTACAGTGTCATGATGGGTGAGGCGAGGCAATTTGAGCGAGGATGCGTCACGGAAGGAAATTTGCGGGGCGCGTGGCATGCCTCCACCAGCTACAGCGCCTGCCGGGGTGAGATCATGAGAGAGGTTATTTTCCGCAACGACCTTTAACGACTTGTCAAACACTTTCCAAAGCTTTATGGTCTTATCGTTGGTCGAAAGGAGATAATGGGATGCATTTTGTCGTCTGCACCATTTTATTTTGTTGATTTTCTCTTCAATCTCTAAGGATTTTAGGTAATCAAATTCCGGCTCGTGAGATTGGAATTCGGTATGGAATTTATATTCGCATGTTTTTTTCTACTCGGGACAAGTCAGCGTTTCTGTCTTACGCTCATTGAGTGACCGAGTGGGAATGTTTAAGAGCAATAGGATACCGTCTCGTTTCTCTCAAATAATACTACTCGTCCTCCTTTGTCACCTGTTGCAAGGTAGTTTCCCGTGTGATCGAACTCAACCGTTGATATGATATCAGCTGTAGGAAAACGAGATGCATCAGCGCTATCCGTTGCGAAAGTTGAGAGGTCGCCAAAGTATCTTCAGCCAAAAAGGCCGGAAAAGTGCGAGGGTGGGGGGAAAAGCGGAATAATATAAGTAAAATGGAGGGATCAAACCATCTGTAATGTCTTCCACATCCCCTTTATCGCCAAAGCATCTAGATTGAAGCTGTTAGAAAGGTGTTCCACAAGTATTACAAAAATCCCCACCAGTGCTCCTAAAGACCGCAACTATCAACAAAATTCCGCTGGGGGCTCAGGCGAATGGAACCCGCGGGAATCTGCCTAGGGTGTTGTACGTATTTTCTAGTCGCATTGGATGATGTGGAAAAGTAGTGGAGCGCTTACTGTGTGAACTTCCAGGTAGGTGAACCTGGATCTCCGTCTACCATTTTTTAAGAACGATCAACCCTCTGTTATGGGCTGTGCACAGACAAAACAAAATATCTAGCAGGTGGTGAGGCCTGGGTGATTGCTTTCCTGCTTTCTAATCTGCGGGGTTATGTGTGTTGAGATAATCAATATCACAGGGCTTGCACGAGCAAGGCCGGGGAGGTTGGAGAGCTGGCGTGAAATGGCGGGGGAAAATGGACACACGGAACGTAAACACGCGGATGATTACAATTAGGTTATCGAAAGGAGATGGAAGAATAGGAGTTGAAGAAGAGGAAGAGAAGATAACGGTCTATAGAAGAGAACTGTTTGGTTGTGGCGTCTGGTTAGTTATGACGATGTGGGCTGGTTGGTTGTTGACGTGGGAGGAATTCTGGCAATGCGAGCGGGCGAGCAACCAAAGGCAAAAGAGAAAGACCACAACACTCAATCAGCAGCCAACTCGCCTGTCCAGCGGGCAAGGTCTCAGAATCAAACACGGTGCATTTAAATAAGGAGGGGAGGAGTGGTAAGCAGTTTCTTTAAGGTAATTACTTACCGGAGACTAAAACGAAGCAAATGGTCAAGAGAAATGGGTGGCCTGGGAGAGGTAACTAACGTAAGACGACTGAGCCAAGAGAGAAGAGTGGGAGAAGAGGGGAGGAACAGGAAGCTAAAGCAATCGCAGACTGAGAGAAAATGAAAAAGAAATGGTCTATGGCCGTTGGAACAGGATAGGGAGACGAAAGCAGAGTTGAACAGAGAGGAGAAGCAACAGAGGAAGAGGAAGATGGACAGGTCACACTCTGGAAAGGCAAAGAGGCTCAACAAACCGGAATATGAAGATGGTGCGCGGTTTGTCGTCACAGGTACCGGGGGGCGGTTTTGGTGGGGGGAGGTACACGGAAATACCTCTTATCCCACTTCGCCAACAGACCAGGCTGCTTTGTCGTTAGTTACTCTTATCGCGCATTAGGTTGAGTGTATCTTTTCTTGATTTACTCCAGTCCTCGCCTAGCTCAGTGTGGTCTCGAATATGGTGGTCCTTCTGTTGGTTGCTTAATATTACCATCACCTTCAGTGCCTAGGTAGTTTTTTACCTTGAGAAATAGCTATTTTTCGCTCCCAGCCGAATTCTTTTTACTCTTTCACATGTTATCAACACCGACTTCATTCTTCTCAACTGTCAACCCACCATATAACCAAAAAGATATCACTATGGATTTATTAATGGAACAGAAATGAAGTCTATGATATCCGTTGACAACGTGAGTTTGACTCTCTTCATCAATTCCCGAGGCCTTGATTATACGTATAAAAGTTATATATACCCCCGGGAAGGGAATTTGAGATTTGAACACCAAACAAATGGGTAATAATCCTCCTTCATCTCCCCCTCACCAACAGTTACAGCGGGGTTTGCGAAACGAGGAACAGATACCGCCACCCTCCTCCACCTCTGCCACCTCGGAACCCCCTCCGTTAAAACCCTCAATTGCAAGTAGAATCCAACATTCCGCATTAGGATTGCTACGAAACACCTTTTCAGGGTCTCCCTCCCGCTCTCTAGCAGGCGACATATCCTCAACCCTTACTGAAGGACTAGGCTTGTCCAGCAAAGGAAGCTCACCCTCTTCCAACGCTCATGCGCTGCTCCACGCTGGTGCTTCAGCGTCTGAGAATACTCTCCATTCGCATGGGTTAAGCCTAGGTCAGCCATCAAGCCGTGCAGGCGGAGCCCAGAGGTTCCCTTCTGGGTCATTGCGCTCCGCTCCTCTCCCGGCGACAAGGAGCCTAATTGATGAAGATGATCAAAGAGCTTGGGAACGGTTCCAGGATCCTACGCAGAATAACATTGCTGGCCACGACAATGGGCAATGACACTCTCTTTCTAGACCCCTACGATGCAATCAGCACGAAGGGAAAAGGAAAACTAAGAGCAGGGGAGATGGAAGATCTCCTCGATCCTTCCACCTCCTCCAACCCTCAGCAATACCTGCCCAATGACGACTTCGACTCTGCTTGGCACAACTCCTCTCCCGCCGGAAACACCACCCGCAATCACAGTCATAGTCAAAATCAACCAAACGACCCCAACATCGGCACATACCACGGGGCCTCATACACCCCTCACTCCACAGACGGCCAAGACGTCATCGCCCTCCTCACCTCTCCAACGTTCCAACCAGCAACATTCACAACCCCTGAATCCCCGCAAAGCGGACTCTTCGAGCTAGACGCTTCCATGCTACAGCCACCGCCACCATCCTCTTCTGCATCCGCCCCCTCTTTCTCAACAGAAACAACAAAAATTCACACATTCCCGCCAAACCAACTCAGCCTCATCCCAGACATCAACTCCATTCTCTCCGCCATCCAACAAGAGTCACGAGAACCACACCAACATGGCCAGGGCGGGGAATGGGACTGGACAACAATACCCGGCATAGCAGAGTGGTTGGAGGTTGATGGGACGTACCAGGATACGGTGTGGGGTTTCCTGAAACCGTATGTGGAAGCTGCGAAGAAGGAAGTTGTGGAACACAGGGAACGTTGGGAGGATGGCGGGGTTGCTGGGACGGGGGAGGATGGGCCAGCGGTGAAACGGTTGAAGATGGTTTTGGGGCACTTGAAGGCGAGGCTTTAGGGGTAAGGTGTATCGGGGGGAAGAGGCAGGTACTCGGTTTGGTTTATACATATTGATGGTTGATTTAGACGTATCTGTATATAGTTTATTTGAATTTCTTATTTGATGTATAATTTATACTGAAGATGTGTATATAGTTAATCATTCTAATGATTGTATTTTTAGGAGGGCAGGACTTGATCTATGCTTGGCGGACCGCTGACCGAGATGGTAAAGTACTGAGATAGTAGTTTTGCGCAAGTACCCTTCTTTCTATAAAACGCTTAGATAACAAGTTATTCGGACCCTGATCATTCACGCTCTTTCCGCGCCCGTTTGATTACGTCCCTGTTTCGTAGATAGAGAGATTATAGGGCCGGGACTCTATGATTCTGGATCGGGCGGAACGGACAAGGAAGATCTATGGATGAGGTCTAGAATTTCCCGATCGAGACATTGCCAAGATTCCTCCTCAGGGATTTGCTCGAAACTACCGAAACTCCCGCATTACTATGGAGACGCATTGTGCTGGCTTCTACAATGTTTTGCAATCATTATTTCCAATTCTTTTCTTTATTCCTTTGCTTTTCACAACTAGTATCAAGCCTTAGTTTCCCGACCAATTTCTGTCAGGCATTTATCATACTAGTATCCTTAGGGCTTTCCCATTCCTAGAAATCTTGCTCTGATAATCCTGTTAATATCATGCTAGGTTCTTCCCCAATCATGAGTTCAGAGAATATGTGACTTGTCTCTGAAAAATGTGCGGCATTTACTGTTTCTCCTGCGGGGGGACATATAAACCTTCCTCCACCCCGAGAATTTGCAAGGCCAGTAGCCGAGAAAAAAAGCGGCACAGAGCTAGATTCCCACCCATATACCAGAAATTAGGATGGCCACTGTAGCGCCACATCTATAGCATCATAGGTGAATCAGCATCCTGAAATGGCGCATAATGGATATGTAAACGGGGGAAGCCACGGAAACCTAGGAAGAAAGGTTGTGGGAAATGTGGGAAGTTGGTGAACAGAAAAAACTGATTCATACTGCATTGAGTTCCCCTTCTTCATCCAAACCCCACGAGGAATAAAGCTTGTCAGCAACCTTATCTCCCATAATTTTTCTTGCGGTGCTCTTCATGTTATCATACCCTGTGGCCAGCACCACGATATCAGCAGCAAGCTTTGTTCTCTTTCCGTCGGCGAGCACCAGGCCATCAGAGTCAAACTGTTCAATTCCCTCATCACTCTGTTTAACCTTTATTTTACCGTCGACAATCAATTTGCTGCATCCGACATCGATATAATACCCGCCTCCACGAGTAAAATATTTCTTGAAATCCCAGCACCATCACGACAAGCATCAAGCTTAAAGCCAGCCCTCGTTAGACCCTCAAGCGTCGCCTTATCCGCACCCTCGCGAAGCGTTTTCACGACAGAGACGTGTAAGGCGAACTGTACAGGTATAGGCATGCTTTGTACATAGGTGTCGGCTTCGTCTGTGGGTGGGCCTGATTCGTCGTACATACCGGCCACAAGCGCGCTTACCCCATGCTTCTGCGAGATCACGAAGGTCCCGCGGCGCTGGAGCATAGCTACCTCTGCGCCGTTCTCGTAGAAGTCTTGCGCAATGTCGTGCCCGCTGTTCCCAGTACCAACGACGACAACTTTCTTACTCTTAATGCCCGCGTGCTCGGAGGCATCATTATATTGCGAGCTATGATATATTTCACCCTTGAACTTCTCTTTGCCGGGGAAATTGGGCCTTAGTGGTTCTCCCGAATGGCCGGTGGCTAGGACGATGTGATGTGGATATACGGTACGAATAACACAATCATTCGAACGCACTTTTACCGACCACGTCTTTGACTTTTCATCGTACTCGCTTTTTTCAATCTCCGTGTTGGTCCATACATTGAGCTCCATCCCTCTGGCATATGTTTCTAGCCAATCTGCTAGCTTGTCTTTGGGCGTATAGAGGGGCCAACCGGATGGAAATGGAAGATATGGCATTTGAGAATATTGAACCGGGTCGTGGGTGACCAAAGTCTATATGTGCATGCATATTTAGCAAGATATGGTCATTTCAATACTTGGGATCTAAGATCCGTATACCCTGTATCGCTTGCGCCAGTTATCACCGACCCTGGAGTTTCGCTCAATGATCAGGGTCGGGATACCTAGTTTACCCAGCCTCGCACCGATCATAAGCCCAGCCTGTCCTACACGGGCATTGAGTTAACATGCGTATCACGCAATCGTGGGCGTGGTCAAGATGGGAAAATAAAACATACCTGCTCCAATGACAAGAACGGTGGGTTCAATATCAGTGAAACTCTTCTCCTGACGAGGATTATCCACGATGGCATCTGATCCTTTATTAGGGCGATTGAGGCCAGATATTTCTTCATATCCCTTTACCACCTGCAGGACGAAACCGAGCATATACGCCTTCCAAATATCATCGCTATCGCGGACAAGCCAAAGCATCCCAGGACCTTTTCCCGTCTCAGTTTCAAAATCGAACATAGTCTCAATCCATTGTAATCCCGGTTTAACTGTTTTAAACTGCGGTTCGAACTGCCCAGATTCCCTAGGGTGAAATTTTTCGAACTTTGCTCTCCCCAGATTCTCTTGGAAGTACGCAGCTACCTTGTAAGCACCGTTGATGGTGCGAAGGTCCCACGAGAGAACAACCATATCGCGCAGCCATGCATCTGTGAGAAAGAGCTTTTGTAAATCGGACACATTTGCCTGAGCCAGTGATGCGCGGAATTTGTCTACCCACTCCACAACAATTTTGCGGGGTTCAGCGGGGGGCTGCTTCTCTGGGACATTGGGGAGAGAAACCGTATGCGGCTCTGGTGTCTCCATTTTTAGATCGATAGTAGCAAAAAGACCGTTAGATATCTAAAAGGACGAAAGAAACAAGGGTCCAGTTTGAGTAAAAGTTGATGCCGGGGAAGTTGGAGATGGAAGGGTCCAGAGGGGGAGACACCTACTGTTAACGGTTGACCGGACGCGGGATGCAAGGACTCGTGTAACCATTATGCAATGGTTTCTAAGTCGAATTGCAATGGTATCAGCTACCTGCCTTTCGAAAGCCATGAAAACAACAATGCATTGCCATGGGGATGCTGTAAAATTGAGCGAAAAGCTCATTTGTTAGAACTTTTGGTACAAGTTTCAAATGTCAGAAATCTAGTAAGGATAACAATATGGGAACCTGTTCCGCGAAAGCTAGCCATAGTTAACTATACAAAGAAGCTACAAAGAGTGAATGGGACTCTTCATGTAGTTGGTTTGGCACCCAAAGATGATCCGATCCAGGAAACCCCCAGGACTCCATGTCATGCCCAAGGTTACACTTTTCCAATCGCCCTTTTGGTTTGACGCCAGGCATGGCGACGACGGGGTTCGTAGCTTGAACTACTGCGAAATCCTACATGATTTTGAACATTTTATGACTGGTCCAGTTCGTTCACGCAATGCTATCCAAGTTGCCCTTCTAGGATTCCACTCCAGTAGACCACCAATGCCGGGTCTGTTATTCTGTGTGGTGCCTTGCGGGCCGTCCCGTTCACTAACACACCCCTCACCGATATAGTTGGTCAGTGTGGTTGTCCTCAACTTATTCGTAAATGGGACGGTGCGGAGTGAATGTCGTCTTTGCCTAATTGCCTAGCGCCGCGTATTTCCATACACTTTTTTAAAAAAAAAAGCATTATCGATCCAGAAAATAAACACTTGCGCTTCGGAGGGAGGTTCATTTGAAGCAACGTGAACGCTGTCAGATGCAGAATGCCGTCGAAGAGGTGCCACTCTGTAAGAGTGAGTCGCATTTATAGCAAGCATCAGATCCAATCATGCTCTTCAAACCTCCAAAGAAGCAGGCGTTCAGGGAGAAAGATGATCCGGGCCACCAAAACACACAATAACAGGTGAGAACCTGAAGAGGAACACGAAGAGGACACATTGGCATAATCGGGATATCCGGTTTTGCGGGCCTCCAAGTTGAGCAACCTTTGTACTTCATCTCTGATAAAATCCCGCCTCCATATTGAAACGAAAACACCCCCAATCGACGCAAATTTGGTTTATTGTACCGCCTGATCTAAACGTCTGCCTCATCCAGCCAGAACCTTCAACAAACAGCCCTCTTATTGGCGCAAGATCAACTCAAAAAGTATGAGCACCACGAGCGGCGCCAGAGGAGGTAGAAATAACGAGTCCTATAAGCTCCCAAGGCTTAAGGATGAAGAGGTACTCGAGCAGCCGCGAGAGAGTCGAAGGAGCGCAAATAGAGGAGGAAGAGAGAGAGAAAATCAACAGGCCAGCCGAGAAATGATGGACAAGGCAGGGAGAGACTCTAAAGAGCGCCGACCAGGAGGTGGTGGTGCCATCACCTAAAAATAGGCTTCAAGTTAGTACTCAAGTATTGGTTGCTACGGACCATAAATTCTAAGAGTCCTAGGTTAGTCTGATGGTTAGTCTGATCGCCTCTCCGCTACCCACATGTTGGCGATCAAGTGTACGACTTATCGAGAATGCGGAGAGATCTCATAGTGTTGCTGATCATTTCATGCCAAATGATTCACTATAGCTTTACAGCAATGCACATTCCTCCTCAGAAGCCGCCTTCTGCTCCATCTTCATCCGTACAAATGACTATAAGCCTCCTCATACCTTGTCGTCAAGCAAGTTGACATTAGGTTTACCCCCAAATAAATCATGTCTAACTGGTGATAGAAGATGGCATCCACATCCAAGCTCTTTCTATCTGTGAAATTGAACCATAACTCTCCGCTCGTCCAAGAGTTGCGCATTAACTTGGAAATGCGCTGCACATTGGACTTTTTCCTACACTTCTCAGCTTCTATCTGCTCAAGGGCGTATAGAGACTGTTTCAATCTAGGTGTATACTGAGCCACAAAATCTGCCATGGTGTAGCCTCGCTTCAGCCACATATCAGGGCCTACCAACAATAGCCACCAGGGTAGATCATAAGCGAACTGTGCGAGCATAGTGTTAGTAAACTCCAGGTCAAGGACTGCAGTGATCTGGAGCGTTTCACTGTTCACCAAAATGTTAGAAGGTCAGAGATCATCGCAAAAAAGCTTGAAGGGACCGTTTTCATTGATACAGTTTCTTGCCACTAGCTGCTGAAAAAGATGGCGCACAATATACCACCTCCTAGCATCCTTAGGATCAGTGGTGAGGTTGTGCTGGGTGTGGAGGTGGATCAAGTGTTGGTCTGCAAGACTCTTGAAGCATTCATTCGCAGATGAAAAGCACTCCGTAGGGAATCGGATAATTGGATAGCCCGTGGATGTGGCCAGTTCATTCTTATTATATGTCAAGGGCCTTCCAGTGACGGCCCATGTATTTGCACCTTCAACGACTTCCGATATAGCTCTGATGTGAGTGAAATCGAGGTTGTAAAGTTGAAGCATGAAATCGGCTACCTGACGGTACACAATGTTCAATTGTGGTGTCATCGACATCAGGGTTCAGAATTTCCTTTTCTTCCCTGTTCGCGGTCGGCTTCTTCAAGATGTCTGACAAATGTATTCCCTCGATGTATTCCATAATAATAAATGGTCTTTGTTGAGGGCTGTCCGCAATTTCATAACTTGCACCTCTCCACCTTTTTCATCCCTGAAAGCTGTGACCCCAGCTTTAGTAAACCGGATTGCAGCATCAGGGCAAGTATCTTTAAATTTAATATGAATGCAGATATTAAAGGAGCCCCGATAATAGTGAACAATCCTTTCGGGATCACCACCCTGGCGACGGTGAGCGACGAAAGTAGCTATTTCATCCATGGAATCCAGAACTCTCTCCTTCCAAGCTATCCATTTTGTTTCACCCTTGTCCTCTGCGATCTCGTCAACAGAAGTCATCGTCACTTGATCAGTGTATGACGCCCAAGCCTTGGGGCCGATTTGGGTGACGAGACCGCGGTTTGCCGTCCAGATTCTTTCGCACACGGTCAAGGTCTCTGAACTAAAAAAGAAGCCGTGGTTGGTTCTGGTGGAGTGGTGGCAGTTGATGACGGTATATGGTGGGGGTGAAGAAGTCTGGATCTGTATTCATTCATTAGAGAA
>NW_001813981.1:2586160-2593351 GCF_000149585.1 Histoplasma mississippiense | reverse complement strand
GATTGATTCCGCCAGCTTCAACTTTCTCAACCACGCATCCTACGTATTTCAAGCTTCACCACTCTACTGTGGTTAGTCGCATACATGTTAGGAAATATTTTGTCATATTAACTTTCAACTATGTCCATATTATCTTCTACTTTTTGACACCCCTCCCAACCTCTCCCTATCACTCTCCCTAGCTAACAAAAAAGCTTAAAATCACCTACAGCTTCTTCTCATTTTCGAAGGAATCAGTCTCCCCTCAGCTGCGTATTCTGTCTTCATAAGCGCGATGAATACCGCAAATAAGGATTCGTGGCACTCAGGGGGAGGTGGATCGCAATCTCATCCTGGAGTTGACCAGATGAACCAGCCCCCAACACGGCCTCTGGGATCTTATGGGTGAGTCGTTTCTTCTCTTTTGGCACAAACAGCTCCTTGTGTCATCATCGTAATAGATTGCAAACCATTCTTTATTGAGCTCTTTGACACTAACGTATCTCTTTTGATATCATAGTGAGCTCCTCTTTCCATTATTCCCTTGTTTGCCGTCACTCAGATGCGACAACAGCGCCAAGATCTGGGGGAGAAGCACAATGGTACTCCATGGAAGGGCAGAAACTTGCAAGAACTGACTTGTTTCCCGTTATATAGGCCCGTACCATCCTGTCAACCAGCCCTCCGGGCATACACTCCCAGCTCTATCAGATTTAACTCAAGGCGCTGGCGCCCCTCCAGCATCTCACCAAGCCCCTCCTAGATATGGCCAGCATAAACAGCCATCTCATCCCCCAGGCCATGCTCTTCCCGGCATTGGTCAGTCGATGCAACATTCACCCCAACAAGCCACTTTGAATCGCGAACGCGAAAGAGACTCGAGAGAGCGAGAGCGAGACCGTGAGCTCGATAGACAACGAGAGCTAGCTCGCGAGGACGAAATGATACAAAGAGAGCGCGAATACCGAGAACGAGACCGGGAACTCATGGATCGGTATAATCGTGACCAACCGCATCACCCTGTACAAAGCCATGCCGGTCCCATTCCTATTCACCAACCCGTGGCATCGAAAGGCCACAACCCGCTTGGTGGGCCCAATGGTCTCCTCTCGAACCTCGGTGCAAATGCTGCGCCTAACCCTCCACAAGGCTCTATTCCTAGTTCGAATGCCCCTGGGGCCTTATTTGGGAACCAGATGCAACAGCACACAGATGGCCCTCCCAGAACATATCTCCACCAAGGCCAGCCGCCTCAGCAGTCGATGCTTGGGTTCAATGGTAATGCACCACCTCAGATTCCAGGAAGTGTATCTGCATTAGCACAAGGACAACAACCAATTTTAAACGTAAGTTGACATCTCCGGGGAGTGTCTTCCCATTTGTGTGCTCCCCTTTTTCTTTTTTTGTTCGGCAATTGGACTAGAGAGGTTTGGAGTTTCAAGATCCATTACGCACAAAAAATGGCTTTATGGGATGTGATGATATTCGTTGAGAAACGGCCTTTTGGCACTGCTGCGCCTCGAGTGCTTAGAAAGCCATTTTTTCACACGGTTTTCGAACCACGGCTCAAAGAATACGCCTATTGACAATGGCGTCATTCTCTGGAACATTTAGCTAACCCAAAACTATACGTTTGTGCCCTGGGAATAAACCCATTTGTCGTTGAACTCATTTCTTGTCTGGATTCAATACTTCCTGAAATCGTTCTTTGCTGTCTTCCTTGCACCGCTGGAAAACTGGCTGGGCGTGTACTAATGGCAAACGATTGACAGGATGCATTAAGCTATCTTGACCAGGTGAAGGTTCGATTTGTCGAACAACCTGATGTCTATAACCGTTTCCTGGATATCATGAAAGACTTCAAAAGTCAAGCGTAAGTGCCATTTGAAAACCATAGTCAGGAGTGGAAAATACTAACTCGCTTCCGTAGAATTGACACACCTGGTGTTATCCAAAGGGTTTCCACCCTGTTCAATGGCCACCCGACCCTTATCCAAGGATTTAACACGTTTCTGCCGCCCGGATACCGAATCGAATGTGGCACTGAAGATAACCCAGATGCGATTCGGGTGACAACTCCGTCAGGTACAAACACCATTTCAATGCAATCGGCAGCAAGACCATCTTTGGAAACAGCGGGTGACTCTGTGCCGCAAGGTGGCTCTGCACCTGCCGCCGGATCTGATTACTATGACCAATCTCGTGCCGGATGGCAGCAACCACCCATTCAAAGCCAACAACAGCAACAACCACAACAGATGTCAAGGATGAATATTGGCCCTGGCGGACCTTATTCTCCAAAAGGACATTTAATGCCATCTGCCATGTACAGTGGAAAACAAGGCGCGCAGAATCAACCCCAGGAGTCTGCTTACGACTACCCGGGCCAACAAGATCTACAAGCGCAAAGTAACGCTGCAGCAATTGCTCACCAGCAAGAACAACGTGGTGTTTCACAGTTGCAGAGTGCCGTGTCTGCTGCAACAGCAGGCTCAGGGCGATCATCAGTCATGAATATGGGAGGTATGCAACCGCAGGGCCCGACCCAACCCATGAATAACCTGACCGGTTTGGGCCCCGGTGTGCTTCAAGGTGTGCAGGGTGATATGAGTAAACGTGGTCCCGTTGAGTTTAATCATGCTATTAGCTACGTTAATAAGATAAAGGTATGCGCTCCTTATGGTTGTCAGTAGCCCACATATAGATAAGCCATTTGCTCACCCACTATGTTTTTTGGATAGAACCGCTTTGCCGATTCTCCCGACACATATAAACAGTTCCTAGAAATCCTCCAGACATACCAACGAGAGTCGAAACCAATTCAGGATGTTTACGCTCAGGTTACGCTCCTTTTCAACTCTGCCCCGGACCTTCTAGAAGATTTCAAACAATTCCTTCCGGAATCAGCAGCCCAAGCAAAAGCTCAAGCAGCAGCAGCTCGCCAATTAGCTGAAGAGGCTACGCCTCTCAGTAATATACGAGGTGAGCCCGGATATGCAAGCTCCTCCACCTTGCTCCAGGCTCAAAACCGTGATGTCAAAATGCCCCCTCTGGGCCAGTTTAACGTGAAGGAACATACAAAAGATATAAAAAAACGACGTGGCCAACCTCCCTCGCAGCCCCCAGGGGGTACCGGTTTGGGAACATCATCAAATGTAGTGGCTGATTCTGCTAGCATCACCAGCAGTCAGGCAAACAGGGCTCCAGGTACGCAGCCAGGCACCGCCGGCAAGAGAGCCAAATTGAGTCACAAGCCGACGACCCAAGTTGAAGTTCCCCCTGTGGTATCTCCAACACTCGTCCCAGCTCTTCCAGAACCGATTTCTCCCACCTTTACTCTCACTCCGTCTCATGAAGAATATGCATTTTTCGATCGCGTCAAGAAGTACATAGGGAACAAGCAAACTTTTGGTGAATTCTTGAAACTTTGCAACCTTTATTCGGCGGACCTGATCGATAGAAATATCCTTATCAACAGAGCGGCTAGTTTCATAGGGGGTAACCAGGAAATTATGTCATGGTTCAAGAGATTTATGCACGTTGAGCCTAAGGATGAGATCATTGAACCGAAAGCCAAACCTGAGTCTGGCGTTGTTAATTTATCCCATTGCCGAGCCCTTGGTCCTAGTTATCGACTGCTGCCGAAGCGTGAGCGCCAGAAGCCTTGCAGCGGTCGTGATGATATGTGCCAGAGTGTTCTTAATGATGAATGGGCGTCACACCCCACGTGGGCCTCAGAGGATTCGGGCTTTGT
Source organism: Histoplasma mississippiense (assembly GCF_000149585.1). Lineage (NCBI taxonomy): Eukaryota > Fungi > Ascomycota > Eurotiomycetes > Onygenales > Ajellomycetaceae > Histoplasma > Histoplasma mississippiense. Next base: position 2,589,618 of record NW_001813981.1, on the reverse strand, counting down.
TGCCCATCGCAAAAATCAGTATGAAGACTCTCTCCACCGTATTGAGGAGGATAGGCATGATTACGATCATCACATCGAAGCTTGTATTCGTACCATTCAGCTTATGGAACCCCTTGTCCAGCAAATGGCGACAATGACTGAAGCTGAGAGAGCGAATTTCAAACTCCCTCCTGGGCTTGGAGGGCAAAGCGAGACGATTTACAGGAGAATCATTAAAAAGATTTATGATAGAGAGCGTGGTCAGAGAGTTATTGATGAGATGTTTGCACGACCATGCAGTGTGCTTCCTATTGTTCTTGCCCGGCTTAAGCAGAAGTGCGAAGAATGGAAAGCTAGTCAAGTAAGTAACCCCTTAGCTCCTATACTGCGGGTGTGCGCTTCAAGCGTACTAATGGTGTTTCGCAGCGTGAATGGGATAAAGTATGGCGCGAGCAAATGCAGAAAGGCTTTTGGAGAAGTCTTGACCACCAGGCTATAATCATGAAAGGATCCGACAAGAAACTGTTCATCGCAAAACACATCCAGCACGAGATCCAAGCCAAACTCGAAGAACTCCGAAATGTCAGGAAGAGCGGATACCAGGTCCCCAACTATCAATTTGATTTCGTCTTCGATGATTCGGAGGTTCTTGTGGATGCAACTCATCTTTTGTTATGCTATATCGACCACAACTCTAGCGGCTTTGGAGCAGATCCAAACAAAGTCATAAACTTCTTGAAAGACTTCATTCCTGTTTTCTTTGGCATGGATCGTGAGGGCTTCAAAACATATCTCAGTGAGGTTTATGACACCACGCCGACCAGCGAGGAAGCTGAAGATGAAAGTCCCCCACCTGAAGATATTTCTACGATCCGATCTCGCAGAATTGCGAATGGCAAAAAATTAGATCTTTTACGCGATGTTCTCGAACGCCGCAATGAAAAGACTCCACGTATTGATAGAGATGTTAGTGTGCGCTCTGGCAGCAGAGCGTCCACACCGGGTATAGGAGCCCTTGTTCCATCCACCCCAATTCCAGACCCAACTGATCCATTCGACGTTGCTGAACTGAAGTGGATGGAGCATCCAAGCCAGGGAAATTTTAACCAACAGCGCGAAATTCCCTTGAACGAATCATACAAGAAAAAGTTCCATCATCTCTACTGCAACTTAAACATCTACTGCTTTATCCGCACGTTCGAAATTTTCTATAGCCGCCTTCTCCGCATTAAATTGTACGAGAAAGAGGCTCACGAAGCTGTGCGCAGAGCGATGGCTCCAAAGGCTGCCTACGACCTTGGGATGATCGACAAGTCTCCATCTGATCTCCTCTACGATACTGACCCAAAGTCCATTTTGTACCATCAGATCGTTCGCATGTGCGAGGAAGTGATCAAAGGAAACATCGATATGTCTCATATGGAAGAGACCCTGCGTCGGTTTTATTTGAAGACTGGCTGGCAGCTGTACAACTTAGACAAGATATTGAGTGGAATTTCTAGATATGCTGGCGGGATTTTTAATTTTGACCCTAAGGATAAGAGCTCCGATATCATCAATATCTTCTTTAAGGAGCGTGCCAAGGACACGACAACTCATAACCAAGAGATCCAATACCGGAAACAGATTGAGAAATTAATTAAGGAAGGGGATATTTACCGAGTTACCTTCGTAAGTGTTGAGCTTTCAAAAAAAAAAAAAAAAAAAAAAAAAAAAAGGCCTTAAGTAGGATGAAGCTAACTATCCCGTCATATTTAGATCCCTGCCACTAAGCATGTCACAGCTCAGCTTTTAACCGCTGAGGATGGTACTCTTGACAATGACGAGCTCAACGCAGAAGCTAGGTGGTCATACTATGTCTCTGCGTTCTCGATGCGCGACCCTACTGAAGGAGTTCCATTCTCACAAATGCGCATGCCTTTCTTGAGACGGAACCTCCCTGGCAAAATGGATTCTGATGAAGAATATAGCCTGTATTACAAGCCTCTCATCAACCATGACGGGCTGGTCATCCGGATATGCGCCAACAGCTATCATATTCTGTACGAACCTGGCACCGAGGATTGGTGGTATCGCCAGCCAAATCCGGAAGAGGATCCTACAGAGGCTGCGAGGGAGCGTGCTGCGGTCAAGGAAAGGCGCAAAGACCGGTTCAGAGAAAAGTTCGTCGACAACCCCAGCTGGGCGCAAGATTTCACGGATGAGGAGATTGACCAGTCAAACCAACAATTCCGATCGTGGGTCGGCGATACAAAGGTGCAAGAGGAGCCGACAACGACGCGTGGCGATCATCGTGGTAATTCTAGTAAAGATAGCGATACAGAGATGAAGGAAGATAAGGGCCAAAACGCAGACGAGGAAATGACCGACGCGGCTCCAGAAGTTCCAGCGGCATCGTAACGAACATGGTCAACATCGAAATGGGAGTTAGTTTGTGTTTTTCCTCCTTTCATCGTCTCTGCGCGCAGAATGTCGGCTTCTTTGTCCTTTCTCCTGTACTTACTTGTTTTTCATTATTCCTCTCGAATTGCTCTTTTCTTCTTGCTCTTGTTTGTTAATATTTATTTCAACTATTTCCTTTCCCTTGTCATCCACATCTTATCTCCTACACTGCTCAGCTAAATCTAAATCCTCCGCATACGGACAAGGTGTGGTGATATCGCTCGGTACTCTTCATGGATATGGGTTTAATTAATTACTGATATTGATTGGTCTATCGGCGAAGAAGTTCATTTCGGTGGAGGGAAACTTGAATACTGAATATGAGGGCCCTGGTACCTTTTTTATACCATTTCCTGTCTCGTGCATCCCATATTCTCCTCTCTATGCTGCTCCATTAGTATATCTTTGAACTTTTAGGACTGTTTGTAGTTCTAGTCCTCTTCGAACGGCTTCTTTTTCCTTTGCTGGATGACTTTTATGCCACTCCTCCTATTTCCTATTCTATTTTTCTTGTTTCTCTTTTGTGTTTATTCTAACTTGTTTCGAGTAAGCTTATACAGCTGTGTCGTCAATGCACCCCACAGGAGAGCAAGTGTTGAACATGTAGAAAGAAGATTGGGAAGGTCAGTTGATTGATTGGGAAGTTGGCTACTGCGTGGGCGTTTATATAGATAGTTAAACCTCTTCTTCTTTGTTCCATCACACGGCAGATCAAGAGGCGATCAGCTCACAGAGAAGCAAACACCAGAGAGCGGCCAACACCTTTCGGAAAATAGAGATATATCTAGTAATATCTATATTTACATATTTGAATGTAGACATAAGATTGCTTTCATTCTTATTTAAAAACTAGACTTTGATGCTGATCAGAAATACTGTATACACTTTCTGTGCTCAAGTGGCACTTTGTCAACGCTCTAGACGGCTTCCCTACAGCGCCCCACCTGCATTATAATCATCTACAGCGGATAATAATGTGAAAAATTCTTCACAGGGCTCGATCAACTTGACTATTGAATCCACCCACAATGTACCCG
>NW_001813981.1:2582493-2585903 GCF_000149585.1 Histoplasma mississippiense | reverse complement strand
AAATCGCCCAAACTAAAAGAATTGATAAAGTTAGGGTAGCCCCTTGGTTTCGGATATGGCTTCGAGGGCGTTTTGGGTAACCCATTTAATTTCTTCGACTTTCATTAAATTCGTGAAGTGATCCGTATCGGAGTCATGAAACTACTAAACTGGTATTGCAGTTACCAGACATCCGGAATATGCAGAAACCCTGTACAGGTAAACGATACATTGTTCTCTGTCTGGAGAAGCGCTCAAGAGAATTAGAATAGCTGTGTGCGCTAATCATACGTTATTGTGGCGGACGTAAAGCTTGCGAAAACAGAATTTTCTGCCACCCCCTGAAAAATAGTAGCAAAACACCGCAGAAATAACCAAAATATCCACGTATCTCTAGAATCATTCAAATATCATCCAATTCATTCAAATACGCACCTTTATCATCAAATCTGCACCTTTATCATCAAATCTGCCAATATGCCCCGCAACACCCACCGTTCTACTGCCTCGCAAGCTTGTAAAAGGACTCCAACTACCCTGCGCCTTCGTCTGTCCAAACTGCCTGTTCCGGATGTTCCGGATAATGACGAGAATCCAACTGATGATGAGAAGGAGGATAAGGAGGAGGAGGAGGAGGAGGAGGAGACACAGTCAGAAGATTCTTGATTTCTGTGAACATCTACCTCTGAGCCTGAGATCTCATTCAGGCTGTATGAATGGGTGATTATCAATGGGATAAAGAAGTCTATAAAGATCAAGTTATGGAATGTCACAACAAATGATATGACTGTCAGCTTCTATTGTATTCAATATATTGTAAAAAGAATAGCTGAAAAGTATGTTATGAAGCAGAACTGCAAGGAGATAAAAGTTGCAAATTGTATAGCAATCATCTCATCAAATAAACATAAATCTTCAATCAAAATCACTCTTGAGAAGGAGACAGATTGAAGAGAGATTATCACTCTTTTAAAAAAGTTATATAAAAAGAAGACAAGCCGCAATCGCTCGCTTGCGCTCGCTTATCCAGCTTGAAAACGCGCCGTTTAATCCCTCGGGTGAACGTAATGAGATATCCAACAGCTGCATGTGACTCGTATAGGTGAATTCCATGTAATCTACAACTGTCAATAAAAAACAATCACATGGATCATGTTGCTGTCTGTACAGAGAATAGCCATCCTCTTCAACAGATGTAGCACTCTGAAAAGTCTTGAGAAAATGTTTCATACATCTGCCATTCTTGTGGTAGAGGCTCACCATGTCAGTATTATATGAATCATGAATTATAAATTTACAGATCAATTCATTCAATCTGCTTGTATTTTCAACAATGTTTGACAGCTCTGCAGATATAATATCATTAATTATCTCAGATTGTAAAAATCATTCAGAGTTCTCTAATCAGATCAATAAATACATATAAAATAATTCATATTTTTGATATTCAATTATTCATACTTTGATCAACATCAATTCAAACAGCTGCTCAGATTTGAGAACATCAAGAAAATGAAAAACCTTTATTATAAAAACATATACAATCAACTCTGAGCAATCTGCTGTAGTCTGATCGGAGAGTAATTCATGAATAATCTTTTTTTATTCAAAATTAGCTGTAAATGTAATGAAAAGAGTTGAGTGCTCATAATTGAAGACAATTGCCTTAGAATTCTGAAACAGTTTATGTATAAAACATTCATTGTCTGTATGAGAAGTAGATAATATCATATAATAATTAAACTGCTCACAATTCATATCATTTGTCTGTATAACATCACACAGATTATCATATTGATCAGCACAGATTTTTAATTAATGAGTATAAATTCAATTCAATTATAGACATCAATTAAATACTGCTGAAACAGACATTCAATCTGAAAAAGAAAAAGTATCAACATTATTTTATTGAAAAAGATGATATATATGTCATATACATAGAGTCACATTATAACTGTCACATTCATCTTCATTTTCAACAGTACCATCAACAACATCATCAGAGTTGTTGCGGATAAATGAAAGATTTGCAAGCACATTCATATCAACATATCAACTGTGATCTTCAAAAAAAAAAGTAAAACGTAATGCAGTGAAAGATATAATGAATTGTGAGAGTTAATATATATGAAACTCAAATTAACACTGAGTTGTTGTAATGTCAGAAGAATGATATAGAAATAATGAGTGTTGCTGAAAATATTTTATATAATAATTACAATCTCTGAGACAATAAACAGATTCTCATAGCAGCGGTCATTGTCTGTCTTCAATTGTATAACAGAGTTTAAATCAACATATACAGCAGAGCTGTTTTATAATATCTTTCATACAAATTGATAAAGCTGAATGAAAAAGTTAATTATAGAAATGTTAGCAGTTAACAATATAATAAAAAAATGTAGAAAAGCAAATAAACAAACAATAAACAACACAATACAGATATGATTAAATATATTAGAATGTATAATAAAGTTCACATTATTTACAATACTTGCATCAAACTGTGAATTGTGAATTCACATTTATGTAAAACAGACATTCTCATCTGACTCAGACTCTAACAGTCTTTGCAGATGATAAAGTTCTCTTTGTATTTGAAATAATATTGAATCATCAATAATCAAGCAATCAAAAAGTGGGTTCTATTTGTATATAAAAAATGTAAATATCAGAGCAGAGTTGTAGTTCTGAATATGTTTGTAAAAATGTTTTCTATCAGATGTATTATCATTAAACAATTCATGTAACTCTGATGAAGATTCTCTGACAAATGACAGTCTCATAGCACCTCTTATACAATATGTGAAAAACATTGAAAAAGTTTTTAACAACTCATATACACATTCATCAATTCAATATTTAGCTCTGCAGACAGAGTAGTAAACATTCATTCAATTAAAATTGAATGATTGACAGCAATAAATGTAGAAATGAAATGTAATGCACTCGTTTATTATTTCCTTATTATTATATTATCTTTGTTTATATCTTCGTCTATTCTTACCTCTTTCCATTATACTCTCGCTACCACTATTTCTATATGTATATATATATGGATGCATGTATTTCGCACATCTTCTTTCTCTTTCTTTTCCTCTTCAACGATTAGCTACAACTACAACTACAACTACAACTACAACTACAACTACAATTACAACTTCAACTATACTACTACTATAATTATTATTATCTTCCACTACACTATATACTATCTTCTACTATTCACTTTTCACACTGTCATCACCCCTCACATGAAAGCTGCAAGGAACAGATTAACAATTGTGAATGATTAAAAAATTAACAACTGATTTAAAGATAATTGAATTGATTTGAATGTTGAGATCATTGAAAGTCAGTTGATTCAGTAAATTCATATATATATGACCAGGGAATTCATCTGCTGCAGAACTGCAGCAGCAGCTGTC
>NW_001813981.1:2580494-2581920 GCF_000149585.1 Histoplasma mississippiense | reverse complement strand
AAAAGGAGCTGGGAATCCTAAGCTCGTACAGCCTGCAGATCGGAATGGTGACCTGTTATTGCTGGAATAATGCAACTGGCTGGGCTTCTACGTACGATGATTATACTCAAGGGAAAGATGCACCAGTCCTGTTGGTATGAGACAGAAGGGCTGCCAAGTGACTGGGTGATTGGAGTCAGTGAGAATGGCTGGACCACTGACCAGCTGGGTGTGTACTGGCTGAAAGAGGTGTTCAACAAGGAGACCCTACCCCCGTACGAAGGGCAGATATCGACTATTGATTCTAGACTGGCACCGAAGTCATGCCTCAGCTGGATTTGATCAATTCTGCTCTGAGAATCAGATTATTGCTCTCTATATGCCACCTCATTCCTCCCATCTTCTTCAGCCATTGGATGTTGGCTGCTTCTCCTCACTGAAAACAGCGTACGGACAACAGGTAGAGAACCAAATGCGGCTTGGGATCAACCATATTGATAAGGAGGAGTTTCTGGCCCTATATCCTGCAGCTCAGATACAGGCCCTGACTGAGAGCAACATTAAGAGTGGTTTTAGAGCAGCTGGGCTGGTTCCGTACGATCCTGAGCAGGTTCTCTCACGACTTAATACAACAATGCATACCCCCACCCCACCTGGGACCTCTCATAGCTCTCAGGCCTCCTGGGCCACTGCTACACCACATAATATACACCAGCTAGAGCAGCAGACTAAGAAAGTTAAAGGATATATTAAGCGCCGTACGCAGAGCCCACCCAGCCCAACTGATCGTGCCCTAAATCAGCTGGTCAAGGGATGTCAAATGGCAATGTATAGTGCTGCTATTCTAGCAGCTGAAAATAGGGAGTTAAGGGCTACAAATGCTAAACAAAAGAGAAAGCGAGAAAGAGGCCGTACGTATGTAGCTCAAGAGGGTGCTTTAAGGGTTGAAGAAGGCTTGGATCGCGTACGAAGGGTCAATGAATTGGAAGGAGGGGTGGTTGAGGCTGCTGGCTCTCAACCACGAAAACGTGCAGCACCACGGTGTAGTGTATGTGGGACTATTGGACATACTGCTCGTACATGCTCTAAGCATATAGAAATTATCTCATAATATACAGTAATTAATTGTATTCTCTTTGTTCTTGAGCTCTTTTATGCTCTTAACTCTGATTGCATGGTAGGAAGTGTTTCGCTTGCTTAACTATGTGTTTCGCTCGCTTATGGATTACGTTATATGCGAGGTAGTTTCTAGTCGGGTCGATCTTCAAGTCAGTATGGACGATAGGTCTATAACACCTCCAGCTCTGTGGATCTTCTTCCCTGTTGATAAAGCTTGAAGCGAAGCAAAAATCTGCCGGGATAATGTTTTTTTGATGCCGCTGCCCGGTTGATTGCTTAGTGTTGGTTTAAAAACAAGACGGTGAGGTGAAGCTTACTAGTAGTTATC
>NW_001813981.1:2578699-2580394 GCF_000149585.1 Histoplasma mississippiense | reverse complement strand
CCTCGAGGGGGCGGGAACCTGCTACCTAGGAGACTTCCCCCCAGAGTCTTTAAATAATTAATCCCATAAGGGGGACCTTTTTTCTTATGGGTGCCCCTCCTACTCGTTTAATTTTCAGGTTCAAAAGGGTCGGCGTGCATGCTGGACAGCTCATTGTATAGCTAAAATAGCCCTAAACACTTTTTCCTCCTCAAAAGTTTGGGCCAAGTTTCCGGTTGCCAGGTGTGCGGTCAGACTTCATTTTGACCTGCGGGAATCTTTCCGCCCGAAAGCGCATGTCCATTGAAAGAGGAACGAGATATACTTAAATCTACTAGTATATAAGAATGGCTGTCTCTGCCGTGTTGAAAAGCCGTATCAGACGGCCTTCCATGCTGAGCAAGCTGGCCAGGGCTGAAGATCTTATCAGCCTCTTCCCAAATGGCTCTTATATCGGGCTGGTCCGGTTTTACTGGGGTTGGATATCCCAAGTAGGTTATACCAACAGCATATCTAGTTCCGCGCTGGTCCTGTTTCTGTCTCTCTCTCTCTCTCTCTCTCTCTCTATTTTTATATTTTTTTTTTTTTCATCTTCTAACTGCAGAACTGAGTACAGGAAAGTACCCACCGCTTTGGCAGATTACGTTGAGAAGAATTCACTTCAAGGACAGTTGAAGTATTGCCTCTTTGTCGGGGCGTCTTCTGGGGCGGAGACGGAGAATCGATGGGCTAGGAATAATATGATTGAGAGGCGAGCGCCTCATCAGGTCGGCAAGGAGATCGCAAAAGGAATCAATAATGGCAATATCAATTTCTTCGATAAACACCTGAGCATGTTCCCCTCAGATTTGGTATATGTATGAGACATATTCCCCCACTTGTGTCCACGCAGGTGAGTTGAGGGTTAGTTGCTGATATCTGCGTCACGCTCCACAGGGTTTCTATACGAAGGATCGGCCAAATAATAAACTAGACGTTATGATTATTGAGGCATCAGCTATCACGGAAGACGGGGGGATTATACCTGGGGCCTCAGTGGGGGCTTCTCCAGAGCTGGTTCAAATGGCGGAGAAAATAATCATCGAGGTCAATACCGCGGCTCCTTCGTTCGAAGGCCTCCATGACATCACTATGTGCGACAAGCCTCCACGGCGAAAACCATATCTGATTATGGCACCCGAAGACCGCATCGGAACTACATACATCCCAGTTGATCCCGAGAAGGTCGTTGCCATTGTTGAATCCGACTATCCCGACCGGACCCAACCAAACGCCCCAGCGGACGCGGGATCGCATGCTATTGCCAAACACATCATCGAATTTCTCCAGCATGAAGTGAAAATGGGCCATCTCCCCAACAACCTTCTCCCCATCCAGTCCGGCATTGGAAACATTGCCAACGCTGTCATCGGCAGTCTCAGCACCAGCGGCTCCAACTTCCGCAACCTGCGCGTGTGGACCGAGGTGCTTCAGGACTCTTTCCTCGACCTCTTCGACACCGGCCACTTGGACTTCGCCACTGCCACCTCCGTCCGATTCTCTCCAGACGGCTTCAAGCGGTTCTATGATAACTGGGAACGCTACTTTGATAAACTGCTCCTGCGCTCCCAGCAGGTGTCCAACTCCCCCTGAAATCATCCGCCGCCTCGGCGTGATCGGCATGAAACACCCCAGTCGAAAGTATACATCTACGCCCACGCCAACAGCACCTGTGTC
>NW_001813981.1:2556563-2578590 GCF_000149585.1 Histoplasma mississippiense | reverse complement strand
GGCTCCCCGCGAGCGCGCCCGCGAGATCATTGCGAAATGCGCGCACCCTGACTACAGACCAATCCTCCAGGACTACTTCGACCGCGCTGAATTCGAGTGTCTGCGGAAAGGGATGGGCCACGAGCCACACCTGCTTTTCAAAGCTTTTAAGATGCACCAGAACTTGGAGGAGAAGGGGACCATGAAGATTAGCTCCTGGGAGTAACCTTTTTCTTTTTCTTTTTCTTTCTTTCTTTCTTTTTTTTTTTTTTTTTTTTTTTTTTGTTTTCATCATGCATTTTTAGTGTACAGTACAACAAAAGGCGGATAGAAGGGGAAAAAAGTATGTAGAATCTGTTTATTACATTAGCGAAGGGGTTATGGAAGTTCTCAAATCGCGAAGGGATTTGGGAATCTCTGTATGGGGAGCGTAGAGAGAGCGTAAAGAGAGTGTAGAGTGTCTATTAACTTATCTCTTCTAACTGTTGAGTTCTATGCCATACATATTATCAGTCTATCTACCTATACCTATAAAATTCAAGCTGCAATCGCTCGCTTGCGTTCGCTTATTCAGCTTGAAAACACCCTGTTTAATCTCTCAAATGAACATAATTATTAATGAGATATATAAGCAGCTGTATATGGCTTGTATAATGAATTTCATATAATTTATAACTTTGTGCTGGTTAGCAGGGCGCCCAGACCGCCGCGCGCCGCTCTCGTTGGTCTGCTTGCTGCGCTAGGCCCGTTGCAGCAGCACCGTTGCCGCTTCAGGGATGGCGTCGCCTCTCACCACTTTTGCGTCCTCTCATGCCGCTTCAACTCCCCGGCTGCTCGATCTATAAAAACCCATCCCGCGCCCTCACAATGACCACACACTCTCTCCTCCTCTTTCTTTCTCTCTCTCTTTCTCTTACTCTCTCACTCACTCACTCACTTGCTCACACCTGGATGCACTGCCCCCTCCCCCCTGCAGGGAACCGGTGCCGTCTTACCCAGCCCTCATCCCTTTTTCTTCTTGTGCCTGTGGAGTCGCCGAACGGACGATTTCTGATGACCTCACAGGCTGCTGCTTCATTGGTTTCTGAGCCATCCACACTGCCTCTCATGGTGTTACTTTGCTTGATCTGGAGTCTAGGCTGCCGGGACATCTGCAGCCATGCTTGCCTTCGCCGTGTTGTACGATCGGCGACTGTGAACCGCAGATTGCCAATGGTTTATTTTATTTATTTATTTATTTTTATTTTTTTAATTTTTTTTTATATGGTTGGGTTTTATCCAGTCAATCTGTTCTTCTGTATCTCCTGCACTTAGATGTCTTGGGCGCCTTTCGTCCGTGGAGATCTGTGCGGAAAAGCAACAGGTGATGATCGATTGAGGCCACAGGGAAGACCAGTGAGCGAGCCTTCTGAAGCCGGAGTGCTTGCTGAGCTCTGAGTGATGGAGGATTGCATCGCCCTTTGAGCACCAAGGCAGACTGTCTCATTTCCTTTCCCCAGCCAGTAACAAAATTGCTGCACTTCTTTTTTGATATCAGTGTACACCTGCAGATTGACCAAGGCAGGGTTTCATCAAAATTACATGCTTGATATGTCAGAGTTGGAAGTGGTGATAGCCATATGTGATTGATGCAGGGCACTGGTTATCGGGCCTTCAGATGGCGTTCAAATGAGGATGGACACATCAGCAGTTTCAGAGAAGATTCAGAGATCAGAAGGATTTGTCTGTTGCTTTCTTCTTTGTGAAAGATGATGAGACAGCTGAAACCTTTGCAATGAAAGCAATTATAAGAACCCCCTTCGTACAACCTTTCCTTCTGATCTCTTTTCTCTTTCTTTCCTTAATCAATTCGTAATCTGTATTTAGGATAGTGCTAGATCGTTAATCGATGTACGCCCGTTACACTATGAGTTCGCCAGTCAGTCTTCTCATTGAAAATAGACTTATTCAGAAAAACCAGATCATCCGCAGAAAATTGTGTAATATCATTGATATAGACCTGGCGCAGGGCTTCACTGTGAGACAGAGATATATATTAAAGCAGCTTTCAATTCCATTTGTGATAATGTAGTAATTTGAATATTGCAAACTGACTAGTTTGAACTCCTCATTCATTTCAAAGCCAGTATATCATTTCATTCTGATGGTGTCAATTTTCATAAAGAAGGAATTCAAAAAGTGCTTTCTCATCTGCAGACAACAGTTTACAGACTCGGTCAAGTTGATGATAATGAGATGATTGAATACTTCCATATCACAGTAGATTGCTCTGAAGCTGGAAGACTGTCTGAAAACTAACATGACATTCTCAAGCTATATCATTTGGCTTCCAATTAAGAAGAGGCAATTGCAGTAAGTCAGCTTATTTTGAAGGAGGTAGATTATGTGAAGAATACAGCTTAGAAAATTCAGAGTGGTACAGATTCTCTTGCTTCTGTGACACAGCCATCAATGTATATATTGCTAAATTCAGAAATCAGCACAGCTTCATTCAACAGAGCAGAGAGGATAATAAATCATCATCAAAGCATATAAGACTTGTATAGAAATTGAGGCAGAAGATGATGAGAATTGATTTCAATCAATAATTGATTCAAATGGTGTCAACGCGTTGTTTTTGACTGCCAAGAAATGACAGAATTTTCGAATACGCTAACGTAATCCATAAGCGAGCGAAACACATAAGCAAGCGAAACACTTCCTACCATGCAATCAGAGTTAAGAGCATAAAAGAGCTCAAGAACAAAGAGAATACAATTAATTACTGTATATTATGAGATAATTTCTATATGCTTAGAGCATGTACGAGCAGTATGTCCAATAGTCCCACATACACTACACCGTGGTGCTGCACGTTTTCGTGGTTGAGAGCCAGCAGCCTCAACCACCCCTCCTTCCAATTCATTGACCCTTCGTACGCGATCCAAGCCTTCTTCAACCCTTAAAGCACCCTCTTGAGCTACATACGTACGGCCTCTTTCTCGCTTTCTCTTTTGTTTAGCATTTGTAGCCCTTAACTCCCTATTTTCAGCTGCTAGAATAGCAGCACTATACATTGCCATTTGACATCCCTTGACCAGCTGATTTAGGGCACGATCAGTTGGGCTGGGTGGGCTCTGCGTACGGCGCTTAATATATCCTTTAACTTTCTTAGTCTGCTGCTCTAGCTGGTGTATATTATGTGGTGTAGCAGTGGCCCAGGAGGCCTGAGAGCTATGAGAGGTCCCAGGTGGGGTGGGGGTATGCATTGTTGTATTAAGTCGTGAGAGAACCTGCTCAGGATCGTACGGAACCAGCCCAGCTGCTCTAAAACCACTCTTAATGTTGCTCTCAGTCAGGGCCTGTATCTGAGCTGCAGGATATAGGGCCAGAAACTCCTCCTTATCAATATGGTTGATCCCAAGCCGCATTTGGTTCTCTACCTGTTGTCCGTACGCTGTTTTCAGTGAGGAGAAGCAGCCAACATCCAATGGCTGAAGAAGATGGGAGGAATGAGGTGGCATATAGAGAGCAATAATCTGATTCTCAGAGCAGAATTGATCAAATCCAGCTGAGGCATGACTTCGGTGCCAGTCTAGAATCAATAGTCGATATCTGCCCTTCGTACGGGGTAGGGTCTCCTTGTTGAACACCTCTTTCAGCCAGTACACACCCAGCTGGTCAGTGGTCCAGCCATTCTCACTGACTCCAATCACCCAGTCACTTGGCAGCCCTTCTGTCTCATACCAACAGGACTGGTGCATCTTTCCCTTGAGTATAATCATCGTACGTAGAGCCCAGCCAGTTGCATTAATTCCAGCAATAACAGTCACCCATTCCCGATCTCCAGGCTGTACAAGCTTAGGATTCCCAGCTCTTTCAGACCCAGTAATGACCCTGGCAGTCCCAATAACCCCCATCTGAAAGTTGTAGATATCATCATCCAGGATCCCATACTTTGCAATGGTGTTTTGTACGAGTCTAAACCACCCACGGATAACCTCAGAATCCTCACATAGTGCACGCTGATAATCATACTTGCGGGAGAATTTAGATTTCAGCTCTTCATGGCGGTTGACAAAGTTTCGTACCCAGCATTCACCCACTGTGGGTGAGGGGTTGATTCCTCGACTGGCAAGAAGGAGATTGGCCATTTCTCGTACAGCTGCAACCCGGGGTGGCTGACCTCGCTCATCCATGGCTAGAATCCATTGAACAAGTGATTCTTCTTCTGTAAGGCTAAGTTTTCGGTTCTTTGGGGGAATGTCCACGCGTGCTGTACGACCAGAGACACGGTGAGTGAGGGTTGAGCGAGGGACATCATACAGCTTTGCTGCAGCTCGTATGCTTGAAATTTGATCATTTTTAAGTGCTTGAATGGCTAAAAGAAGCCTTCCTTCTTGAGCAGAGAGTTTATTTCTTTGAGTGGTTGACATTTTTGTTGAAAAGCATTCTTGTTGTATGGCAGGTGGGAAGTGGCTCGCTTGCTTATGTGGCTCGCTCGCTTAACTATCGATTACGTTACAAAGCTTCTGCGAGCTTACCTAACGTATCATTCTTCCGTTTCAGCATACTTGTCACGTGGTAACTTGGGTGACTTACTAGTTAACTAATTAATCATGAACTTCACGCAAACCCTTTCTTCATGTCTTTGATCCCTTCCAACACTAGTGTACTGGGCCAGTTGTGTTTAATCGACCCTCAGCTTTAAATGATGGCATTACAAGGTTTGCTCAATCAAATTCCTATCACCTAATGAGACAATGCTAACGCCATCTTTGTTCTTGAATGGCTATTAGATTTGAAATCCATCATTCTTCACACTCGATTTAGAATAGCCCGGTCAATCTTTGGATCCCTAGGTCCAACTGTTGTTAAGGTCGGCCGGAAACATGTTATTAAAGGGCCGTGCCAGCTCCCAGAACTTGAAGCGCTTCTCTACATCTCAGAACACACCACAATTCCTGTTCCTCGAGTGCGGTGTTCATACAATGGACCAGGGGGCATATATATAATGATGGATCACATTCAAGGTACCGACCTTGAAACTCTGTGGATGCGCGGCCTGAAACCCAAGGAAAAAGAAACCATTCTCAATGATATTGCAACTATCTTGACTCAACTTCGAACACTTCATCCCCCCAAAGAAGGAGTGGTTGCATCCGCGCAGGGTGGTGCCATTCTTGATTACCGTATTGGGAGTCAACTAGTCGGCCCATTTCAGTCTCATTCCAGCTTCCACTCTTTTTTACGGGGTGGCGTTCCACTGGAAAACACGGCTCAGGTTTTTGGGGAAGATATTGCATCTTGTCATAGCAACAATTATCGGACGTTCTTCTCGCATTCAGATTTGGCTCCGCGGAATATTATCATTCGCAATGGCAGAATTGTGGGAGTTGTTGACTGGGCACTTGCAGGCTGGTACCCAGAATATTGGGATCTAACAAAGGCATATTACACTTCATTCAAGGTGCCGGACTGGCCCGAGAGCATCAAACTTAAGCTTCCTTCATATGCGGACGAGCTCATGGCAGAACGCCTTCTTTGGAGACTCTACGATGAACCAGGAAATGTTTCGCGCAACTAGTTTGTCTATTTATAATCACAAACATTGCTTGGACTAGGGTTGGCCAGGCATTGATTGGCATAATCCAATATCCAGACTTTGAATTCTTCGATATCAAAGTTCGGTATCACTGATTCATTTTGTAGAGTGGATATGGCATTCCAAACCCAATGGCGACATCTTTCTCCTGATTCCTTATCCGGCAGAGCAACACCCCTGAGGATGGTTTCGAGATCATTTTCTGTCGTTTGCGGAGGAACTTTTCCGATCATGACCCGACCGACTAACCGCCCACTGTCCAACGGATTCACGTTGTTCTTAATCCTGAAGAACCAATCTCTTTCCGAGTTCAGGTCTTGCCTAGTTTCATCTAACTGAACGCTGTCTGAAACGTCGTATGCTATGTTGTCGCGGCTGTTGGACTTCTTAGGTGCTAACAAAACTCCCCAGTGGTATGCACCGTACGTCTTGCGTATTCCCTCTTGAAGAGACATTTCATCTCGGTGGTGAATAGAGATAAATAGGCGCTTTTTATTGCTCATATCTGTACCGCAGCGTTCAAATTCATTAGACTGATGCTTGCACTCTAGTTAAAGGGCCATTTCTTACTGTAGAGGTCTGGGGATGGAAGACTGCTATAAGCAAGCTCAGTTGGAAGTTTGCCTGTTCGAGAGCATATCACCTTGACACTGATCAAATGCCAGGGTGGTATGATAGTACTTATAACAGCGGCACAGTACCATTTACCAATACAGATGGGCCAAGTGGCACATGTCTTTCAGCATGGATGTATGCAGGCAGCAAACAATTCTTCCTTCAAATCATGTTGGTAAACTCAGAGGAGCAACTGGTCGTCTGACAGTTTGCAGCCAATGACAATAAGTAACCGCCATGCCAAGGCCGCCGGGAATAACTCGTCCCGTGCGTTCCGGGCCGTTCCGCTCACTAATGCATGCTGCTCAGCAAGATTCAGAGTGCGGAATGATCATCACCTCCTCCGCGGGCAATTGTGAGTCATGTTGCCCTTATCCAATTGTGCGGTGCCACGTACATACAATTATTGGAGCCAGGAACCGAAGGGAAAACTGAGCGGCAAAACGAGATAGAGACCGGTGGGTCCAAGTAGAGATCCTGCAGAACTTGCGGTCCTTGCCACAAGCAAGCCACCATATAAACTCACCCGTCAAAGAGTCCACGGAAGTTGTTAACAGTTGAATTCTCTTGATCTTTGTTCTCTTTTGTTCTTTTGTTCTCTTTTGTTCTCTTTGTTCTCTTTGTTCTCTTTTGCTTTCTATGCTTGATTTCTTCATCTCGTTTCCTCTTGCTTTTTCTTCGTCGTCACTATTTTTATCCTGGTCAGCACCCGCATTTCAGGACTGGGAAATTCCAGTTCGGATACAATTGCCCTGGGATATCTCAAATCATATTTCAAGAAAACACTCAGTTCTCTCCTTCTGAATGCTCACAAGGCCCCCTTGAGAACCCACTTTGGCCCTGGTGATGTCGAACGCGAATCGAAAGCGTCCTGCCCGTTCTGCTGCTTACAGATGCGCCGACAGTGCGAGTCAAACGTTTGTGCAGCGGAACGAAAACCAGAAGCTGTCAGGCTGCTTTAGGCTATCTGGAACGGCGAGCCTCCATTTATGTATGCAAAAATAATGCCAATATACGCAACCCGCCCTCCAACGCTGTTTCCCCAGAGGGGAACCAATTGATGGGCCTACTTGGCCAAGAGCATAGACTTCTCGTCACTGCAGAAGTCGACTGCTGAGATGAAGCGAGAATTTCGTTTTTTGCCGGTGGTGAAAATTGGGCAGCAAAATTTCTACGAAGTTGAAGACGCAGGGTTTGAAAAGTATGGGATCCAGTTTTGTTATCCCCGTGAAAAGCGCAATAAATTCCAAAGATGCTATCTCCAACAAAAAAAAAAAAAAGAACTTGGCTGGATCCTGTTCCGGTGCTGGTAAAGGTCGGAGAAGAATTCAGTCTCTTGGAGTGAGGTGTCCATGCAGCAGTATTTCCAATGACATACCCCTTCTGATGCGCGCTTGCTGTTCTATGCTGGCTTACTCCCTTCATTGTTATTTGATTTTTTTTAATAATCCCGCTTTCTTGGGTTTTCAAATTTTGTTGGAGGATTTCAATGAGGCCTGCTATTCCCTACATTGTTAGAAAACCATAACAAACAGCACCACTTGGAATTGAAACATTTTGATATTCAGCATCATCTATCAGCTATAAAGTTATAGGTACCTGGCTTGCCATAAGATAACCCTTTTGACACGGCGGTTGATCGCAGCCGCTTCCAGTTGGGTGGGATAGAGCCCCCCATTGTTGGGCCAAGAGAAGAAAGTGCAAAAGGCCAATTTCGGCACGCTGATCCCACCATTAAAGAGGTCTAAGCTGGAGCGAACGAAGCCGGTTATCTCCAATGGATTTGCAGAAGCTTATAATAAAAACCAAATTGGCCGCTCTGATGGGCCTCATAATAATGGAATATCCGCAGCAATTCACTGACACTACATGCTCCCCCTTTTCATAGGAAACCGCCCGGATTTTATAAGCGCGTCGGTTTGATCACGGGACTTTTACCTGGCGCATCTTCCAGTACCTTGATGTGGTGTGTGGTTAAATTAAGCTTTTATCTTGGCGAACCGTTGACAATCTGCGTTGACGGTCGTGGCGTTGCCTAGCGGATTGCCCTCACGCACTTGCTAAGCAGGTTCACTGGTGCCATGCGCTGGAGATCTGGAAAAGAAAGAGACGCCCCTTTACAGATTTAATACTCAAGAGATACGAGAAAGTCAGGCTCCATGCCTGCCATGACAAACAGGGAAGATTATCTCATTTCTTAATTGTGGGTTGATGGCTCAGACATTCTTTTGTTGCATCCCTTCTCTTTGTTGTCCTTTCTCCTCTTGCCTCTTTACGATTCAACCCAAGAAGATTCCATGGAATACTATGCTATACCTCGAAGTTCTTTGGCAAAACGCCCCAAGGTTCGCGACCGCTTGGTGAGTCCTCTCGATGTGGTTGGTCGTCCCCTTTGTCCCCTTCCTCCTCTTAGCAAATGCACACATCAATCGAGTTCAAGTTTTTCATCCCGTCTATCGAGTAATCCATGGCTGCGATAGAATGTCCGGCTATGGTAGCTGGGTCAAAGGTACGGCGGGTGATGCTGTGTTCTTGGTATTCAATGGCATCCTAGACCATTCGCTAAAGAATTTCAAGCGTTTGAGAGAAGATGGCGGATTGAGGATTTTCAACAGGGAATTCGTCAAGAACCTTTTTAATCCCCTCAAGGTGTTCCACCCCGCCTTTGATGTCCTCCATGGTTGTGATAAAATGGGAGGCTTTGCCAGGCGGGCTTAAGAACCGACCGTTCCTAATATGCTCTAGGCTACCGGAATCCTGTTGGGAAATGCTGGACCAATCCATCGAGTCGTGACGGTCAAAGGAGTTATAAGAGGAGCTGAGCGAGCGGTTGCCAGTTGCGGGTGATAAGACATGCTGAGAGGATGCGGCTGGAGCAGCCGCCTTCATGCATTGCGTCGCATCCCACCCAATCGTGTGCGAGAATCCCTCGTCGGTAATTCCCAGGTGGACTGGGAAGAGGTCTGGGTCATCATAGGCATCACCCTTCAAATTGAGAGCACTGAAAGAGTGAGTAGATGAAAACATGTCCTTAAATGTGCGCAGCTTGTTTTGAAGGCCCCCTTCTAGAGTTGATTTCCCTGAATCATTGCTCGATTCACTAGACCTCACTCTTTTATGCTTTGTGATCTTTCCTTTGACAAACGAGCCGCTTCTTTTTCTCTTGTCAAAGCCAGACCTGAGTTCAGCTTGGCTGATTTGCTGTTTCACCTTGTCAATACGCTTCTTGACATGTGCAACATCGTTGGAAAGCTTTCGCTCGGCGCCATGATGTCGAAACAACTTGATCTTGCAATAGCATACTTCGGGCCGGTCTTCAAGAGGTGGATCTCCATGGCTAGTAGATATAACCTCTGTTTTGGCGCATAGGCGAACAGGAATTCCCTTGACACCTTTGTAATGGCTAAAATCGGTGGAGAGGAAATTGAAGCGAACTGATATCGAGCAGCATGGATTTTCATTGGCAGGGTTCGAGGACCAAATAACAGAGAAACCGTCGAAATTAGAAGTTTCCAGATGAACTTGAGATGGTATTATATCATCTCCGCCTTGGTTGGGGTCCACGAGTTCTACCACCAAAAGCTTTCCATCCCGGTGATGGGCTTCGATGGAGCCACGGCCCTCCTTCCATAACTGCCAGCAACTGGCTGACTTTGAGTGTTGTCCATCATTCTCAAAAGAAATACGGATAAAAGTGCGATATTTCAAAGGCTGTGCGCCTGATGTCATTGGTGCTGTATCCAGAACTGACATCGTGTAGGCTTGGCCTTTGTTAAGATACGTAATGGGTATCTCATCGGGGTCTTTTACCATTGCTGTGGCTGCCTTGAGAGTGACATTGAACCGAAAGCTGAAATTGGGAAACGTCAACATGTGCCAAGCCTCTTGTAAAAGAATAGTATTCTGGCGGCAAGTTGCAAGAGTGTATAAAAACTTACTTTTCACTCCCCAGGTTCGTTCGGTTGTCACCAGGGGTCGATAAGCTGATATCGTGAGGGAGCAGACCAATGTGGTTATTCGCATTTACCCCATTAATAGGAGAATTCTCGACATGTAGCGGGTCATATCTTGGGTCTCGGTTTACGAAACTCGGAACATATGCGTCGACGCTGTTTCCTGCCTGGGGAGCGAAAGAATGGCGACATGAATCCATGCCGATGGCAGACTGCATTGAAGCAGGAGGGGTTGAAAGCGGGCTTAGTAAATTGTTCTGTATGGGAGGGTAGGATATGGCAAGATGTTGCTTGTGAGGGAGGCTTCTAGGAAAGACCAGTATATCAAATACAGATCAAGACAGGATCACTCCTATCCCTTTATGCTTGCGGATAACCAGCCAAACCAGGAAATGATGAAAAATGAGCAGAAATCACAGACTGCCAAGCGGAGTAGCCATTTTTGACAGTCCACCTCTTGACTGGGGTGCCGGTGCCAAAATCGCGCATGCATGTAACAAGGCGCGTAACAAGGCAAACGGTTCATATGGCCCTTCCCTTGCATAAGGACAAGCCTGGATGGCTAGCCTGCGTTTGCACAAGGCAATGGGCTAGTGGTGATTGTCAAAACGAGCGAAAACCAAACATTAGGCTTGATACTTGCTGCAGGGGCCATCCCCCGATTCCAGCGGTGTATCGTTTCCCGGGTCAATTAAGGCCCTGAGTGCCAAAACTGCGCATGCAAGTAACAAAGATGATACAGCCAAACCCGGACTGTATAATCCCCAAAGCAAAGAATTCGTGGCACAGCAACTGCAGCTGGATCACACTGGTAGCCTCTCAATCATTAATCTGGTTGAGTTTAGCAATCAGGCAAATTATGGGGGAAGATACTGTTTTTGCAGCCCAAACCACACACTACCAAACCCGGAATCCTTTTAGAACCTATATTTTAAAATCTCTTTCTGCCGGGGCCAGCGCCTGGTGCACGCCTGGCGCATGCGCATAACAAGGCAGCCGAGTTCATGCAGGCCTAAATGACAAGATCCCTTCTCATGTTTGGTGCAGGGGAATTTTCCCTCGGGATATGCACCCGTACAAGCCACGAGTTGCAATTGATTCTAGCGGTGCATGGCATGTAACAGGGCGCATGTGAATAACGAGGCAAAAGGCCATGCTGCTACGGGAGCAACTTCCTCCCGTGAGTAACAAGTGTGGATGGCCGAGGCAAGGGGCTAGTGACAATTGTCAAACCAAGCGAGAGACAAAAATTTGGCTTGATACTTGGTGCAGGGGACAGGGTATGGAAGCCCATCCCCCGATGCTAGAAGTGCATCGTTTCCCGGGTCAACAAGAAGGCGCCGGTACCAAAACTGCGCATGCTTGCTCCAAGGGCCATCTTCCATCAAAATATGCAGCAAGGCGGTTATTATGACCCGTACAAGCCACGCGAGCCCATCCCTTGATTCTAGCCGTGTATAGTTTCCCGGATCAGCAATAAGGTGCCAAGAATATATTCGATAAATAGCACACTTGGGAGTTTATAAACATATTTAGATCTGACTGTCAAAGTTCAGGTTCAAGCTGTTTTGTAGTCTGATAGAAGTGTAAAATCGGAGAGCTTCCTACAACTGGGCAGAATTCATCACTCAGCACCCGGAAATTCTAATTTTCCGGATGCAAGTATTCATTTGGCGCGCAAAGCAAGGATGTTCTATTTTGACCAATCATTTTTCTTCGATTTTAACA
Organism: Histoplasma mississippiense; assembly: GCF_000149585.1. NCBI lineage: Eukaryota > Fungi > Ascomycota > Eurotiomycetes > Onygenales > Ajellomycetaceae > Histoplasma > Histoplasma mississippiense. The sequence goes on along the minus strand of NW_001813981.1, from coordinate 2,566,731 downwards.
AAGTATCAACTAGGAACAAACAACGTATGGTCCTGTACAAAATCAGACAAGGGCGCCCAGGCTTGTATATCGCCAGCATCTCAACCAGTGTCAGAATTGCCACGAGAACCAAGGGTTCACGCATACTTGGTATTGAAGTTTAATTTTCACTCCACAATTCTTACACGCGTTGTACAACAAGTCGACTATTGGCGACGTAGATAATTTATTGCGTTTTTGGAACTGTCTAAGATGTCTACTCGCAGCAGGATGCCGTGATTAAATAAAATGTTGGGCACTAGTTGCCCACCCCCTCCACCGCACGTGATTACCCCTATATATAGTTAGCTAGCGATCGCACAATGAGAAGATCAACCATCCCACAGGTTATGGCCCGGATTGCAGATTTTTAAGAAAAACAGACGTTTTGATTAGAATACGCTGCGACTGATGTTATATTGGATGAGTTAAACATTATTCCCCTGAAAAGAGAGCTCTTTGCCTATAAAAGTGGTGTAATTGACGGAATTGCTGTCGAGACTGCTGCAGAGATTTCATTACTATCTTGAAGGGATCAAAAACTTATTTATTTATTTTCATTCAGAACCTCCCTAAGTCAGATTGATTATGAGTGGTTCTCGATTACCTGCGACCCCAATATCAGGACGTAAGAAGACACTACGTTCGCAATCAAGGGTCCCCCAATCCTTCCCCCCTATTACTGAGCAAGAATCCGGCTCAGAAGCGGAGGGTGATCAAACTGAATACGCGATGGCAGAGGAAGATATGACAACCTCTGGCTCAGCACACGATACTGGCAAGATGCCAGAACGCGAGGAATCCGAGGATGGCACGCCCAGTCCTATGCCGATACCTACGCCGAATCCTAACGGCATGGTGACCATGGCAGCAGCAGATCTCATTGCACTCTGCGAGCGACTGATATCAGCACGCGCGCCGCCACCTCCTCCACCTCCTCCACCACCTCCACCTCCTCCGAACCCTATACCAGAAGAAGATCCGAACATGCTGGCTCGCGAATACCAGAAGGAAGCGCAGGCCTCGTTGAACACAAAGTCCGTCACCACGTTCGATGGCACCAACTACCAGACGTGGAAGATGGCGTTCTTGTCAGATGCAGAAGTGATCGGTGGTGCAGATATTCTTAATAAGAACCAACAGGAACCACCTGAAGGTTTATCATCGCTCGATCAGCGATATTGGGTGATACGTTCAAAACTTCTCTTCCGTCGCATGTTGCAATCCCTAGTAGGTTCTGTCCGTTTGACCATGGGATCCATTCAACCCGACAACGCGGCGGCCCTATGGAACAAGGTAAGCGCAGTATACGCGATATCCCTAGGGGAAGAAAGGATTAACATCCTTAAAGAATTTACCCACTTGCATGTCAAGGACGGTGATTACCTGGCATACGTACGCCGATATCAATACCTGTCTGCTCGCATGCGACAACTAACGGAGGACCGTGGTGAGAACTACCTCCATGATTTCTTTATTATCGGCCTCCGAGATTATCAGAGGACCTATGTTAAATCACGCCTCGATACGTTCTACGGGACGGGTCAGGGTCCGATTGTCAACCTAGATATCAACGATCTCACAAAACAAATTGCTCACCGGATGAGTAAATCAGAGGGTACTGGACGCCCTAAAGCTCCAAAGGCCAACGCGGCCACCAATGATAATGACAACACAACTTCCGCCGCAACCGCAAAGTGCGGATACTGCAAGGTCCCAGGGCATATAAAGGCTAATTGCTATCATCTGAACCCTGACAAAGCACCCGAGTGGTGGAGGAAAGAGAATAAGGATAATAAGGGCACTGACAACACTGAAGGTGCCAAAAAGAAGGGAAAGGATAAGAAGAAGGACAAGGATGACGACAAACCTACTGGCACCAGAGCGCCAGATCTCCTTGCATCGCAACCTAATGCCAACGCAGCAATTGCTTTATCTACGTCGTCCGCTACAACATCCAAACCTTGGTATCTCGACACCTGCGCAAGCTTCAATATGACGGGTGAAAGGCACTCGTTGGTGCGCGCAAAGTCGTTCGAAGGTGATTTAGAAATTACTACCGCGGACGGTGGCGTAGGACGGGTTGAGGAGATAGGTGATATCCTTCTAGAATCAGAAGGGGGGGATATCTCAGTGGGTTACGTCCACTGGATCCCCAATCTAACAGTCAACCTTCTATCCTTTGCGAAGCTAGAAGATCAAGGCTTCAGATACCAACTATCAGATACCACCCCTTCCTATTTTACAATAAGGGCCCCGAACGGTGCCAACTTCACCGCTGTTCGCACGTCCAAAGAATCGGTCTACAAGATAATAGAACGAGAATCTCAAATAGACGTCCATCACCCGTCCCAGGCCGTCCATTTTATGGCCAAATCTTACAATTACGGGGAGGCAATGTCGACAATCGCGGGGAAACCTAACGATCAACCTAGCGATCGCAACCCCCTGACAAGAACACTCATGGAATGGCACGTCACACTAGGGCATATCCACGCTGGCGCGATCATTGCACTAGCGAAGGACCCATCATCCGGCATCCGCATCAAAGGATCTAAAACAGGCTTCTTCTGCGATAGCTGCGTCAAAGCAGGCATGACACGCAAGTTCTCGCAAACTCCCATGCCACGAGCGTTGCGAGCAATGCAACGTGTTCATATCGACCTTGCTGGCGGTGGTCGTACGCTGGATGACATGTCCGATTACCCTATCGAATCTCGTCAAGGGACCAAATATTATATGCTCATCACCGATGACGCCACCCGCTACAGGTGGATCTATTTTTTACATACCAAGGACCAAGCTGTCGAAATTTACGCTCACTGGGTCCAATTCATGAAAAATCTCGGCTTCACGCCACCGGCGCTAGTTAGGACTGATATCGATGGTGTCTTTCGATCTAACAAGATGACAACAATGATGACCAAAGATGGCACTATCTGGGAACCTACTACGCCCCAATCTCCCCACCAAGATGGTGTTTCTGAGAGAGGAATCCGTACGATAATGACACGCGCAAGGGCAGTGCTTTTAGGCATGAATATACCGAAGAAGTTCTGGGCAGACGTTCTCGAAACGGTGGTTGCAATTACCAACAACACACCAACATCTACCACCCTGTATAATGAGAAATACTGGCCTACCAACAACGCCGACGAAGCACCTGCGCGATGCCCCTATACGGTCCCATTCTCAGCACTAACCAACGCCCCGCCCCAACTTCGCCATTTTAGGGAGCTAGGTGTTGATGTTTACGCGCACCTTCATGGATCTCAAAAACCTACTGACAAGCTGTCCGCTAGGGCAGAAATTTTTAAACTTATAGGATTCCGTGGTAACTCAATCTACCGCCTCTGGAGTCCTACAACTGATAAAATAATTGTCACCAGTGATGTCGTTTTCCCTGCAAAGGAACCTACAACCTCGCAGGATGACACTAACCACACGACACCCGAACCTGCAAGTCCAGCGACTTATCTTGTTGATGATACTACCGTTCCTGAATTAGCTGACGCCGAATGGGTAAGACCAGCGAAAGCGTTCGCCACCTACGTTCCTTCTCCCCTCACCGGTTCCGTTCCGAAAGGATATAAGGATGCCGTTAGTAGACCTGGGGGGGTTGGCGAATATTGGCAGAAATCGATGGAACGCGAGATTGCAGATTTGGAACGAAGGAACACTTGGACAATGATCCCACGTTCTGACGTCCCTTCTGGTGAGCCAGTGGCCCCCGGCCGCTGGGTTTATGTCGAAAAAGATCGCCCCCAGGATCCCAACGCGGATCCTGATGGTATATTACGAAAATCTCGATGGGTAGTGTGCGGTAATTGGTTAAAGAAAAGCGCACGCGAAGAAACATACGCGCCCGTCGTTAATGACGCTACTAATCGCATGATGTTCGCGATAGCAGCGAAGCGAGGTTGGACCTTGCGCCAGGTCGATATAGTGATGGCCTACCTACACGGCCGACTTGGTAAAACGATTTATATGCGGCAACCTACCGGATTTGAGGTGGGGACTCCACACGCGATGGTTTGCGCTGTCGGAGGCTCCCTATACGGATTGGACCCTGCTGCTAAGATTTGGTACGATTTCCTTACGGCATTACTCCGCGAGAATGGCTTCAAACCTAGCCCCTACGACCCTGCTCTATGGCGCCACACGTCCCGCAATCACCTTTATATGACAATCTACGTGGACGACCTTCATATTATAGCAGAGGATCTGGCAGATGCCGATTGGCTAGTTGACACCCTCGCCAATAAATTAGAAATAAAGGATTTAAAAGAACCTTCAAAATACTTAGGCATGGAGGTTGAACGTCGCCCTGATGGTGCTATAAAATTGACATTGAGACGCTATATCGATCGTTTAGTGCAAGATTTCCGCCTAGATGACGCCGTCCCTGTCCCTACACCAATACTTGAAGGGTTGAAGATAGACGATACCCCTGTGTCAGAACGAGAAGGAGGGTTCACCAAAAAGCGATACCAACACGGAGTAGGGTGCTTGCAGTATCTGGCAGTCAAATTACGCCCAGATATTGCGCGAGCAGCATCCCTACTAGCGCAGAAGAATACTGCGCCTACACCTAAGGCGTGGAGGGCTCTCCTCCGCGTCATACAATATCTAAAAGGAACGAGCGACCTTGGCATCTTATACGAAGGCCCCAAGAACGAGATCGATGAATTCCCCAACGCGTCATATCTGCCGATAGGTTATACAGATTCGGATTGGGCAGGACCGTTGAACGGCGAACGCAAATCTACTTCAGGCTTCATATTCAAGTTAGCAGGTGCACCAATTTCATGGCGTTCGTCCAAACAACCTTGTGTTTCTTTAAGTTCAAATGAGGCAGAATACGTGGCACTTAGCGAAGCAGTACGCGAAGCAACGTGGTTGCGCAATATGATGATGGAACTAGGATTCGTTACAGCAAAGGACCCCTTGCCTATCAGGGCAGATAACAAAGGTTCAATCGACCTAGCTACCGTTGCCGCGATCACGGCACGCAGCAAGCATATCGACACTCGCTTCCACTATTCTCGCACGCAATTGAACGAAGGCGTTATTTCTATTAAACACGTTCCCACTGAGGATATGGTAGCAGACGGATTAACCAAACCTCTGGGCACAGTGGCATTTAGGCGTTTCATTGATTTACTAGGACTTTTCGCTGGTAACAGTGAGAATGATTAAATTTCTGTATGTAGCATGATTTTGGGATGATCCAAGTTGAGATAGCTAGCATGGAAGATTCGTAGGAACACATCACGCACGTTGGCGCGTGGGGGGGTGTTGGGCACTAGTTGCCCAGGCGGCCCTCCACCGCACGTGATTACCCCTATATATAGTTAGCTAGCGATCGCACAATGAGAAGATCAACCATCCCACATAAAACAAGGATGCACGTGATCTAGTCACGTGCATCCCAATTGCGCCTGATATTTACGAAACAATAAAGAATTCAAAGATTGTCCGGCATTTGTAGCTCGCCTAGCTAGAACAACCAACTTCACCAGAAATCACTTGCCTCCGAAATTTTCGACCGTTTCTGTTGGCTTAAATTGCCATCACTCAGTCTTTTACCCAACGGCCTCTCAGGCAGCGGTAGGCGGGAGACATCCCCGTCTTTGATTTCAGGGGACGGAGCCGGGTCTCGGTTGGGTTGTAAAAGGAGGATAATGCGGTCAAGTTCGTCTGCTGCGCCCTCAGAAGAGATCCGCTTTTCCCGGTACAGTGGTGATCTGCTGAGCTCAGCAGCATGATTCTCAAAATCCGTCCTGGCATAGAAATCGTCCTCTAGCTGGGGGGCGACCGCATGGATCCCAATACATGTGCAGATTAGGATCACGTTCGCAGCGAGAGAAAAATCATCACATTTGAGTACGCCAGGCACTATATCACCAGCGAGCCTTCTCAGTTCTCTCATCAGAGCTGTGTACTGTTCCTTCACCATCTCTCCTGTTAATTCGATGCGTTCAAATGCCTGGAGGTCCTCTAAAGTAAGCGTGATATCAATGTAATTGTCATCAGAAAGATCATCGGATTCATTGCAGATTTTTTCCCAGTTGGTTTGCTGCCAGTTCATAATATCCAGCTGCTGTCTGAGGCGGTGGGCCGTGGTTGAAGGCTTGGACTCCAGAAGAACAATGCATAGATGCAGAAGATTTTGATGGACAGTAGACCTTCCAGTCTATTGGAAACAGTGAGCAGAGAAGAGCAGCAGGTGAAATGGAAGTACCTACCAGGGTTGATGTTGCAGCATCATCATTTGCCGTCAGACGGGCCAGGTTCTCACCCAGTTCCCCTATCCCCTGCTTGTATCGTTCCTTGATGTACATCAAATCACCCCGAAGACGGAGCAGTTCATATGGCCCTTTAGATAGTTTAGCCATATTGAATACCCATTTGATCATTTCCATCCTGCCTAGACAATCCCTGAGAAGACAAAAGAGGGAGTCGAGCACCCAGCTCTTGAGCTGTTGGATGTTCTCTGTTTGTTGTTCATGGGTGATGTTTCCCATGCTATCTCTGAGGATATGCAGACAATTCTTCAACTGCTTTAGAGCCTTCTCTACTTCTGCCTCCTTAGTCATTTGAAGAAGGAATTGGAGCCCAGACTTGAATGCCTCGGCAAATTTCAACCATTCAGTCTTCATGGTTTCCAGATACTCGACCATCACTGCATTGCAACAGTCACAGACAGCTGTAAATTCTCCTGTGAGCTCTTCGTTATTTATAATCTTCAGATATGCTTGTTCAACAACTTGAGATGCTTTCCGAGAAGCAGCTGCAGTGTGGAGAAAGCCTTGCTCATCGCCGAGCCCTTTCAAAGAAATGTCTTGGACTCCAGAGACATTCGGCTTCTTGTTGGAGGCGATAAACAAATACTCTTTCCAACGAAACACATGGGCTCCATAGGCATACTGAGGGGATAGCCCAGTGCGAGGAATCACGGAGGGTTCCGGATCGTGAATGCGGTAGACATGGACTGTAGCTGCCATTACGGTACCTGATAGATTTGTGAGCAAACCTTGATACCTGCATTGCAGTGTGTAAGGGATTATTTACCTATCTTCTATAATGCCAATGACGTTATATGTGCGTGCCTCAGAAAACTTCGTAGGAATAAAGGTTTGATTGAATGATTCAGGGCAGACACACTGGGCAATCAAGCATTCTTATACCATACCAATCCGCCCACTCTTGCTTACAAGGAAAACGGAGAAGGGGAAAAAAAGAAATAAAAAAGTGTGCTTAAACAATCTATTGGAATGGCTGCCCCTGCCATAGTTTTATATGCCTTGCCTTCGGCCCCTAGTCTGCGCTAATGGCCTACAGTACATGTACCAGTTATGGGATCAGCGCATGCAACCAGTGTGTAAATAGGATGCGTCTCATTTTGAACAGCTCACCCCTCGATTCTTCGTGTTCTCCCGCCAGCAATGTGGCGTTATATGGGTCCCCGCGTGAAAAATCATCATTAAGAGTGTGTATGCTAATAGGCGAATGCGAATGAGTGAAGAATTAGGAGATTGGATGGTACTACGGCAACCCTAAGACGTTGTACCTGAACATAAAATTAACCAACAACACTATCCTCCTGCAGTAGCAGACCGGCCGAGAAAGTCATAAAATACATTAGCCAACGCCAAACATCACGGCCGCATCAGCAATACCCGAAGTCAAGGAGTTGAACCCCTTCCAAAGCTCATCAGGCACTTTGAGAATGTGATAATTACTAAGGAGCAATGTCACAGTTAGGCCATCCAGGCTGAAATTCAAAACAGTGCTCTCTTGCCAGAAATTTCCTGGCAAGTCTGAACGCTTGTAGAACATCGGTCGTTGAAGTAAAAGTGATGCACGACTTATGCGACCTCGATGAGTATAAAACAGAGGTGTTGACAGCAGCCCTCTCAATCGTGTGGAGAGGAAAAGGATGGTATCATTCAATCTGTTCATCAACAATTGCTGCCCTGCGTGTTGTTGAAGAGTCTTTACCAGACAGAGCGCGTATGGTAATGCCAGAGGTCCATCAACTCTATGCTCGGAGAATGTGCGAAAGACACTGCGTAGCCTGTGCAGCTCCGAAGCCTTCAGATACTCCAGCCGCTCTTGAAGTACAGACTCTGAGATGAAAACAATGAAAGCCAAGGGTGCATTTTCATCGCCGCGACATATCTATTTAGAGTTAGCATTGGTGATGTCAATTCCATTTGTATTCCATACATCACCACGGATATCAGAATAGTCTGAGTAGCAATTAGCTTCATCGATCGAGTACGGGTTATAGCTGGATGAATGGGACTGGAGATCGCGAGCCTCATCATTGGGAGTAGATTGAAACGGGGCCTTGCCGTCACCAGTGGTGGGGTTGTCCTTGCCTACGTTAGCTGCGCTCTCCTTAAGTAGGTGAAGAATAGCAGACTCACCATGGCAAGAGATTCTGTGGAAGCGTGGATCTCACTTTGTAAATCCACGGAACGTAGACAGGGGGAAGTTGGGTCCTTATATGGCAATGAGTGTGAGCTGGAGACACCATGGTTTTTGGGCCGTTTCCCTTCTAAAAGCTTTATGCTGTCTCTTTACAAAACTGGACAACGCCTGGCTGGGGTTGAAGAATTTGAAGAGTATTTCATTCTGAGCACCATCACAGTGCAAACCTCTTTTTATGCAGTTGCAACAGGCAGATGCTGCTTCATCACATTTGACATGCCTTGCCTTGCAGGTCAAACAATCAGTGAAATTTCTATTGTGATATTTTCACTGATGAGTTGAACATGTGGTTGACTTTCTCATGCTGAGGGAATTGAGCTCCTGAAATTTCTTAGTATCGAGAGAATGAATAGATGGTGTGGAACTCACCATCTCCACAAGACAAAATCTACCGGGTTGGCTTGTGGGAAATATTTTAAGAGGATGTCAATGAAGGCAAAAACCGCTTCTTATCATCTTTGAAATGTTAAGAGCAGATCCATCTCACCTAACTAAAGCTGATATTTACATGGCCTCTCAATTATCTCTCAGTGAATGAAACATACAAAGAGTAGTCATAATTAATTGTGCTGTTATCTAATCTATTGCAATATACATTCTACATCTTGAAATATTGTAACTGGTCTGAAAGTTGATAGAGTCAAAATCTAGAGAAGCTTTTTTATGAAGGCATTCTGCATGTTTAAACTGTTGGAAAAATTGTTGATCTGAAAGTCTATGAAAATGTAACCAGCAAGATTCTATTTTTGGGTAATCAATCATTTTCCTTGCAACTAGTCAACAGAATAATGAAAGCATATTCTGGAATACTCATACTCACATGCACATTTGTTGACTGCTGAGTCAGTTACTTCACAGTTGCAGCACTTGATGGCTTGATTAATTCAAATCTGCTGTTTTTGTTGTTGCTCTCTCCACTTCTGCTTCAGTTTAGAATAAAGCAACATCTTGAGCACAGAGTCTGTTTCTGTTTCCGGGTCTTCATTGATCTCAATAGCCTGGCTAAGATGGGTCGCCGGGACTGCACTTGTTTGATTGAGGCTTGTCTTAGCATCATGATGTTTATTCGCTTCGGTTCGTGTGGTTGGTCAACAGATCTCCTTTTGTGCAAGCAATCCGGACACCATTCACCCTCATGGCCACATAGTTGACATTCCTCCCCGCTGCTAACATCCTCCCTACATACACAGCAGTAGAGCCTCAGACATTGGTGAACTTCGGTTCGCCTTTTCCTCCCTATTTCAGTCTGTGGAACATGGGCCGTGGTTTGGTCGTCATCTCGATTCTGAGATCTGTCGGTTCTTTTGTTGGGTTCTGCATTTTCTCGCATCGCTAGTCAAGAGCAGGAGAAGTACAGCGTAGGTGATTATCGTCCTGCTGTGCTCCTCTGCGCTCGTTAAGAGCCCTTGAACTTTCGTGCTCAACGGAAGAGCAACCTTGACAGGGAAGCGGCGGATGTCGAGTTGTACAGGAGCTGGAAACCGAGATGCGCATACGGGACCTCCTTGCATGGTACTTTGTCTCACCTTGCTCTGAGCTGCTTGGATGCCGCTTGATGCCGCAATTCGCCCTGTGCGATTCTTATGCTAATTGCGCAAATTGATTCTATGGCTGGGAGAACGCGTATTTTTGAATGGGAGGATCAAGGTTC
>NW_001813981.1:2554630-2555657 GCF_000149585.1 Histoplasma mississippiense | reverse complement strand
GAAATGCTGTACATATTCCCAAGGGATAGTAGAATGCTGGCGTATCTGAAACAAGCTTTTAGCATTTATCCATCTCCATCTCAGTAGAAGGGGCTTCTCACCCCCGCATCTTAAGCATGATAGACCAATGCCAATGACCACAGCATTGACGCAGATAAAGAGATCGAAGATTGATATCTCAGGCAAACGGTGAGGCTGGGGGCGGTGAACGGTAAGCAAGATGAGATGCACCATACTTAGCACGATGAGCGCTGCCGACAGAAGCGCATATGAGATGTTAGCATACATGTTGTAAGAAAAGGCAGCCAAGTTGGTCCATTTTGAAATGATCCGTCGCGGAGCGACGTGATGTGGTTTATAGCAGGAAGCCAGTCTCTGTGTCTCTTTGCGCCTCGAATGGGGGCTTTTTCGATGGTCGAAGGGGTATGCCATCCTCGTTTCAGCAAACGTAGATGGCAAAAACTTGTCCAGGGCCTGTACAATAGTTACGCTTGTTGTTGCATGAGAATAGGCAAGGACTCAAACTGGGCTTGTGTATCGCACTCGCCGTCCGGCATTGAGATATCCCTCCCAGGGTGATCACCGCAGTTAGTTCAATTTAGCATCGATGCTCGGTAGGGCAACATCTCTGCACAGCCGTGGCGTTTTCCAATACACAAGATGGCCAGTGCATGCACTTGCCCATGCCATCCTCATTTTGGCGAACACGGCTGAAAGACATGTGAAAGATTATCCTGACATCCTTGGAAGAGGTCGCTGGTCCTGGCACCATCGCTGTGTAGTCTCGGGGTCGCGCCACAATTTTGAGTGTCGATCAAAGGGCTTGGCTAATGGCCGCATTTAGCATTAAGTATCTTCGCCCGCCTCTTTAGAGACACGGGATCCCCAGTGTTCGACCCACGATCATGGCAAGTAAATATCGATTGGTGCCGTTTACGGCAGCGACGATGCCTACATCGCTTCTTGACAGTGCTACTACGCTGCTCCCTCGCAGCGTTCAGTTCCATCAGCGACAGCATTCTCAGTC
>NW_001813981.1:2553311-2554523 GCF_000149585.1 Histoplasma mississippiense | reverse complement strand
GGCAATAGTATCATCGAAGAAAACCACACGGCGATGATATACTTCTGGGAAAATCCGACCGCGTGAAACTGAAGAGAGTAGACTACGACCATCGCCCATCCCTAATCGTTCGCGATTTTCCACATGGGCGGCGAACTCATATACGTACGCTGTTCAGACGGGGTGCTTGGACGTGGAGTCAAAGCTTGGTCTGAGGACGGCGCGCTTTCGCAAGTTTATTGTCGTCTTAAATTGTGAAATAATGCTCAAGATGGGGGTATCGGTAGACGTTGTCGATACTATAATGCAGCAAATCAGTCGTACTAAGCATAGAAACCTGGAAGTGTATCGCCGTGGGATCCGCTGGGTGAACACATGCATTAGGATCCTCTCTGAGAATGGATGGGGCAGTCGAGCGGAGGAGATTTTCTTTCTAAGTGCGCTTCCGTCTGAATTGGTTGTGGATCGGTTGGAAACTACCCGCTAACCCGTCATAGACGACCGAGATATAAGCTACTACGGGCGCATTTCCTCAGATAAGGCGAGTGTTGAATACTTCACTGAGCGAAAGAAAATAACCGGGGCAGCTCCGAAGGAAGAACCCGGGTGGATACCGATCTCTATTCCGTGTATCCTGAAACGCCTGGGTGACCAATCCACTTCGTGAGTCCGTCTGTTAATCTGCGGTTGACGAGTGCTAACATGCTTCCAGACTACGCGACATCTGCGATATTCTACAGTATAACTACAAGAGGGTGGACGAGATGTACCGCCAGTTTTACATGCCGGAGGACGAAAATATGGCTTACGATCCGATGCTCTACGGTGGTTCAGGTTGTGATCCACTCTTCGATCCACTCTTCGATCCTCTCTTCAGCACAGAGTGATCTGTATAGCACATTAAGTATATTAGGAACCGCCGTCCTGGGGGTATGATATGAATCAAGAGAATAATAACTGATATCCATGCTTGGTTCAAGTTTCTTCAAAGCAATGAGTTTCTCAGGAAGATAAATACTAGCGGATGTGATTTCCTTCTCGACGGGATACCGGCATCCAGACACCAACCCCTCCCCCGGTCTGCGGATACTCTATGGTTAGTTCGGCGGACATAATTAATATTTCATTTGGTCGAAGACAGATCGGTGTAGCTTCGGTACGATCTATATTGCCCCTCGTCATTTTGTGGGAGCCTTCCACGATTCGAAACAGACCATTGCCATCGTTGAGCCC
>NW_001813981.1:2537732-2551936 GCF_000149585.1 Histoplasma mississippiense | reverse complement strand
TCGCCCGACGAGTAGGGGCCATTGGGAAGGTGGTTTGGAAGGTCTGACAACGCTCAGCAAGTTGAGCGACCGAGAAAACGAAAGTATCAGCCCATATCTCAAGTCCCAGAACAAACTTTAGGTACGAACAAAATGCTTATCCCTTGAACCCGTTGTTTATTTTAACCACCACTAGAATCCGCTCCCCCACTTCTCGAACGCTCTACAGCAGTCCAATCTCCAGCGCTCTGGTTGCAGCAAGACTCCATCATCCCTGCAGCTCAGCCTTTCCAAGATGGATTACAAAACTGCTCTGAGAGAAGGAACCAACATGATCGCGTCGTGACCCGTGATATCCCCCAGAACCAACCCGATACAACAACCAATTATCAGGTGACGGATGAACGCTTGTCTAAACGACTGGGGTTGGCACCACGGCAGATTCCAGGTTGGTTCAACTGCCTTTCATGAAATTTCGGTCTTGTGGTTGACATTGTCAAGGTAATTTGGAATTGCCAGGACAGGGCCAGTACTATTCTTTCTCTTTCACGAGGCGCCACATGATTGAAAATCTCCCCGAGCCATTTCGAACCGGGATGAAGACGAGCAATTTGTGGGCCCAGGAAAAGAAGAGAGGAGGGCTAGAGATCACAAATTGTCTATCTATGTACCTACCAGAGTCAATGAAGACGCTCTCTTTGTGGTCAGGGTCGGTTACCAACAAGGATATAACATCTTCAATTTGTTCGGGTTGGGGGACCCAGATACTCCAGAGTTTGAGGAAGGCGTTACAGAAGAAGCTAGAGGATGAACTTTTATGTACTGCATGAAGGTATCTCTAAATATATATATGAATGGAAACTGCGGTCGCGCTTCATACCGACTTCTTCTCAAACTTAACCCGAGCCCTTATCACGTAACACCGATAACCAGTAAGGACCTCTCTCGTTGTTTGTCCGAGTCCTACACCTAAGCTTTCAACCAATTTTCCTTCGCTGTCCACAACATTGCATGATCTACCCTGGAATTCCATGGTCATATCTTCCGTTATCTCAAATGCACAAGCGGAAATTTCCTCCCATTCTCCGCCGAGTGCCTTGTCGCCGACCGTAGTAGACATAAGCTCCCCGTCGAGCGGCGAAGCACGCAGCTTGCGAGTGCTAGTAAATGCAGTGTGTGCAAATCGCTCTCGATCACAGATAAATGTTATTTACCTATACGGTAACGTCAGCAGCTGCATAGGTTGATGGTGAAACGCCGTAGTCACCGTGTTCACGAATTTCTTTGAATGCAGTGACCAGCTCAATAGATGTAGTCGCGGTGGTCCTTGATTCAGAATGAGAGTATAATGAGGTTGCCTGTGCACGCGCCGAAGGCCTGGTGAGCTTTCAAACGGAGGTATCTTCTGGGCCTTTGTTAGGATATAATCTGTTGAGTTTGATGGAGAGAAGGAGGTGGTGTAAAGGGGTGCGGGCGAAGGGGGAAAAGTCTTGGAATAAATCGCGGGGTGGAATATTAACGATAGGGTGCAACGGCCGCCCCACAGCGCAGGTAGGATGGAGCAGATTGGCGGAGCTGGTCGAGCAGAACAATCAAGTTAGGTTGTTTACAGCCCTTGGATGATGTTGAGTCTTGTTGTCGTTAAACCTTTGAAGATACTCCTTTGTTCGTGGTTCTCCTTGCCCCACCGAGTCACATGCACACCACCTTTTCGCAGCGTTTTTTTGACAGCAGTTTCGATTTGGAAGTGTAAAAAACAAATCATTCGACATGCGCTTGGAAGATTGGCTCTTCCGTGAATATCCCCCCGATACAAAAATCACTCAATCTTTGCAATCCATCATCACCAGGAAACATTTGTACAAAATACTGTAATCCAGTTTTGACTTAGGTCACCAAAGTACCATTCCATCCTAGTCACAACCCATTGTATTTCATTTTAATAGGTTATACTAGCCTTATTTGAGGCCTACGTACGGAGTACAGCTTGAGCCAAGAGCGTGTAACTCCCGCGTCAAGCGCTTCACCAGCCAACCACAGCGCCAGGATTGCCAAAAGGTTCAATCGAGCATAGCGGTAACCCTGATAATGCAAGTGTATCATGCTTGACTACACGTTAGCGCTGATAAATTACTACCTCCTTCATGGTTTATGCTCGAATCTGCTGAAGATTTACCTGTTAATTTATGGATATGGTTACGGAATCGGTTTGCTGATTAACTGGGAATAATCAATAAACTCCAGTCGTTTGGCCGTGACTCGAAAAGAAGGACATGCATCTGCACCCACCAAAAGCTGTGTAACAAGGACAGCGGAAACTATTTACTAAGACATTGGTCCAGTTAAACTTAGTTATCCTCTAATGTTCCTTGCGGGGGGTACATAAAATAAATAAGAAAAAGAGAAGGGCACCTTCTACTAATAGATTATTCTCAGACGCCATATCCTGTTACTCCGTTTGGATGACCGTTCCGCCAATCTATACTACATTCTCAAACGAAACATTCGCGTCATCATCGTCCATATCAGTACCAACACCCGAAGCAGTTGGCTCTCCTTCCGAGTCGAAATTGTAACCCGCTGTAGGCGGGAGTTCCTCCTTAGCATCTCTGTACGCCAAGGCGTCTGCGTAGTTGCTTTCCCTGGCTTCTGGCTTAAGTTCCCATGTCATGGCAAAATCCCCGCTTTTGACAAGATGGGCTACCATTTCCAAGGTTTGCTTGAGGTAAGCTTCGGGCTGCTTGAGTTCTGCTTTGAGAGATTTGAATGGCCAGTATTTATGTTGTCGGAAGCAGCCATAGATAAGATCTAGAAGCTCATTTTGGGGCATGCGCGCCGTCTTATTCTCTTGAGCGCGCACTTTAGGAGGTTTGGCAACTTGCTGATCGAAAAGTTAGGAAAGGGAAATACTTAAGGCAATAGTTGGGTTAGAGGAGAATATGTATTGGGACTTACAATAAAAGTTGATTTATCGGCGGCAGCAACGGTCTTAGGTTTAAGCATCTCACCGCTGACTTTGCCAATATATAATGTTTCGCGCTTGGGTTTAAGAACGTCAAGTGCCCGAGCTTCAGCCATTCTCTGATACTCCTCATTTTCTACCGGAAGGCAGTTAAATTCGTCACGGCCCTCTCTCTTCTCTGAAGCGTTTTGCCGTTTGTTCTAGATAATGCAATAGAAACAATCTGTTAATATGTTCCTATATTGTCCTAAAAAGCTCCGTAGAACAGATAAACGTACTTGGTATTGTTTTCCGAGTGTAGGGTTCCCATTTCTTGCGATTGCTTCGTTTCCTAGACTCTCTTTTTGTCTGCTCATATAGGTATGATCTTCCATGCGGCTGCGCTTCATTAAACAGTAGATGCGTCCTGTCCCGATATCCCGGTAGGTCCTTTTCGGTGAAAATGAATGTGTTCTGTACCGCATAGGCTGACTTATCAGGATTGACATTTTGTCGTCGCAGGTTGTAATCTTTTGGAACACCTTTCATTTGGGGTATGTCATTAAGGCGCATGCTAACCTGTTATACGGAGATAAATTAACTTTCTTCCTCTTCTTCTTCTTCTTCTTCTTCTTCTCCTCGTTATTCTTGTTATTCTTATTCTCGCTTTTGCTGTAGTAGCCAATTCTAGAGAATGACATGGAAAGTGAGGCACATACACGTTTAATGTCCGTAGGGCCGCCCTCCACCCTGATGCTGCCGATTTGCACTTCCTCATCATCCTCGAGCCTTGACCAATTTTCCCAAAGCATTTTCGGTATACGGGTCAACCAAACATCTTGCATTGAATTAGAAAAATCCAAATCTCCAGTATCTTCGTATATATCATCGTCGGATACGGGCCCAGAGGTTTCAGGTTTGGCATCGGGGTCTGGCTTGAGCATAGGTATTGGGCTTGGCTCTTGTTTAATTCGCTGGCCTCCAGGGCCGGGTCCCGAAGCCATGTCACGGGTATATCCAGCGGCAATTATCTGATATAAGGCTTGAAAATTCGTTCACGCGACGTCGAAGTATGTTAGAGTTATTTCAAAGTGGCTGCAGGAGTGTCTGGAATTTGCCCGTTTCCCACTTTTGTCATTCAATATTATATCCGTGGGTAAATGCGATATTTTCCAAATACCCGCTCCGTAGTTTCAGCAGCTCAAGTCGTGGATGTCATTCGGCTCATTCACTTCTGGGAGGAAGGCAGGTTGACGATTTGCTCTGGCTTTGACACCGCCACGTGACGAAGTGTCTTGACGGATGCACCCACGTGACTACCACACGTCATGGATCTCCAGACATTTCGAATGGCAGGGACGTTTTCCTTTCAATTCACCTTGCTCCAACGTCGACGTATTATATCAACACAGGTGATAAGCATCTACAAGGATTACAGTGGCCCTAGAGCGAACTTTGTCATGACAGAAGACCAGGATCTCTTAGCTAAAATTGGACTGCTTGCTGGTGAGTTCCCATCTGGGCTTATTTTGAAACTTGATTTATTCTAATGTGCTTCAAGGGCAAATCAATCAGCATAAAAACCAGGCTACACCCCCAACCCAACCATCACGAGGCGGACGTTATACATCTTACCCCTCAACTCACCCGCGACGTCACGCGGGATGGGCTCCCTACCGTGGACGAGCCAGCCATCCAAGTTCGAGACGCCATGCAGCTCCTCATCGAAATCGAACGCTAGTTCTCAGCAACCTCTCTACGCCGGCAGAAAGTGCGAGCGGCACCCCATCCTGTAATGCATCAACTGATGAAATGAATGAAGCAAAACCTGTATGCCAAAATGGATGGGTTGCTAAAAGGGACCGCCACATGCAACTCATAAACTCTGCAATATATGATAAAGAAGCTCAAGCCAGAACCAAGGCTATCGAGGAGAGCCGCAAGCTCAAAGCCCAGAGGATAGCACAGCGAGAGGAGGCCAAGGTCTTGAGATATGTACAGGGCGTTGGCGGATACCGACCGGTCGCAACTCCGGTTGTTGGACAACGAGCAGCTTCCTACCGAATCACTATTCAAGATGTTCCGTTCCAAGTAGTACAAGGCGGGAGCAAACTAATTCGGTTACCTAGTGAGATATATATCCCCATAGCTGGCGATTCTGAAACTGGCTTACTCTTTCTAGATGAACCGTCGGCGGCGAACGTTACTCCCAAGAAGGTGAACATTGGTGGTGTAAACTTCGTAAGAAGCAAAAAAGGAAACCTGCATCGTTTAGGATCAGTGGTTTCAAGAAAGTATGTACCAGGCTGACGGCGTTTATTTGATAGGGTTTCTTCAATATGTCATTAACTTATATAAACTATAGGAAAACTGGGACTGTTAAGAAAAAGAATGAACGCTGCAAAAGATTTACTTCGACGGGTACCCGACTCTCTCCCTCCGGAAGACTTCACCACACCCACCATCATGATGCCGATTGACCATACGGGTTTAGATTGGGGAATTGTGCGTTTTGCTGTGCTGACTTGAATATCTGTTTTCTAGGTTCCTGCTTCAAAGGGCCAAATTGCCCCTATATCCACGATCCTGATAAAGTTGCCATCTGCAAAGAGTTCCTTCAGACAGGCAAATGTGCAGCTGGCTCGGCGTGTGACCTTTCTCACGAACCAAGCGCGGAAAGGTCCCCTTCATGTTTGCATTTCCTTCGTGGGCGCTGCTCCAATCCATCATGCCGATATGCACATGTTCGAGTTAACCCTGGTGCGCCTGTTTGTCATGATTTTGCGATTCTGGGCTACTGCAGTAAAGGGAAAATCTGTGACCAGCGTCATGTTCACGAATGTCCCGACTATGCTAACACGGGGAATTGCGGCAAGCGGAAGTGCCAGCTCCCTCACGTGGACCGCGCAGGTCAAATCCGCAAGATTGCAGCTAATAAGGCAGAAACTACTGATGATAGAGACAGCGCCGACGACGATGATATTTTAAGCGATGAAGAGGCTTACGATGAAATTGATTCAGATGATGTTGACTCCGACGATTCTGACGATGACCCCATCATAATCACAGAAGGTGTCGATACAGGCGAAATTTCACAGCAACAAGATTTTGTCCGTTTTACGTCCTGATCCGGTGTCTGGGCCTTCTGTTAAATGGTCCAACAGCCGGAAAAGCTTGGGAGAAAACGCTCCTAGGTATCCCGCAAGGATTGATATTCGGGAATGGAATTACCGTAAGGACCAACCCTTTCAGAAGTCCTTGGCTTCTCCATAACTTCCCTCCCCATTTTTTTCTTTCCCTTCTCGAAAACGCAACGGCGATGAGCGTCCTCTAACGGAGGGCAGAATAAATGATACCATATGGCGTATCCTGTGACTTTTCTAAATGCATCTCTCGAATTATCCCTGTCTACCGAAAATCATCTCTGAGATGAATGGTAGACCCTTTTGCCATTGGTCTTTCATATTCATTAATTTTGACTACCCGTTTCTTTTATGATTCTTCTTTTTTGGTTTGCATTTGGTTTGGCCATAGGAATAGGAGATACCCTTGTATTGCATTGCCCTGATAGCTTAAGGCAACATTGATACATGCCCGTCGGTACAGGATAATCACTTCCAAAAATGTGGTCGCTAGGCCATTGGGGAAAATTAAGAGCAGAAAGAAATGGGAAGGAAAACAAATTTCAGTTCAGTTTAAAGTTATTGTTTGTTGAAAATAGAAAGAACCGAACAGAGCAACAACCCATTGAGTAAAAATTAATATAAATATTCTACATTCTTTTCTGTGAATTGGATATTTTCACATGTTCTTGTAAAAGTGATGAAAGAGTGGGAGTATTACACATACAGACAACTCACACCCACACCTAGATCCCAATTGCCATACATGATAGGTTGGTAGGCCAGTGCTGGAGGGGGAAGAGTCGTCGAAACTGAAATACAGTAAATAGCCTTTAATTAACAGCGCACGGCTTCTGCGGCAAGGGGCCATCCATTAAGGTAAAACAAAACATATGGGAGAAAATGGATTGACCATGGCACAACACAATTAACAACATGATGGACCATTTCAAGTTCCCCGTTCCAATGAATTTCTGTCCGTTAATCTTATTTTAGCTTGTCTCTTCCATCTCATTTAATCTTCTCTCATCGTTGTCGTCGTCGGGCAGTAACTCATGCATAACTTAGTGCATAATAGCTGATATGCAACTACCGTTTTTCGTGTTTTCAACTCCATGTTATGTATATTTGTACTCTCAGTGTAGTTTAAGTATTTATTGCAATTGAGCAATCTGCGAACGAGGGATGAATTAGTCCAGGTGTATTCTAGGTTTTGGAAGAGGGTTAAATGCTTTCTAGGATTACTCCCTATGTTGCTCCCTATGTATGTGGATTGGTTGATAAGGCCACATTACGCTTCGCAATGGGGGACGATGAATTCCGCCTCAGTTTCGTTTTCCTTCCCATACTATTCATGTCAAATATTGGCTCCGAAATCTACTGAGAAGGAGATATGGAAACCGGTTCATTGTTCAAATTTAGTTAGGCCAAAGGTTTTCTGATATCTTTCCCTTCCTTAGCTTTGCTTTCCTTCAAGTGCTTAATTGCCCTGTAGCTTTGGGCCCTCGTCGCCTATACCTCTAACCCCTCTTTCGAGCACCACGCCGAGTCGCAGAATCCATCCCTCGAAAAAAACCAAGTAAGAACCAAGTGACGTAAATAGGCTCTTTGAGGTTAATGTACATGTACATGTACATGTACTCCGTACATATAAACTAAGTCAGGGACCCGGTACCCCGGGCCATGAATGCGAACACAAAAACGCAACAACGGAAACAGTTCACCTTAAATAATTTTAAGTAAGTTACTGGAGCAGTCGTGGTAATAATTCATCGTCAACTTGACCAGCCCGCACATGCTATTCCATTAGATAGACCCCATATATATATGGTAGCATGCGTGATAGCTGATTTGAATCAACCAAATCGGAAGGACGGCCAGCCCGGCCTATTGCCACAGACCGCGTGTAGGGTGCTCGTTAGCTACCTCGCAGTGACAGCCCACGAAATATGGGCCCCGTTAGTCTGACATGCGCTTTGTTTAGTTCAGGTGTATTGGCGACATTGTGGTGTGGACAGGACGTTGTAGTGGGTTGTCCTACTTCGTCGGTACCCCATTTGCTTCCTGTTAAGCTAGACGTGGTTGATTTTAATTCCAACGTTGTGTGGTGTATTTAGATGCATGATGAGAAAGTTGATGGGCTAGACTAGAGTATGCGCAATGACATATTCCTTTTCCCTCATTCAGAAAAGCTACATATATACATCTCCTGTACCTGAGTCAAAGGTGGTGTCAACAGGTTCGTATCATACCGAGATAACAACCGTTCTTGTTCATTCGGACAATCAGATGCTAGCTAATGTCTTTGTACAGTGCATGAATGTCGCCTGAAACATATGTATGAATGTGGCCCCATTTAAGTTGATGCTTAGGGAATCGTTCGAACTTAGGTTAGGGAGGTAAAATTAGTTGACAGGCAGGGTGGTGGCACTGGTTGTAGAAACTCGGTGATGTAAAACCGGCTCTCGAGTTGAGAGTGAGAAGTACAGAATTGCCACATCAGGGTAATTTTGGGGACACACCGAAAATAGTCGAGTACTAGTAATTATTTGTAGTAGTGAAAGTCAATCAATTACTTATAAATTCGGGACATATATTACACGGGTTATGAAACACGGATGACGCTCGATATTGTATCACAGATGACCTATATGCTAAAGATGAAACATGATAGATACTTTTCTGTCAATGGAGAAACGGCAAGTCCATCAGCCTACTCTTTTGCTAGGCAAAGGAAAGGGTTGGCAAATCAAACACGGCCCTAGAGTACAAGATCGAAATGAAAACAACAAAAAAGAGCATATGCTCTTCGTGCGCAACCGCCCAATTTGGATTAATTAGGCCCAGAACTCAGGCGCTAAGCGCGCCAAATTTAGACGCACTCATATCTTTGCTTCAACATAATTGGTTGTTATTAAAGAGCCGTATTAAAACAAACGAAAACGAAAGATCGTTATCGAAGCCTGGTTCCCTTGTTATGCATTCCTGGGACATAAAACCGGCAGCATATGGGATGACGCTGAGGGCTCATCCTTTGTTGCTCGTCCTGGTTTTGATCTGAAAGCCTAGGGAGAGAAGTTAGGAAAAGAGAGTGGGATTTATAGTTCTATTTTGAGAAGCTGTATGGGACATGTTATAACTTCGTTACAACTTCTACTGCAGGTTAACACCACTGCGGTCTGGCAATCTACTGGCATGGTCTCAGGTGCATTACGCGGTTGTATCCATGGATGCCCCGTCTGCTGCTGGAAAGCATCAGCTGACTCTGTCTGTAGGCGTCAGCCACGGAGGAAGAATGTTAAGAGATTTCGTGGCCTTTGACTGAGTGAGTACACCTTCTCGCAGGCTTCCACAACTCGCCGTGCATTCCCCACCCAGTTCACCATCCTCATCATGAAAAAGAGCATGCAAAATGCAATGATAGTGAGATTGCCCAAATGCAGCTTTACCCCCCTACGCAGTAAGCAAACCCCCGCGATCCGCCAATCGCAACCCCACACTACCCCTCGACCCCAGCATTTGAACCCAGGTAAGGAATTGTGCGCTGATAAGCCCCCCAAGCCCCAAACTAACAACAAAGCAAGGAAAATGAATACTGTTTTGAACTGTGATTCCAGCTTCCGTCTTCTCCTCCTCTTTTGCCCTGCTTAAGAAAAGGACCAGACCGGATGGCAAGCAGACGCCAAGTTCGGCTAGATTAAATTATGCACCGCGGCCCGTCCCTGGTCCCCCGCGTTCCCTGCTTATCACAGCGTGATAACGTGCATTGTTGTTATTGTTATTTCTTCTAGGATTTTTTTTTTTTTTTTTTTTTTTTTTTTTTTTTTTTAAAATCACCCTTGTCGTGTCTTCATTTCCCCTTCTCTTTTCTTTTGGCCCTATGATAAGGCACGAACGCGTTATATTTTACATGGATTTTTTATAGGGTTGGTTCAGACTCGTAGGGTGGCAGTGAGGGAATGGGAGTGTAGGATAGCAAAGTCAGAGCCAATCTTTATGATATAATGATGGAGGGAATTTGGGATCTCAAATTTAATTGGCTGTCCGTGCCGCAATTTTGGTCTATTGATGCCTTACGCTCTCTAGCCTCGTTGCCTGAGTTTTGCAGGGTGGAAGGTTTGCGATGAAAAACACATGTTTGTTGGTGCAAGAGAAATCTTATCCCATGGTCCATGGAGAGAGCAGAAACTCCCAGTAACTAGATGTCGGTAGGTTTTCTCAGGTCAGAATTGGATGTCAGTTGGTTAACCTAAAAAGACGAAACGGACAAGAAGAGTTACGGGCATACAATTGAAATGCACGCGCCGCGTTGGAAGAAGCGGTGACTGATCGCCTCAGGCTCATAATGTCATCAATTAAATAACATCGCCTCGTCTCAGCGTGAAGGCACGTTAAGCTGACCGAGGCGTCTTGTGGTATTGTTATAATATCCGTGGTCCGATGCGCGTAAGTAGCGAGAGAAATGAGTGGCTATCAGTTCTTCTCGGTACAAATATTTGCGTCGTTGTGCTCTTGAAATTCTGTCTGGTCTGTTGGGGTTTGTTTCACTTTATGCCTGTCAAGTATTGAGATGGTAGGTGTGGATGTGGCCCTGGTTGTTGTTTGGTAAGGCATCTTTCCAGTCTTGTCCACTCGAGGATAGATTAGTTAGTTCGTGTGTATTCACACTAACTAACTTGATGGCGTATAATTTTTGGTTATTTTTCATAACTGAGAAACTTGTGAGAGGTGAGGCAAGTTTCTGCAAGTTTCTTTCTGGGGAGAACGATAGCAAACGAAAAATAACTGGCTTAGAAGTAGCGGTTACATAAGAACGGGTAGCCAGATGAAACTGGAATACAACAGCGGACAAGTATGCAAGATACCTGATAGGGTGGTTAGCTATCCATAACCCCTGTTCTTAATCTTGTAATGGCTGTTATTTAATTAGGTACTTAATTAGTTATTGGCAGTGGCAACGTAGTTATTCATAACTTTTCGCAAAAGCCTTACTGCACCGGTAGGTATGTACAGACATGTTGGGATCTCTGTCATTTCGGGGCGAGAACCCCACTTGATTTCGAACAATTTCCCTCCCACTTCATGCTTTCTCTAAATTTTGTTCATGTAGGTATGTTGATTATGATCACATCGTTTTCATCACCATACTGCAGCATTGACACATCGGTGCAAAGTAAACACTCTCTGCGACGGAAATCGCCAGCTGATCATCCACCCCATCAGAGGTGAACTAACCATGTATGTAACTTGACTTTGAAGATAACCACCCCACCATCTGGTAGGCCAGGCCTGGCGCTAAATGGGGGGATTTGGGAATCATTACGCTGTTGGTTCCGTCAAGCTCATCTGTCCCTGAAAAGGAGGTAAGTAGACCGACAGTTTGACACATTCTCTCTGCATCAAGAGGAAATTCATTCTTTCACTACCAATTATGTGGGCCTGTTTAAACATTAATACGGAGACCAGGCGTACCTGAAGTAGATAGGCCCAAAAGAAGGCATAGACTCACTTTTATTCGGAACCGATGATTCTCCCAGGAGGTTAAAAAATAGCGATACCTCCTTCCCCTGGTTTATGGAATTGTACCAGATGTTTGTATTGTACTGTACAATCAGGCCAAACTTGGCGGTAAGATAGATTTGAAGAAAATCACAAAATTTTTCCGTCCCCGCGATGTTTGAACTAGCAGTATCCATGAGGATATTGTTAATAGAGGCAAAGAATATCATGAAAAGGGGCGAGGCGATCTCAGGACTTGAATCTCTTTCGCTGGGCTCGGATGTCTGAGATGTGAGGCGTTCAGGCCGAAATGATCCTTTTTCTGTCTCTTCTCTTCGCACTTACTTCGCTTTAGCCGGTTATCGGCCCTTCATTGATTAGTTATGATTGTTTCTCGTGCATCTGGGTCTTTGGGGGCGCCATCCGACTGGGTGGGGTCGTAGTTGACTGCTGGCTGTTTATTCAGCGAAGGAGCAGACTGAAATCGAGAGCTTGGATATGATTGACTGATGAACTGGCTTGTTGATTAAACTACCTAGGTAACAATGATCGTTCGGTTTTCGATTTGAAGAGGAAAAGTGCAAGTGGGGGGAGATCTATCTGATGAGGGCGTGGTGTTTACGCATGAATTTTATTTTCTTTTTTCTCATGAAATTTTTTTTCCTTTTTCTTTCTCCCCGTGCTTTGGTTCAGATCTCGGGTTTGTAGATCGTCCATTTATTTCTCACGCCTTTCCCTCTCAGGAAGAAGGACGAGAAGACAGACTAGAGTCCGTATTTAATGGGGAAATAGGCATCTGCTCTTTACATTGGGAAACATGGCTGCCAAGGAAAGGGATCGGGAGATGGGGATAAGAAGAGACACGAGAGAAAGTCCCAGGGAGGCGCATATTCTGATGGAACGCCGGTCTTTCTGATCGTGGGACATGGAGGTGTTAAATGTGTTGAAAATATCAACTAATAGGGAGCGACACTAGGCGGCATCGTGATGACGAAGACGTACGCATCATGCGAATGATGCGGGTTCAAGGAAAAAGCTATCATAACTGAACTTCAGAGTCTATCTTTAGAGGCTCTAGAACAGAGTTGGTCGTAAATCGATGTTGAAACAGGATGGAGAATAATGATGCCAGAGCGAGAACGGAGAGTGTTCGGCGAATTTACTGGCCAGTACTCTATAAATCTGTAGAATATGAAGAGATAGGGAGGTCAATAGAGAGTGATGCTGACTCCTGAAGCGGGATGCAGGAAAGTTAAGAGGGAGAAAGAAGCACGAATGAGGTCATCCAAACAACGGTCATCCATTCCTCCTCAACTGCCAGCTTTTACCGAAGCAACATGACCACGACGCCCCGAACTACACGAGAAAGAGAGAAACCCAGGGACAACTTGGTGGATAGCATCCTCAGCACCACTGTTGCCTTGCTTGGAAATGAAAACCACTACCATTTCTCCCATGCTATGCCCTCTTCTCGATATTGATGGCTTTCCACCGTCCAGAAAATTAGGGTTCCCGATGACATGGTGCATGCATGTTGAATGCATGTTGAACATGTACTGTACATGTCCGATGTTCAGGTCCATGTACTAAGTTCTGAGACGCGTATCGAACTTATGCAGAATAAGGATGGAGAATAATAAATAAAGACGGAGATATGCTGCGCAATATGAATGAATGATCAGATGGTGGATGGCTTCCCGGGACCAGAACAAAAAGGTATAGTACGAGGAGCGCAAGAGCAGCGACCACATGAGGAGCGAAGTCTACTGAGTATATCTTAGCTCAGGTGCGAAATCGACCGGGACCTTAAATTCTGGCGCTGGGGTTCGTGGCAGCCACTCAGCGAGCCGGGCCCGTGTCCCCTGGTGCTGGATCCTGTTCAGGTCAGGTATTGCTTAAACAGCCAGTTGGGAGTCTCAGACGCACGTCTACCCAATGCTAGGCAGAGCGACCAATCGCTACCATGCGGCGAGCTCGAGACGGACGATAAAGCGTCGCCTTACTTTTTGGATCCCACACGCCTATGTTGGGGATCCTTTGGACCCTGGGACCTTCCATCTTACGGGACCATTCATCAGTCCCGGGACCAGAACAATCACAGAACGTTCTGACTGCAATGTGTGGTGTTTGTCTCACACACTTTTGTATTTTTGGCGGAGTATCCGGTTCATCCATAAAAAAAGAAAAGAAAAAAGGAACCAGGGCAATATGGGCCTTCGGTTACGGGCCTTGATTTGACAGTGGCTCTGACATGAATGTTGACTCCCGAATTATGATTATTTTATTTTTCTGGCTCTCTGCTCATGCCTGAATTCCGATATGATACGTCGGGCTTTCCTTCGATGCTTGATCCCATTGTGGAATAGACTCATTCTCAAACCGATGCTAACGACTGCAAGGTTCGCCAAACCCGTTGACCGACTGGACGGGGAGAGGTTGGCTTGCGCGAGATGCCAGGAAAAACTAACGTTTTAGAGGATCTGCCCGGAGCACGAAGAATGGAGCTTCCCTTTCGAACAAAAGCAGTGGCCTTGAAACCCGAGCGAAACATACAGTACTCGAGATCCTCGAGACGGAGCCGAAGAAACATTTTCTGTTATATTATTTATTGGATCCTCCTTTTCATGATCTTTGCTCCCTTCAATCAATTCCCTTCGAATCCC
>NW_001813981.1:2535164-2536129 GCF_000149585.1 Histoplasma mississippiense | reverse complement strand
TTCAAAGGAACAGAATCTCAAACTGACCTTATTATAGACTTCGATTCCCGCCAGCGGAAAAAGGTGCATACTGAACAGCTCGAGGAAGACAAGAAACGGTCCTCCTCTCTTATCAATGAGCTCGAGGAAGCCCTTCGGGAGATGAAACTCCGGGAGGCAGAGTGCCATCGGGAAAAAGCGGAATTGTTTGAACGTGAGCAGCACCTGCGCGGGTACATCGACCAACTCCACATAGAAAAAGAAGAAATGATTCGGTCACACACTCTAGAAACCGGTGAACTTCGCAAGAAAAACGCAATTCTTCGAGAACACCTGGAGAAAGCAGAGCTTAATGCCCAACCAGCCCCGAACTCAACATTCCGCAACGACTTCTCCGACTATGAGAACATCACAATGGAGAATGCTCATTGGGATGACTTCTCGATGGTGAACGAGTTCTCGCTTGGTACCGAAAACCATGGCCTCATTAGTACACCTACACCTGTGTCTGACAACTCGATACTTGTGAATTCTAAAAAGGCCGAGAAATCCTCGGATAAGCCCCCAGGCCATACCGATTCCTCGCCCTTCAGCTGGAACACATTTTACATGTGTTTGCTTTTTGGTGCATTTATTGCATCGAACAGCAGCACAGTCTCCCCTGCCATTCCACCTCTATCAGAGGAATACCGTGTGGAATCGGCAAATGTCTTGAGGGCTGTCCTCGCATCTGCTGATTCGACCGATGCTGCTAATTCCCTCAATTCTGGGGCTATTCCAGGCCCGTCCACTTCTGCCACTATCAACCTTCCCACCACCATTTCAGGTGCTGAAATGGCACAGATCACTTCCGGCGGAGTATCCTCTACAACAAATCTCGATGATTTGCATGCGCGAGTCATTCGTGTCAGCCCTACTAAGCAGCAAGAGGAAGAACAGATATACCTCTATGTGATGGGTCCTGAAAGGTATAGGTCTCTTACCAC
>NW_001813981.1:2530065-2534901 GCF_000149585.1 Histoplasma mississippiense | reverse complement strand
TCTTAACATCTAAGGTACCAGGCCTCACAGCTATTCCTTGCTCTGTCCTCCCCCATTACAAACAATAGCGACGGACTTATCGTACGATGACTTTGAGCATCCTACTCCGCTTGACGCGACCAGCAACAATTCCATTTGTGTGACGAATATCCTCCTTAGGTCGACTGTGATTTTACTGTGGCGGGTTCATGAACAGCATTTACAAGCAGGCCTTACGTTTGATTTTTATTGTCTTTTTATCCATCCTCTTCGGGATTCTCTTTAGCAAAACGGGCAAAAAAGGTTGGGAAAGCGCGCATATTTCGAAACAAATCTTTCAACTTCTCTTCTCGGAAACCAGACCTACAGCACTAGATGCGACCGCAAGGGAAGAATTCAGGGGCGACTCAGCTTTTTTTTAATTTTATTTTCGTCTGCCTGATTCACCTCTCCACATGGGCGACCATAACAAACCATTCAGCAACAGATCACATACAGTTCACATGGGCAACAGACGACCAACGAACGCGGCACTTCTGCACATTTCCTATGTAATACTCTTCATACTACGATCCAACTATATACACCGCACCTTACAATATCCTTTGTCTCGACTGAAGCTTTTTATTTCGCTTTCCCACAAAACGACTCCTCCCAGACAACGACAGAATACCCTTTCGTCCTATAAAACATCAGCACGCAACAGCCAACCCACAAGAAGATTTGGTTCCCCTCTTTTTACCATTCCCCACAGCGCTTGACCAGCAATGTTATCTCCTTTGTGAACTCTTTCTTGCATTCCGTTATCTATACACTCTGTACACTTTTGTGGTTCTATGCCCAATGGGACTGGCAAGAACGTACAAACGCTCTCCCCCAATTCTTTCCAACCTCATCGCAGCAAAACCTCAAGGATGGACTCGGTTACAGTTAGGATTGCGGGGACTTGCGATTTTGGGCCGTCTGTTTTTGAGTTCTGTCTTGCGTGTAGTCCGTATTTAGCGTTTTGTACGCGTTTTATCTTTCCAAGTGTTTTCCGCGCTGTCCCATTGATAATTTGTTTTGTAATATGTCTAGCTCGCTAGCCCTTATCCTGTCTTTTCTTGATTTGCTTCTTTTATGTGTTTCTATTTGTCTGCTCTGCCTCGCTTCTCATGTTCATGATGCCTTGGAAATTTATGACATTTTTATTTTTGCATGCTTTTGTTCATAGCTGTCGCGTTTCATGTTTCATGTCAGTTTATTTCTAGCGATTGCGCATGGTCCTCGTTTCTCCCCTCCCTAGTTATGCGCTGGATCGGGCTTGCTTGACCCAATCGCAACCAAATTCCTGTTTCAATTTTCTTTTTTTTAATCCGATTTACCTGGGGATCATATCCCTAATTTTGCTTTCCTGTTTAGTGACATGATTATGATTATGATTTCTTATGGAAATGGCTATTCATTACAACAGCTTTTGTTGCGGCAAAGTGACGCAAAGGGGGACTCTGTCCCTGCTGAACCACTTTGACTCTGTTCTCTTTGCCCGTTAACTTTCAAACATTCTACCCCATACCGTTGCCTTTTGTCTATCTGTTTCGGTTCATTTCACAGGAGCCAGCTGAGCCAATCCCCCTCCCCCCCCCTTCTTTTGGATCTACTGGCTACCTGAGAATTGATTTTACCCCATTTTATGAACCACAACAAAACAACTTACCTTCTTTGGATATATTCTTTTTAAATTCCAATTTAATCAAATCACGGAATTTTACTTAAATGTGACTTTCTACTTGCTTCCAAAGTTGAAAAGTTGAAGGCGAGATAAGGGTGTACCCGGAAATATAAATTAATTCTCGCTGAATTATCAATCAAGGACGGCAATGTAGCAAGTAAGTAGGTAGGGGAACCAGCCCGAAAAAAGAAAAGAAAAGAAAGAACAAGTGATAAATCAAATTCAGCTAGCTCGTTCCAAGTATCTTATTTGAATCAAAAGTAACTATAATATAGAAATTCATAGGCCGAAATCGTTAAATCCTCGCTATCGGGTCTTACTTCGGATTATATTTCTCCTTCCATATCCTGTACCAGGGAATCGTCAGTCAGCGATCAACGAAAAATTTGACCAACGAGAATGATTGGATTTTGCTGTTTCTTTGGCCTGCGGTGCTTCTGCCTGCACTTTGCGTGGTGCGGGGGGCAGTGCTAAAAATACGCAAGAGCTGATGGCCAATGAAGACCGCCTGACGCTTGCGGTTTGCAACGATGGAACAGGAACGGCGTCAAGAGCAACAGGCGCTTTTGTCACATAATTTGCAGCATGTCTGGACATTTGGGAAACAATGAAAAAAGAAGCGGGGGGGAGAAGTTCAGGTCGGTTTGCTTTTTCTGTGTGCCAAATTGAAGCATGGACACCCTGCAACTGAGCTTGGAGGATATTGAGACGGTGCGTTGTACAGCCACAGAGCACACAAACACGAAAACGCAAAACACGAGAAAGGGTGGCCTCAGCACGGCCATGGGCATGGCGCGTGTGTGTGGCATGGGATTGAGCGGGGGCTGCAAAGTGATGTCAAGAACCAAGCTCAGCAGGCAAAGAAGGAAGCAGCTCGGCAAGTAGGGCAAAAGCATTGTAACTCTTCGTTCGCCTCAGTAAATTGCTTGCTTGCTTGGATTGATGGTTTGATTGGATTGCTTTGCTTCGTTGGCTCTGGTGCCTGACCAGGTCCAGGTGGGGTCATTTCTGGGGAAGGGATTTTATGCTTTGCGGGTGGAATAGAAGGGAAGGGCATCTGCAAATTGATACGATGTATTGAGTCGAGGGAGGGATTTGTGATGAAGGAAAGGCGGTGAAAACTTATATGGAGAAAAGAAGGACGAAGGAATAAAACTAACCAAGTATTTCCAAGAGTCTTGTTGCCGTTCTCTTCAGCGAGGCGGTAGTATTTTGCGGCCATATACTATAAATAAAGGAGAGTTTAGAACGCGATTAGTATTGGTCCATTCATAGCTCCCATTTTGTCTTCTGCAAGGGGAAAAAAATAACAAAATAAAGAATGAGACTGGAGCAAAAGCAGTTGGAAAGGGGAATATAGCGAATGGGAAGTGATGGCAAAAGGAACTTGGAGTGTTGAATGCCCAAAGGCTAAGGAAAAAAGTGAGGGAGGGGAAAGGTAGATGCATTGCTGCCCAACGGTGATCTGTGTGTGATCTTAAAAGCTGCATCCAGAGCTCTGGTTGGTAAAAGCTTCTTTTTAATCTTGGATACGCTATGCAAGGCACTGAACCAATAGGTGCGACCTCAGTTCGAGATAATTTCAGCCTCAACGAGCTCTCTTCAGCCTGGGCAGTTTGAACGTGATATTTAGATCCCTCCTGTAAACTTCTCGAAATCATGAAAATTCCAGGGAATTGAAATTCAATAAAGTGCGATGGCAGGAGAGGCAGGAGCACGCCTCTCTCTCTTCGTTTTTCACTTACCCTATCTTTCTTCCCCCCAAACCCCTCCAAGTAACACCAGGCTGCCTCATTCATGGCATCCGTGTCTCCTAGATTTGCTGCAGTCTCATAGTAATGCCTAGCAGCGACAGGATCTTTGGCTACTCCCCAGCCGTTACGGAAACAATTGGCCAATTCATACATGGCAAGCACCAACTCCCCTTTCGCAGCGCCCCCTTTCTTCATCCCTGCGTTCAGAGCTTCGGCCTCAATCGAGGCAGAATTGGATGCTGCAGCGGATAAGTAGGTTATGGCTTTTTCAGGGTCAGGCGCGCAACCCCATCCATGTCTGCACGAAGTGTAAGACATTGTCTTTCTAGCGTCCTTCGAGGGGCAGATGAACAAACCGAAGAGCGAGGCCATAGAGCACTTGACTCAAAGCATTATTCGCACCATTGGGATCTGCGAGTTTGCCCAAACATGCGTGTTGATTCCGCGAGCTCTGTCTCAAAGAACAGAAGTCAGAACATGAGCGATGAACTAATCCACTTCGTCGTTCCCTTCAAATACCCATCTTTTACATCGAATAGCAGTAGTTTGAACTTACGCCCATTTTCATGTAGTCGAATTGCTTCTTGGATATTCTCCTACAGTACATACAGCGGATTAGCAACTGAGCCCATCTCTCTACGAAAACACACCGTAGGTATATCCCTGCCCAATATATCACAGAGGTAAGAATCTAGACATACATCACCCTCTTTCTGCTGCTCAATATCTCCTCTCGGGCTAGCGGGTCTGATACCGGTCCCATTCAAGCCCCCCTGTACCATGATCGTTGCCCTCTTCTCCCACTGAGCCTCACGATCCTGTGCATCGCCTGTGTCTGGCGCGATCTGCGGGAGATGCGATGGGAGGTTGACAGATGAGGTGCTAGCGGAGCGTGAAGCACGGTTCAGATGCAGGCGCTGGGAAAGACGGCGTTCGCGCTTTTCACTCTGTGCGGGGGATAATTCTTGGCTGGGCGAGTTCTCGCTGGCCCCAGCGGAAGAGACATTGGATAAACGGTGCAAGCGGGAAAATGGACTGCGCGACGACGAGGAGGGATTCGAGGATGTAGGAGATTCGGATCGAGATTGGGACTCGGGATGAAAGGGGTGGGAGTGCGAGTCGGCCTGGGCTTGGTGTTGTCCAGGAGGTTGAATGGATTCGGTGGTGTATGTGTCTGAGCGGAAGAATTTAAATTCTGGAGGATTAGGAGGAGGAGGAGGAGGAGGAGGAGAGAAAGGCTCTTGCTGGTAAAAGCGCTGCGGCTGCTGGTGCTGCTGAACTTGCTGGGTGTGGTCGTCTTTGATTTTGTCTTTCTTCTTGAGAAGGTCTTTAAGAGCCATGACGTTTGTTGTTTGCTATTTGTTCTATGGTGGGGCAGAAAAGCTTCAACGA
>NW_001813981.1:2526599-2529856 GCF_000149585.1 Histoplasma mississippiense | reverse complement strand
CTGGGCAGGAGATGTTCAATTTGCTGTGGGGATAGAGTTGCTGGTCGTTGTATTCAATAAGCCGCCTTCACTTTTGACAACTATAGCGCATTGCCTTCAGATTATCCCCTGATCCATCTGGTGGATACATCCTCTACAGATAGAAGATCCAAGTTCCTGAGCACAATATTTTCATCATCTTTATAAAAGTCATTAAATAAACCCTACCTCTAAGACCCTAAATAATAGTACATACAACCATCCCATTTTAGATCGCTAAAAGTCGCCGATGCGAGAACAAGAAAGACATCAGGAGATATCCGCGCGCGAAAGGCCGAACGATCAATAACCTCATAAGCTCAGTGACCAAGCAAGCAAGGGCAATTAACACAGGCTCTGCACTGTCCATACTGTCTACTTCTCAATTCAACCTGATTGAAATTGAATTTCTGTCCTGTGACAACCCTTATATCGAAATTGCCGCGCATATAAAAACAGCCATGTTTGTTCAACATCCATTACATTCTTCAAAATGTCCACATCAGCTCCGAGTTTGCACATCATCGTGGCTACCCACCACGAGTCAATCACAAAGTGATCCTATATTCGACCCATACCCATCAGTCGCATCCCCCCAACTCATCGATACTACCGCTAAGTAAATCCCAAAGAAAGCTACGGCATTGAACACATCCTCCTTTCCAAATACCGGAATCCCACGATCAAAAAACCGATTGTGATAACCAAGCATGGTCTGGGAGATACAAATGATCAGGCACCCTCAGCCGGTCAGCAACAAATACGACATGCTTCTCGATCTTGGCCGGGGAGGGGGCGGCTTTAACGCAGGCATCGCCGTTGTCACGCGCAGATCAGACAAGCTAATTTGTATCCGCAAGCGACTCGTCCTCGGCCAGCTATCGACGCCTCACCACTGGAATAGAGAGGCAGACACCATGCGCAAACTGCGAGGACATCGGAACATCTGCAGCTTCATCGAAGCCAATATCGGGACAGAGAGTGGGGAGTTATACGTCGAGTACTGCAAGATGGGCACCCTCCACGATTTCTTGCTGTACATGAAAAGCAGGCTGCTGGTTGTACCCGAAAGGTTTGTATGGCAAGTGCTGTTTGACTTGACCTCAGCGTTGTGCTGGATGCATGATGGCATTAAGACTGCAGCAGCTATCGACCAAACGAGGGTACCGGGCTGGATGCCTATTATACACAGAGATATTAAACCAGATAATTGCTTTCTCCAGGTGCAGACGTGCCCCAACAGCATATATCCAATGGTCAAGTTAGGAGATTTCGGCCTTGCAATCCGCAAGAAGGACTTCAATAACTTGAGTCCCACCAGTAAAGCAGTGTGCGCTCCAGGTTGGTTCCCCCCAGAGTATCCTCTATGTGGAGAACGCAGCGACGTTTACCGCACTGCGGCGATAGCCCAGTTGATGTGCTTGCCCACCTGGGCCTTTGGTATTGGCGCACAAGTATCACCATATTACAGTCAAGGTCTGCGTATTTGTATCCAGACAGGAATGCTCAGAAACATCCACAAGCGTCCATTCGCTCTGGATTTTCAGAGGCTCATCTCTAGAGAATACACTCGACCGGAGGGCTTTCCGGTTCCCAATGATGCGTTCAGAGTCCTTCAATTTTAGTTCTGTTTATGTACGGTCAGCAGGAAATATATATGCACAAGAGGATGGAGCTCCGGTTTTCTTCATTAAATTCGTTATTTCAATTGGCAGCCAATAGTGGGGAAAAGATTGATTAGCAAGGTCAGTAAATGTAAATGTACAATGGTTGTTCAATTGCAAAATCAGTAGTTTATATTCTTGAGTTTTTTAGTACACAGAAGTTGAAAGAAAGCTAGCTCTAGGTCAGAAACAAATTGTCCAATATTTAATGGGGCTTCACGGCCAGGATTCCTGGAATTAAAACATTAGCGAACTATTTTTTTCGGGGTAATTCTAAAATGGCAGTTTCCATTTGATTTGTATTGTTAAAGAAAAGAGACTCACTCTCAACATCCGCCACACTTTGTTGCAGAATTTGTTGAAGAACCTTGGGGTTCTCCAACTCCTTCTGGATCTTGGAAATGACGTTCTGGGCTAACTCGTGTTGTTGGCGAACCTTGACCTGTCCCTCGTACTGTACCCACGAGTCGAGGACCTTCTTTGCCTCAGCGGCTAAAGCAGTGCGCTGCTCCATTTCATAGGCCTGAGCCTCCAATCGGGCGGTTTCCTATAGATATCAAATTTTCAGAAACACATTGCCCTCCTCCGTACTCATTGAGAAACACCTGGCCGCTTTACACATACCTTGGACACCTCAAAGAGGTCCTTTGTGATCTCAACAACACTGCTCAATTGCTTGACGTTCTCGATCCTTTCCTTCACAGCGTTGGTGTGGTTTGCTCTGGCGCCGTTAAGGATATCCTTCTGCTTCTGGATCTGACTCTCGGCCCACTCCTTATACATGGGCCCAGCCATCTTCGCTACACCGGTGAAGACGCTGAGGAGACAGAATGCAGCGACGGTTTCCTCATTGAAGACATAAAGCTCATTGCTGATAGCGGCGATCGAGAGCCCAGCACCGGCGGAGAGAATGGCAGTCTTCGACACCAGACTATTGCCTGGGATGGCATCGATGATAGACTGCGCCTTGGTTTTGGGGTCTTCGGCGGGAACGTTGGATACTGACCGACTAGATGTAAGGGAGGTTGTGGCCACCGGGATTGTTCGAGAAGAGATGGCAGGACGGACACGGGCTGCGCCTGAAATCAATCAATTAGCCGTTACAATTCAAACAGGCAGAGCGCAGGATCGGAGGTGCCGTAACAACATACCAATGGCGCTCTTCGCTAATCTTAAAGCCATTGTGATGGAAAGGAGTGTGTACAGCGAGTGAGAGGTTTGCTGGTGGTGGTGATGGAGTTGTTGCCATCAATTTGGTGAAGGCTCGGGTGGGAGCTAGCGCTAGATCAATTCAGGACTAGCGTGATTTGTCTTCCGAGTTTGCATCAAAAAAATGGACTTTGAGAGACAAAAAGAGAAAACAGGGAGAGGAGTCGGATTTCAATAGACGACGCGATATTATAAGCCTCCTCGATTAAGACTAATCCACATGCTAGCTACCATGCCCGGATTACTTGACGGAGTACACAACTCCAAAAAAAGGAAGAAAGAATCTTCGGAACACAAACAGCAATCGTCCAAGCGGGCGGGTTGTGGCAGATGAGGACAGGAGGACAGACAGATACAGCAGTTGGA
>NW_001813981.1:2506497-2526330 GCF_000149585.1 Histoplasma mississippiense | reverse complement strand
TGGCTTGATTAATATTCTCAAAAATGGGGAGGACATCTCAAGTATGAACCTGTCCATTCCTTCGCATTTTAATCTGAGATATGTGCAGCTGACGACTGTTTACTTAGATTGCCGTGCTCTCCCTTTTCATGCGCTTGATCAAGGAACAGTCAGCCAATGGAGGAACTGGAGCTGAAATAGGGGTGTGGAAGGGGCCCTGCTTTTATGGCTTAATTGTAGCTCTCATTGAAGCCCAAGATGGAGAACGAGTACGGTCGGAATTCATCAAGAAGTTCCTAAACGAATACCATGATGTAGCTATCTATACGCTTCTTCAGCTCTCGTAAGTTCCTTATATTTCGCTTCTTGCTACGCCTGTTTGTGCAAATTTCATTACATTAGCTAATTATTATAGGGAGTTTACAACAACAAATAGCTCTCCCAAATCCATAGATACGGTGATATCCCTCCTATCCGCTCTCGGCCAACCGCCACCACCAGACCACGAATTTGAGAACTTCTACGCCGACATATCAGCTTTCGGTCAAAAGCATAAGTCAAATCTTCTTTCTGTATCTGCTTATAAACAACGCGTCCAAGCGACGTGGCTCACGGTTTTGCGGAGTAACGCCCTAAAAGAACAGCAAAGAAAAACTCTCCTCCGTCTTATGTCCCATTTCATCGCCCCCTGGTTCCTCAAACCAGAGATGCTCATGGATTTCCTCACGGATTCTTACAACCACGGCGGCTCCACCTCTCTCCTCGCCCTTTCAGGGCTCTTCTACTTAATGCAAGAGAAGAATCTAGATTATCCACAATTCTACCCCAAACTATATTCTCTCCTGGATGCCGACCTCCTCCACTCAAAGCACCGTTCCCGCTTCTTTCGCCTCCTCGACACCTTCTTGTCCTCGTCCCATCTCCCCGCAACCTTAGTCGCAAGTTTCATAAAGCGGCTATCCAGACTCGCGCTTAATGCGCCCCCGGCTGCCATCGTCGCTATCATCCCCTGGATCTACAACCTCATGAAATCCCACCCAACCTGTACCTTCATGCTGCACCGCGTGATCCGTGATGATGAGGACTCTCAATCAAGGCTGCAAACACACGGCATGATCGACCCATTCGATCCCATGGAGCCAGATCCAACCCGCACCGGCGCTCTAGAAAGCAGTCTCTGGGAAATCGAAACGCTGCAATCGCACTATCATCCCAATGTAGCGTCGCTGGCGAAGATCATCTCGGAACAGTTTACAAAGCAGGCGTATAACCTTGAGGATTTCTTGGATCATTCATACCAAGCCATGATGGGGATGGAGCTGGGGACGCAGGAGAGGGGGTTTAGAAAGGCGCCAGTGGTGGAGTTCCAGATTCCAAAGAGGATTTTTACGGACCGATTATTGGAGGAGGATGGGAACGTGGATAAGGAAGTTGGGGCATTGGTGAGGTGCTTGTGGGATTTCAAGTAAAGGGGGAAATATCCCTTCTTACATATGTTTATATGTGCGGAGATGTTTGCGTGAAGTAAAATATTGATGAACCCAGAAATCCAAATTCAGCTTCCTAGATGAACTTCGTAATTCAAGTTCAGAATTGCACAGTTTCCCTGTGTTTTGATCATTGAGTTACAAAGAGGAGGATATAAAACGTGACATCGTCCAATTTAGTGATTGCTGAATCCCGAATTCTTAATGAAAAACGAATAACTCCCGTGTATCACAGTCTTAACTCCTGCACAAACAAGAAATAAACGCAAAGACGATGCAAAAATCAAAAAATAAAGCAGGGAAAAGAATGCAAAGGAATACCAAAGTTAACGAGTGGGGGAGGGGAATATGTTTCACTTCTTTGAACTCTCGACGAGCACAAACTCAAGCTCCAAAACCCTTAAATGGATTAAACGCATTTCAGCCTTTAATTGAATGTTATGTGACTATGTCAATGCCCATCTCCGAGAGGACACATTCTGACCATTCCCCCGTTGTCGCGGACTCATAAGAGGGACATAGCTCCAGTGGCTGCGGTACTTCATTCACCATATCCAGATCCTCGGCAGCAGCCTGCTGAAGCGCAGACCGAAAATCTCCACTAAAACCAGGGCGCAAAACCAGCTGAGGGTCCGCGCGAATATAATCTCGCGCTTGAGGCTGCGTGTGGCTTTGGATATCACGCTCCTCCGCCTCCGGATCGCCAGGATGGTAGTTGCCGCTCGGATCAACGACAAAAATAGCACGCTTGAGATCATCGAATAAATCATCGGATATATCAACGGGTATGGCTTCGACGCTAAATCGCAGGTGTTCCAGGATCGCTTTCACATACCCATCTCTCAGGTTTCGGTATGCCATAGTCTCCTGCTCCATTAATTGCCAGCATTGGACGATTTGTGCTTCTGTTGTTGCCATCTCGATATTTTCTCCGGCCTTATAAGTGATCTCGAAGAGCTCCTTGGCGACGAATCGAAATACTTTGTCGACTTTTGGAGCTGCGCGGAGGATTGTGGCGCAAATCGCTTCAGCAAGTCCTCGAGAATATATTTGATGCCAAAAGGCCACCCAGCTACTCATGCCGATCCTTGATTTCCGCATTCGCGTCAATTCTAAGGAGAGGAGAGTGATACGGCAGTTATTAAGGACATCTTTTGCGTTCTTGCGGGCCTTGACAACGGATGGTGGTACGGGCGCGAACGTCATTGAAGGCGGTGAACTATCGCGGATATCGATGGCTGAATCAGAGGGGGACACTGGACGACACTGGATAGGTCCATAGCCCTCCTCGGAAGGAGAATGAACTACCCCTCTTCCCGGACGTGAATTGAGGTCCCGCTTTGAGGGAGTGTTCCGTAGCCATTCAAGGAGGGGATAAGACGACTGAGCCCCGGCATTATTGCATTCCTGTCGATGATATTGATAAGGCATGTGGCAGCAAGAAGCAGACAGCGAAGAATAAAAATAAAGAAAGAAATGAAGCAACACACAGCCAAACCAGACGAAGCACAAAAATAGGTTTCAAAACAAGAGACTGGAAGTTTTGGCAGGAAGCCCAAAAGGGAAAAACTATGTACTGCGTATAGATACAGAAATAACTGCAAACGAATGGGCAGCATAAACTGATGGACGAGAGTAATGGATGAAATCAGACGAGACTCAATCACAGGGAGTCCACAAGTGGACACCCTAGGACAGCCAGCCCAAAGTTTTGTTTTGTTTCGGCGGCGAGGAAATTGCGTGCATTGGAAGGAGTATTGGCCTCAAGCGAGTCGCCGAGTCAGAAGAAAGCGCAATTCCACGGCCATGGCACGGGGAACAAGCCGCCAACTGCGTAAAAGTATATATACTGGACCTAGGATGTTCAATGTCTTTCACTGTGCTGATTTCTATTGACTGTATTGTCTCCATCATGCGAATTTTTGCTGAATGATGACGTCAGTACCAATCCCGGTGTGAAGAAATGAGATGGCGCGAGAGTTGAAAGGAGATACGCTCAATAGCCAACAGGAAAAATGAGAGAC
This sequence comes from Histoplasma mississippiense, assembly GCF_000149585.1. Lineage (NCBI taxonomy): Eukaryota > Fungi > Ascomycota > Eurotiomycetes > Onygenales > Ajellomycetaceae > Histoplasma > Histoplasma mississippiense. The sequence continues at coordinate 2,522,840 of NW_001813981.1, read as the reverse complement.
AGAAAAAGAGAAACCGGGAAGTAAAAGACAGGACGAATTATAGGTTATGGGCAGTGTAAAAGGGATTTAACGTCACCTGGAATTTTTGCTTCTGTTAAATCTCCCCGTTCTCGTCCCTTATTGAAGCTTGTCGATATGTCACCGCCCTGCGAAAAAATTTTCATTTGTTCATATGACATCGAATATTTTGTCTGATCTTCTTCCTTGCATCTCTCTGGAAGTGGGAAGCCAGCAGGCGAGTTTCCTTGAAGCAAGCTCCAACTCGCAACCTGCATATGTCAAGCCATTGCCAACCTTTCTGACACCCGATTGCCCTTGACGATGGAACACCAGGTTCCAGCCAAATATCATCACTTTACAACCGAGAGAGTGGCTCGATAGCCATGAGCTTGGCGATATAAATCCCTGGTGTAGAGGAAGATACTAGTGATGTCGATAGCCCACGGCAGGGACCTGCAAAGATAGGGCACGAACCCTAGATTGCCTGTTGAGGCATCTTAGTGCCTTGGGGCTGCTTCGCCTTTTTGGACATCAACAACTTACACGAATTTGGACATACACGATCACCACTCACGGCGGATCTTACTGACATCTCAGGTTGTTAATACGTTTGTCAGGTCTCCGCAGGCTATGGAGTTACAGTTGAATATGGTTAGAACGGGTCGCCGCTCGATATACTTTGTCGGATCGCCGTTCGATCAGGAGTTTGTTGTCCCAGCTTCCACACTAGATCCTCGAGTTCCTCCCTCCTGTTTGCTTCATGGACGGTAACAAAACGGCCGGCTTAGAACATCGCAATATTTTATGTTTGTTGCATTAGATATTGACTCTTGAGGCAGGGTCTAATCCATTTGCAGGATGGTAAATTCGATTATGTGTTTTGCTTGTCATGCTCATCACCCTTGACAGAGGCAAAATATTGCGAATTGTTCAAAGCACAGACTAATGTCGTTACCAGCAGCTCTCTTATTTCTTTTATCCAAGCAATGGTGGACGCTAGGTGAGCCTGAAGACTTATTGGAATCAGGCTTCGATTTTGAGATCTCCATCTGACGACAGGGAGGCATATAAATATCTAGGAGCCCCACCTGCTCTGGAGCCTTGCCGAGAAACAGTACCCTTGTCCGGGAAGAGTTGAGCATCAATTAGAAGTTTCCAGTGGTACGTTTTTTTGGGGGGGGACTGAAAGCGAATTCCCTCAATGTGATTTGACGATAAACAAGCCCGCTATTATTGGCGAATTCGCTCCCTGAGAAGCAATACTCGTTCCCCAACCCACACCAAACAGTGGGGGTTGCAACGAATAGCGTTGATCCACCCTGGCCAGACCCTTGATAAGGATCCAAAAAACTCAGGCGAATCAAGGTTGGGCCCTACCTTCTGCGTAGTGGTCTTCTAACGACAACAAACAAAATATCAACAAGAATTGAGAATCGAAGGAAAATAGGTGGGAAAGACTGCAAACATAAGAGATAAACGAACAAACGAATGCACTGGGTGAAGAAGGAAGAAAAATGTCCGTTATTGTTATAACAAAGGACTTGTCAGCTCTCTTCGTCCAACAGGTGGATGTGACACCTGATGCTATCGCCTTAAGAGGAAAAAAACCAATACACCTATTCTGAACTTGACAGGAAGGTTTCAGAACTTGCTTTTCGTCTCCATCGACATGGCGTTGGTCGAGACAGCCTTGTTGGCGTGTTTCTGGGATGCAGCGCAGACTACCTGATTGCTTGTTTAGCAGCCCTTCGTGCTGGTGGTGCGTTTCTTGTCCTCGAACTTGCTTATCCCCCAAACCTCCTCACTGATGTCATCGACGATTCGAATCCCGCCGTGGTAATCACGAACCAAAGGCAGGCGGAAAAAATAAAGGCAGGCACCCCATTAATAGTCCTCGACAAGCAGCAGAAAGAACCCCTGCCGCCTACGAACGAATTGCCGCAATTACCTACTGAAGATGATTTGGAACGACTAGCGTTTGTATCTTAATTCATCTGGGACAACAGGCCGCCTGAAGGGGATTGCAAATCCACATTGGGCGCCGGTTCACTCATATAGTCTCAGATTTCGGCTTTCCGATCTTCAACCAGGAGGCCGCGTGGCATGCAATGTTTTCTTTGTTTGGGAGATACTGCGCCCGCTCTTGCGAGGAGCGACGGTCGTTGCGGTTGCGGACGATATGAGCTATGATCCTTCTGCACTTGTTGACCTACTCTCTGCGAAACACATTACGGAAACTCTAATGACCCCTCTCTTTTGGCTGCCGTCCTCTCAAGACATCCGGCACTTGGGGCCCGTCTCCCAGATCTGCGCACCTTGTGGCTTAATGGTGAGGTCGTCACTACTGACTTAGCCCGTCGAGCGATCAAAGCCCTTCCAAATTCCCAACTTCTTAGCTGCTACAGTGCCTGTGAAACTCATGAGATTGCGTGTGGGGACATCAGGCATATGCTTCATGACGAGGCCCTTTTCTGTCCTGTTGGTCCACCACTATACCCAAAACAGACGTATATTCTGAATGATGATGGGAATCCGGTAGAACATGGGGTGAGTGGGGAACTTTTCGTTGGCGGGACGCTGCTAGCACGGGGGTATCTAAACCGCCCTGAAACTACTTCTAAGGCCTTCCTCCAAGACCCGTTCGATCCAGCACCAGGAGCTGTCATTCACAGAACTGGAGATACAGCCAAAATGCTACCCTCGGGGCTTCTAGAAATTAGTGGTCGCGTCGGATCTATGATCAAGCTTCGTGGTTACTCTGTTGTCCCAGGGAAGGTTGAAAATGTCATCATCAAGCGTCTTGCTGTTAGCGATTGTGTGGTTATTGCCCATGGCGAAGGTTTGGAAAGGCAATTGGTAGCGTATGTCGTCCATGATAAGGCAAGTTCCTCTGAGCGCCAAACTATAGATATCAACGAATCAGGACATAGCCCAGCAGCACACCGCATACTTTCACCTTACCTAGCTCACTACATGATTCCTGCTCTATGGGTTAAATTGGATGAGTTACCCACTCATGAAGTCTCCGGGAAAGCTGACTTTAAACGCCTTCCTCCTCCAACACCGAAGCCCATACATAACAACAAATGGGCACAAGGCTGAAAGCGATCCAATCTCAGTCGATACCATAGCCGAATTCTGGGCTGCGTCCCTTAAAATAGCACAAAGCGCCATCACTCAGAACACAACTTTTTCGACCTAGGTGGACACTCCCTATCAATTGCAGATCTTGCATCAAGACTCTCAAAAGACTTTGGTTTTCGTATCCCCCTCGACCGTTTAGTTGATCCTCCCACGCTCAATGGTCATACGAAAACTGTACGCGCGGTAAGAGACGGTCATACTGCTGCATTGCAAGCAGATCTACCAGCAGTCTTGCGCGTGGACTCTATCCTTGAGGAGGACATTCAGCCCTTTGGTGCGAAGGCAAGGTCACTGTCCGAGGCAAGCACAGTGCTCCTTACCGGTGCGACTGGTTTCTTAGGTGCCTTCCTGCTCCACAACCTGTTGGAAACCACGTCCGCCAAAATAGTGTGTCTTGTGCGTTTCAATGACCCTTGCGGAGAAGATAGCCCGGGGGGCGTAGCGAGAATCCGCAGAAATCTGCTTGATCTGGGATTGTGGCGTGATTCGATAATGGAGCGCGTCGAGATCCTACCTGGAAATCTATCTAGAAAACGCTTCGGTCTTTCCCCTGAGGCCTTCGAAAAGCTTGCTGCCCATGTCCATGTCATCATCCACGCTGCTGCGACCGTCAACCTGGTATATCCGTATGCCGCGCTACGAGGTGCAAACGTAGGAGGTACAAGAGAGATTTTGCGCTTGGCTTGTCACTCTGGTGCTACAGTACAGTATGTATCAACAAATGGAGTGCTGCCGCCATCTCTAAAATGCTGGCCCGAGGATGCCATGCTTGATGTGTCTAAAGTTCCGCAAAGACTGCTTGACAGTTATGGTCAGACCAAATGGGTGGCAGAACAGCTTGTGCTCGAGGCAGGTCGTCGTGGACTGCCAGTTGCGATATATCGAGCGGGAACAATAAGTGGCCACAGCACCACGGGCGCAGGAAACGCGTGGGATCTCCTATCTGCATTAGTTGTGAAATCGATCCATCTCGGTTATGCGCCCGACGTAGAAGGGTGGCGAGCAGAGATGACTCCAGTGGACTTCGTTAGCAAAGCAATCGTCCATCTCTCCAATCAGATTCACACGAATCGTCTCCTGTTTCATCTCGGTGACACGGACCCTGTCGACACACGGTCCATCTTCGAGAACCTCAAGGACCTAGATTACCCAACTCAACACCTCGGTTGGGAGGAGTGAGTTGCAATGTGGACTGAGAAAAGAGCATCTGCGAAGGAAGGGGGGTGATGGCGCCTTTACAGTTGACATCCTTCGAAGCGGGATGCCAACTGTGGACTTCCTCAAGGGCATTGTTGTCTTGAGCAACAATGAAACCAAGCCTTTCCATGCGGGTGTCCAACGGCCCAAAGTGGACATTAACTTACTGGAAATCTACACTCGTTATTGGTTTGCCCGAGGGTGGCGCCCTCACTCCCCTTCCCGTAAACATTGTCTCAACAGAATTGCGCATCCACCACCCAAAGACCTACTAAGCGGTCGGGTTGCAGTTATCACTGGTGCATCTTCCGGCATTGGTGCGGCTGTTGCTGCCGGCCTAGCCCGGGAAGGAGCCCACGTTGCTCTCGGTGCACGGCGCATGAAAGTCCTTGAAGCCATCAAGAGCTCCCTTCCTCTCCGCTACAACAAAGCAATCATCCGACAAACCGACGTAACAGACAAGTCACAGGTGGAAGCACTAGTTCGTGCAGCCCATGACGAGCTAGGTCCTGTGGATGTCCTCGTCGTTTGCGCTGGAGTCATGTATTTTACGATGATGGCAAACACGCAGATGGAGGAGTGGGATCGCACTGTGGATGTCAACTGCAAGGGCCTCCTACATTGCCTTGGAGCCACCGTGCCGTCAATGCTCTCGCGTGGCAGAGGCCAAATTGTCGCCATATCATCTGATGCCGGTCGTAAAGTGTTCCCTGGGCTAAGCGTCTACTTCGCCAGCAAATTTTTTGTCGAAGCCACGCTACAAGGGTTGCGACTGGAAACAGCGGGGAAAGGACTGCGTATCATGAGCGTCCAGCCAGGAAATACAGCCACCGATCTCCTAGGGATGTCTACTGATGCCGAGGCAATTAAACAATATGGTGAGCTATTAGGAGCGAAGATCCTAGATCCGGAAGATGTATCAAACTCGATAATTTATGCTTTACGGCAACCCGAGCACGTAGCTGTGAATGAAGTGTTGATTGAACCTCGTGATGAACCTATTTGAAAACACACACACACACACATATATATATATATATAAAACCCGAAACCCGAAACTAGGGAAATGGCATCGCAACTCACATTCAACCAACCGATTCAATTATAATCCAAGCAGCGCAAAGCAGGTGAACGGATAACCTGTCTCATCAGGCCACCTCCTTTTCAACATGACACGACCAGCGAAGCCTCTATCTACTTTTACACTAGTTTTATAGCCTTTCCCTTTTCTGGTCTGAGTACCCATATAATTTCTCATTGATAACCCTTATCGTGGCATCACACTTTCCTGCGTGAGTGCGTTCGCCTAGATATTTCAATTTTTCTTTTTTTTTTCTTTGGGGCTTTTGCAGTGAAGATACTTGTCACACAAGAAAGATACTACTCAAGCGGCAGAATTAAATTGGAAAAAAATTCTGCTCTGCTATTCAGACTCGGAAAACAAGTGAGGAGCAGTAGAGAGAAACGCAGACTTGGATGAAAGAAATTTATTCGTGAAATTCATTGATATGAGACTATGGTAAGATAGAGACAGCCCCTCTGCGACAAAAGAATCATGTAGGTGATCACACAGAGTTAACCATGATTCAAGTACTACCAGCATGTGCCACTTTCCTCACATCCAAGGCTGAGGAAATTCGCTATGGAGAGTATTTGAATGACGCAAGCTTATTCAGGATAAATACATCATCCACCAGCGCCCATATCTGAGATATCTTCATATTGATAGGGTCCCTTGCGGACGTTCTGCCTCTTGATGAAATGAGTATGTATGTCTAGTTATGGGAAGGATTTTCCTTTGCGGTCATTTTGTGTAAAACCCGAGGCCCAAACTCATAACTAATGCGCATGAAATATTATATAGGCTTCTCGCTCTCGCTGCATTCTAAAGGAACAAAATGCAAGAAAGGGCAAAATGGAACCAAAATATGAAAGCAGAATAAATGAAAATTAATAAAATGCATGGAATATCTCAATTACAAACAAATGAAAGGGCGTTATAAACTCCCCCGGCGTGGCCCTGCTCTACCAGAAGCTATGGCCCACATCAGCATGGAAAAAAACAGTCCATCTGCCTGACTCGCGGCGTTGAGCAGCGCGTCCAAAACCGCGACTTCGGATCCCATCCTCCCAACTCGCAACGTGCGTCTCCACTCTCGGTATGACTCGACCAAGAATATCCGGCGTACTGGAAACGAACAGGTTGGGATTCGGAGGGTGAATGAATGAGCAGAACGTAAGGCAACTCGCTCGTCAGCTCGTAGGGCGCGTTTTTCTCATCGATAAGTACGCCATTTTCGCCATATTTGCCGCAGTCCGAGCCGATTTTTTGCTTGTTCGCATCCACCAGGTTTACGCTTGCAAAAAGCCTGTCTCCCAGCCAGCATGCATGGGTCTCTTTGAGGTGGAATGAACAGATGCCCTTGGCATAGTTTCCAGAGCGTTTCGCTACCGCTAATCTGCTTCCCTCATTGTATTGTGGTGGCTTCACAGGGTCGTCGGCAAACCCTTCAAGAAATGCCGTGACGTTTCTTGAGATTGCCTCGATCAATCCCGGTGGAAGTTCTTCAGTGAGCCCATCGATTTCAAGAGAAGGGGGGAGATCTGCGGAAGGCGATTCAGATTTCAAAGGGGATGTAAACACAGGCTTAATCAGGAGTAAACAGACGCATATTTTAGACAAAAATTGAATAATCATTGATGGCAACTTTTTTGTTATCGAGAGTTTCTTGAGGTGATCCGAAAGGTAAATAGATGAGAAAGTCACTTTGGTCATAAAGATCCAGTTTCCATTTGGCAACTTCACTGCGGCAAACTCACTGCCTCTTATATATTCTCCGACTTTCCAATGCTGTACCTAATAGAGGGCGTAAAGAGCAAACCGTCTGGTATAGAAAGCTAAAACATTGCAGTTGGAGCGTGGAGACCCTGGCAAATAGCTAGGGCCTTATTTTAAAAAAAACCTGATTGACGCATCCAATGTGCCACTAAACTTCCCTTTCCACGATTTAGCTGTAGTTAATTTTGAAAATAAAAGACGTCTTGTTGTGTAGGGGATGCGCTGCAATAGCTCGGCAAACCTATATTTAGGAGCAGATGAAGCAGCCGTCTTGGATAATTGCTGTTTTGTGCAGGGTTAGTAGCCTGCCAGAAAAGATCTTTGGAGATATAATAGCCACTTAGCTCCAGATAGAACGAGCATCTATTTCGCGAACCTGATGTGTGAAATAAAGTGGCTCATAAGTATCCAGGTATTTTAGAACTTCCCGATCACCATGGGGGAAAGGAAAATCGAACGCTCTTCACAGCCCTGGATCGCATAAATGAAACGTGAGCTGTAGCAACAATAGAACAGGATCCACAGCCCCAGTTGCATTCTGAAACTTTTCTTCGAGATCTTTTTAGTCCTGGAAGGTTATCTGCCGCGTTAAACCAACTAGCTGACGGCTCAGTCGGGGGATAATTCCGGAATCGCAAAGAGATGATGTTAACGACACAAGTTATGCCAGTGGAGGAGCTGTAATAACTGAAGCCATCGTTGTAGCATCAAATAACTGATCATGGGAGAATTCTGTTGCTGATACTCAGGCGTGCAACCTACTGTCTAGTCGTCTATGAATGATGAGGTCAATGCATGGACCGAGATGGGAAGGTTAGCAAACAGCCTGGCTAAGACTTGGTTATTTTTATAGACCTCGAAAGCCTTGTTCACATAAATGAGATAGAAGTGTCCAAGGTATTGTGTTCAAAAGACGCCGGTGAAGCGAGCGGATGGAGACTTATACAACCCTCCAAAAATATCATTGAGACACATAAAACTGAAAACGTAGAAGATCTGAACATTTTAAGATCAGGTTGTTGGCATCGCTATCAATCGCTAGAATGACACGTGACCACGCCTATTTAGGGAGTGCTCAAAGTTATGGGGTTTCTAATACTTATGGCCTCGTACAGTATATGAGGCCATGCCACGATAGTCATTCCTTGAACATCTTCGGGCTGTTTCTTTGGTGAACCCATTTCCGTAGGAATCGTTTATTAATTTGGAATTGTTTTGGACATAGGAGGGTCATCTTTATTATTTCCCTTTTGTATTTGACGCAGGACCTGTCAATCTTTCGCTATCATTTTGTCCAGCACTTGAGAAGTTCCTCCAACTTCTATGTACTCTACAATGGGACGCGTGGAACAAAGATGTTTGCCGGCCTTAGAAATTCGCATGGAACACATAACTATTCCATAATAGCTAACTAGCTCTAACCCAAAAGATTCGGAGTTCGTTAAGCGGCTTGATGCCTCAATCTTTGGCCGCCAATTTTGGCTATGAACCCATTCCGTCTCCTATGAGAGTGGACTTCTTAGATGGGCTGCAGCATTGATTGAGATTTCCATCTTGATTTTCAAGTGTGTGCGGGCGATTTTGTTTTCCACCTCCTAACTCGGAGAGTTTCTCTGCTGCATCATTCGTAGATACCTAAGGAATGAATGTGTTGATTCCACCCCTGTGTGTTCTTCGGCGAACTTTGCAAGTTCCGGCCGTAGTTAAAGAGCATTAGAGTGGCCGCGGTCTGCCTCATGGAGGTGGATTGGCACCACACACACGATGGTGAGGTAAAGCCCATACCCTGCATGACTGGTGACAGGATATCGATTGAAAAACAATAAACCACTATCTGGCCATGGATGAGCTGTATTTACAGACACCATCGGCTCGGGTTCCAATAGGGGCTTACGGACGTGAGAATCGGAAGTGAAAATCGGAAAGATAATAGGGTAGACAAAACGAACTCCATTTGCATTGCCATCTGTCCTCAGGACGGCATCGAATCATGATGGGAATTTGTGTTGAAGAAAAGGTGAAGCCAGACGTCGGGGTCTTCTTGTGAATATCCCCGAAAGCAAAGATACCTGGGATAAGTTACCGGCACAGACTTCATTCAGATCTTGGTCTGATCTTCCATTCTTAGTCTCAGATATCATGCTTGATCTTTACGCCCGTAATTGCTTCGCCGCCGGCATAACAATTTGGCATGCGACCCGAGTATGGCGCTTGTTTATTCCTAACTCACGAACCTTTTTTGTAAATTTTGATTCCTAGCTCATAGATGTTGCCGCCACCTCCATCATCACCAACGTCATAGCAATGTATGCGCTTGTCAGGGGCGGGAACCGGGGAAAAACATTTTCATCCAGTCCATCACCGGCAAAATAACCATCACGCACGATATACTATACCTATATCAAACTTATATCGGAAATAATGTTGCCTGGCAGAACGTCCTTGGCGGTGCTGGAAGAGTCTCGAGGAAAAGAGGAGTTTGAGATGGCATGCATCAGTTCCAAATATATAAAGATCGAGAATTCCTCTCGCCATTTCAAAGTCAATTTCAAATAAACAAGTCCACAAGCGAAGAGATCACAATAAAAGAATAACTCTCTATATAACTCTTCCTATCTATATCTATATCTCTATTCAAAACGAATAACGCACAATGAGTATCACCTACAATCCCGACAACGACATTCCCGACCTTTCAGGGAAAGTGATAGTTATCACTGGAGGTAAGCCGACCAACCAACACTCCCACTCCGTTTTGACCACAATGCTTATCATCAAATCCACAGGTACCGCTGGTGTCGGCAAAGAAGCTATCAAGCAATTGATCAAGCACAATCCCGCTCATATCTACTTCACTGGCCGCAACGTACAGGCTGCCAACTCTCTCATTGACGAGATAAAGGCCACCACCAACAATGGAAACTGCATTACCTTCGTCGCCTGCGACCAAACCTCCCTCCACTCCGTGCGCGATGCCGCACAAGTCCTCCTGGTCAAATCGGGAAACCTAATCGATGTCTTAATATGCAACGCGGGTGTGATGGCCGTGCAACCTGCGCTATCCAAGGACGGCTACGAAATCCAATTTGCCATAAACCACCTCGCTCATGCGATGTTGGTAAAGCTCTGTCTACCCGCGTTGCAAAATGCCCGAGCCAAAAGCGGAGGTGGGTCAGGGCATGGCCGTATCGTTATTACTTCCTCGCTTGCCTTTAAGGAGGCGCCAAAGAAGACCGGGATTGACTTCGAGCGGCTGAAGGAAGCGCAGGGAGGGGTGAGCGGACCAGCCATGCTGGCGAAATACACGCTGTACTCGCAGAGCAAACTGGCCAACGTCCTTCACGGCTCCGAGCTGGCTAGACGTTATCCGGAACTTACTGTCGCTTCTGTTCACCCGGGAGTGATTATGACGACAGAGCTGATGGACCATATGAATTGCGTCGACCGGTTTGTGGTGAAGATGGCTGTGAGGAATTTCCTTCACGTCGGTTTGCAAGAGGGGTCGTACAATACGCTCTGGGGTGCGACGACGACACAGATAGCAAAGACTGGTGAGGATGATGCTGGTTTCTTGAAGTCTGGTGGCATTTACCATCCTGTGGGAACGCCCATTCCACACACGCCGCTGTCTGGGGATGAAGCTCTTGCAAAGCAGTTGTGGGAGTGGACAGAGAAAGAGCTTGAAGGGTATTTGAAGTAGTAATGAGGTCGTATGGTTTCTTTTTTGGTTTTCGTTTTGTTCGCATTTAATAGGCAGTAACATGTGGCGCAGTTCTGATCCTTTTTCTGGTTATGTCCGTACATGGGGCGGACCATGTGTTGATAATTAGTTACTTCTAGCTTAATACAAATTATTCTCCATCCATTTTGATAAACAATGTTAGCTCATGCCAAGGTCAATGCTCGCTTTTTCAAAGGTTGCGTGCCTAGACGTTGAAGTGAGGATGATGGACTCAGTATGTATTGCTATACTTTCAGACTGAGTGACCTAGCCGCTTTATTCTCACCATTTTCGCGAATCCGTTGTTCCGCCCATCCTCCCAGAGAAAACTTCCCTACGCGCATCAGGGGATCCTTGGAAACGGGATTTCGGCAAATTGCATTTGCTCCATCTTCATTTCGACCTCCCAGGCGATGCAAATGAAACAAACCAGTAACAAGTGAAAATAGAAAACTCAAGCAGAATCCGAACTTGGGACTCCGTCACATTTCGGTGGATGGAACGTATAACTAGAGGATATAGTTGGCAATAAGCAAACGGCAACATAAAATTTCAAATGATCAACCTGCTCTCGTTTCAACGTTCTTCCCCGCCGGTTCTTCGCAACAATATCAGACAACCCCATTTTGTTCTTACGCTGGAAAATTGGCTAAGTTGTACGGTGAGGACGGGTTCGGGAAAGTATGAGAAAGCGACAGACGTAGTTTGAGGGAGACCAACGTCTAGCTCATCAGTTCCTGTCACTATTCAACCAGCTAAAATACTAGTATTGAAGGATCAGCAAGCTTCAAGCAAGCTACAGATTTTAGCGCGAAAAGGGAATATTCTGGAAAAATGTGGGATCCAAGTTTTGCTTGCTGGATAAAACAGAAACTCGAACATTTCCCAAAGGGGGTAAGCGCCCCCCAAACCACCTTCTATTATGATGTGTCCCGCACGTACATAATATATGAATATATGGTGTAAGAGCATGTGTTGTATTTCTCATTCCATTATTCCATTCCAAGTTGGTAAAGGAAATTGTAGAAAGCAAACAAAAAAAAAACCGGCCATACTTGTGCAATCCGCCGGGACCAAGAGGACGTTTTCTTGAAGGAAGTGGCATTGACGTCGAATTCTGCATTTCTAGACAGAGTACGGTGACGATTTGCTATATGAATTGCCCTGTTCTGCTGCAAGGCGTTGGCAGAATTGTGCAGCTGGCAAGCTCAGACACGGCGACCGCAACGATGACTGGAACTTAGCATTGCTTTTGTTGTGCCGAGTTTCCGAATTGCCGGTTTCGAGAAATCAAAAAATATTACGGAGTACAAAAAAGGAGAATACGAAATGAAATAAATGAAACCTTTCAAGGCACAGCGGAGAGCCGGTAGCTTACTTACTCTTGGCATTGGAAAATCCGAGGTGATCTATCTCCAAGGGGAATATCAAGCTCTGTGGTTGGTGGGGTGGAGCGGCGCTGCCCCTGAGCCTTGGCAGTCTACACTTTTCAATGGGTAGCGGAAAATCCACTCGTCTCGTGGTTCAAGAGATCACACGAGTAGATAAATAGTAACTAGTACCAAACGGATACAGCGACGAAATGGACTATGTCGAGACTTGAAATCGGTAATGATTTGAGTTTGTTCTCCCGGAGCCTGGCGGTTGCTGCACTGTCTTGAGCAAGGATACGTGTTAGCCGGCTTCGCTGACTTGCTCCTGCATTCCTCTCGGGACAGCTATCTTTCTCTCTCATCCAGTTAGTAAAATGACGATGACTTCGAACGTCACATCATTTCCATTATTTTCATCCAACTCGCTGAAACTGCTGAAACCTATCCGTATCGTAGCATTCCTCTGTCCAATTTCATAGGCATACTTATCGTTACTTACTTCCTTTTGATCACTTCTTCTTAAATGGTTTCTCTTCTTCTCTTTTCGCCTTTTTCTGTTATTGTTCTCGCGGCTTTGGATTTGTAGGGACAGCTTATCTCTCAATAAATTCCAAAGCCGCCAACCCATATTCTTGTAGGAGCATTCGTCGTTCTGTATGTTTCTCCAACGCCTCCCCGCAATCCTGGTGCTGTACAAGCTCACGCCAAAAAGTGTGCAAGAACTGGAAGGAGACCTTGTTCGTGAGATATTATGGTCTAATTGGTAAGTGAGGGACTGCAAATGAAAACCCAACACAAGGCATAGCAGAGCTTCGTCCCGTTCCAGGCTAACCCCTGAAAGTTAAAATAGGAGTTGGCGCGGTTTTTCTCTCTTGAACATGCCCGCCACCTTTTCCCCAAGCTCGGAGAAGGGGATACTGAAGAGACTAATCTCATCCGTGCTTTTTTCCCTAGTAAGCCTCGAAAGTTCCCACACTATCTAAACAACCAAGCAACTCTTTTTCTAACACCAAGAAAGTCGTATACTTGTTGGTCCTTTTTTCGATTGTTTTCCACGGTCTCTCGACTCCAATTCATAACATCATCTACAAGATAGCAGGTATCAAGCCGATAGTGGATAAGGCTGGCCCGGTAGAGATGACACCATCTTCGAGGCGGATGTCGCTGCCCAAAAAATAGTATGTCGAACGAGAAGCTAAATTCAATCACCTTGTGCAACAGGTTCTCGCGCGGTCTACACGAGGGCCAAAGCATCTGGGACCTACCAAACCCTCACGATGGGCGAAGTAGCGACTGCCAAGGAGGAGAGCACATCGAGCTCCAGTCAGCTTTCTCGAGGTCTGAACCTTGGTCACGGAAAACGAGCATCCATTTTGAGGATAGCGGAGGCGAACAAGTGTGATCGTAATTAGGGTGCGAGAGGCTAGAGACGGCCCACCAGTGGTTTACGTAGAAGCTAGAGGCAGAACAGAGGCCGTGTAGAAGAGATAGACGATATGAGATCGATGGATTAGCCAGAATCACGGGGTTGACGGCAAGATAGGAGTGCGGCGGAAGTGGTAAGGATTGGGATGTACAGGGTTAGCCATGAGAGCACTGCACATCGCAATAACATTCCGTTCCCCCATGCGACTGCCCCAGTTGGTGTTAGAAGAAAGACTCCTGCGAGAGCTATATGGGTCCCAATGTGTTCATGTGTAGTCCCAGTGCAAAGCAATATGTGCTATTCCACCTTCTTATCATCTCTCCATGTGGTTCTGCTGCGCTTGATGGTATTAGAAGAACTCTTGCAAACAGTCATTCATCCCATACCAGTATGGTTTCGCGAACAGGTTGCTAGTACTCCATACTTAAAATACTATTGCTGTTTTGTTGCGCTTGTTTTATCCTCTCCCTTATTTTCTCCTGCACCAGCACGAGGAATAAGACCTTTCAGTGCTTCATGCCAAAGCGGTTACTGCTGGAGACAGAGGTTAGCCACAACATCACAGAGATGCTGGTGTAATTGTGTGGAGAAGAACAATGTTATATCGAAGAGTGGGATTCGTGGCCAACACTCCTGTTTGCTAGTGGTGGCAGCCGCTACTGCTATTCGATTGAGACGACCTATATTCACCTAGATATTTAACATTTAGTTTTGTTCTAGGTAAGATTTGAAAACGCCGTTACGGAAATCGATTTCCACATCCATGTGGCGGACGGGATGACTGCCCAAAGAAACTTGCCAGCAAATGGTTGGTTTCAAAGTTAAATTAACCATAACTTTAACTACATTTCAGGGGTTGTTGAAAACGGGCGGTAACTTTTTAAAGCCATCCTCTAAAACGCAACACATACATTTGTGTACTCCGTGCTTGCGAATGCTTTGGGGCGTACAGAGTATACTTGAATGATTTCATGAAAACGGAGTTCCTAAGGGAAGCTCAGGAGTGAGTGCCTCTTGAGATGTATCATAATATATCGGATGAATGCCATTCAACAGCGAAAAATGTTTCATATCTATCAATTCCCGTACCGTTAGCCGCAAGTTTCCAATCTTTGAATATATATAAATCAAGGTGAAACGGACTTCGTAGGAACAGCGAGAGGACCCACGTTTCGACTAAATAATTTCCGTGTTGATCTTTTCGAGAATGTGTATGAGCTTTGATATCTTTCCCCAACTCATGCTTGTGTCCACGGGTTCCAGAAGCAGCAGCTTCTTTTCAATGCCTCTCGTGGAATCCTACCGTAAATCCATACCAGCTTGTCTATCCCATCCAATCGGATGCAATATCTCCGCCAAGTCACGGAATAAGTTTTCTGATGCAGGATTCCGCCAACATTCATCTTGCTTTCCCCTTCGGCCTCTCTCAGCCCTGGCGCCACCCAGTTTGGTCAAATTCATATGCGTATATATTATTATCAACCTGCAGAGAGCCTCCTTCGCTCATATCTACGCAGTGGTTAGCTACAGCAGCAGGTGAAGCAGCTTTCGTCATCAAGCCACAACTCCAGCATCATCGAGTGACAATGGAGCAATAATGGTTCCGTGGCAGTTCTGAAAGCGCGTTATCAAGAGATTGTAAAGAGTCGCCAACTGGCGTGCTGTGCGGAGTACTATTTATTATTTAATGATCAAACTCCGCTGAGCGAATGGAGACTGCTCTACTCCGTAATTACGTCAAGTTTTTTTTTTTTTTTTTTTTTTTTTTTTTTTTTTTTTTTGGTTGTCGTTGTTTTGTTTTGGATTCAAAATCGAAGATGCGACAGAGTCATCGTGAATGGCCATTATGGCTATCTTTCGACGGAGGATGATTGTTTTCCTTTATTCACCATCCACATCGAGTTATTCTGAAATTGGTTGGGCGGATTCCACTTGGGCTTTGACGGTGCATGAACGAGAGGACGACCAATCACTTTTTCTTTTCCTTGCGATATCCATAATAAAGTTGACTAAACTCTTGTGGGATAACCAGTCAACTACCGCAGATTTCATGACATCGAATGATAATTGAGGTTGTATGTCGATAATTTTCTTTTTCCTGGTCTTTTGGAGGTTGAATTCTGGCATTGAGCATTTGGGTACGGAGTATTGATGGCTTGCCAACACAGAAGCTGGCAGTTCAGCCACATCCACGGTGAACGCTGATTGACGCGAGAAAAAGCCACAAGCAGTCTAGATGCAAGCCATCATGGGGAAGAATGGGTACGGGAGATATCATGCACACTGGCTGCCTCCTCATGTGCGATTATGACAATCCGAGCGTCATTTCTCTGTGAGGAAAAGCGTTCAAGCGATAAACGAAACAAATAGCCTCTGGCTAACAACTCTTGACGGTGCCCATCTGGTTTTATCCTAGTTGTCTCTTTCCCCTGCTGATCTAAATTAAGCATTCTTCCGGGCCTTTCTGACAACCTCGTAGATCCTCCAAACGTTAGCGGGCGTTACTGGTGGCAGCGGGCTCTGCGCTACTAGTTCACCCTTGCTAACGTCTAACTTCATTCATATTGGTTCGCTGGGCGCAGCGCGCTGGGCATCCCGGTATTTTTCAAGAGAGATATTCTTGGGATGAACTCCTCTCGCAGA
>NW_001813981.1:2505171-2506061 GCF_000149585.1 Histoplasma mississippiense | reverse complement strand
GTCCTTTTTTCGAATAGTTTTCCACGTCTCTCGAACTCCAATTCCATAACCATCATCTACAAGATAGCAGGTATCAAGCCGATAGTGGATAAGGCTGGCCCGGTAGAGATGACACCATCTTCGAGGCGGATGTCGCTGCCCAAAAAATAGTATGTCGAACGAGAAGCTAAATTCAATCACCTTGTGCAACAGGTTCTCGCGCGGTCTACACGAGGGCCAAAGCATCTGGGACCTACCAAACCCTCACGATGGGCGAAGTAGCGACTGCCAAGGAGGAGAGCACATCGAGCTCCAGTCAGCTTTCTCGAGGTCTGAACCTTGGTCACGGAAAACGAGCATCCATTTTGAGGATAGCGGAGGCGAACAAGTGTGATCGTAATTAGGGTGCGAGAGGCTAGAGACGGCCCACCAGTGGTTTACGTAGAAGCTAGAGGCAGAACAGAGGCCGTGTAGAAGAGATAGACGATATGAGATCGATGGATTAGCCAGAATCACGGGGTTGACGGCAAGATAGGAGTGCGGCGGAAGTGGTAAGGATTGGGATGTACAGGGTTAGCCATGAGAGCACTGCACATCGCAATAACATTCCGTTCCCCCATGCGACTGCCCCAGTTGGTGTTAGAAGAAAGACTCCTGCGAGAGCTATATGGGTCCCAATGTGTTCATGTGTAGTCCCAGTGCAAAGCAATATGTGCTATTCCACCTTCTTATCATCTCTCCATGTGGTTCTGCTGCGCTTGATGGTATTAGAAGAACTCTTGCAAACAGTCATTCATCCCATACCAGTATGGTTTCGCGAACAGGTTGATAGTACTCCATACTTAAAATACTATTGCTGTTTTGTTGCTATTGTTTTATCCTCTCCCTTATTTTCTCCTGCACCAGCACGT
>NW_001813981.1:2501081-2504484 GCF_000149585.1 Histoplasma mississippiense | reverse complement strand
TTCAATATTTCATCTCTATTCTTATATCTGTTTAATGGTTCTGGTGGCTCTGTTTCATGCTAGCTGCCGCTGTGGTGTGCATCCATCCTCTAACTCAGGCTCGGTCCTTTTCCCTTCTAAGCTAGCTAAATAAATAAAGCGTTGCGCAGGCGGGAACCTACATCAGTAGACCCGGCTGGCAGGTACTTCTGCTCTGTCTCTTTCTTCAAGGTTGTGCATTTCTATCTCACCATAAAGATTAGTACTGTTCAATCTTCAACCTTTTATTCACAACTGCAGAATTGTGTTTGTGTCCCTGTGGGTCTCTTCTGTGTTCCTGTATATTTCTGCCCGTTCTCTTGTCTCCAATCGTTTCCAGTCCAACCCTCCTCTTCCCATCAGATTTACAACATGTCTCGGCGATGAAGAACCATAATACATCACAGTCTGATCTAATCCAGGTGCGAAAAGTGAGCTTGAATTCATTTACCAGTATGTTGAGAAAACTACCCTTCTTCATTATCCAAGCCATGCATCCAATACCAGCAACACTACCCTCTCTGGCCTACCTGGCGCGCTTCCCATGCCCTTCCTCTTCTTCTGTTGTACAAACAAAAGAGAAAAATAGGAGGGGAGGGAAGGAAAAGATGAAGGGGTGGAAAAGGAAGAAAAAACCACCTCCCCAAACAAGGAAAATGCGAGGCACGATGGAGCGCGTCAGACTGACCAAGTTGAGCTTCTCCCGGGACTCCATTGCTAACCACTCTCCTCCACCACCCGTGGTGGTGGCACAATTAGCTGCAGAACCCCCTCAGATCCACCTTCCCGATGTCGAAACTCGGCTCAACATGCATCAGTTCAATGGTCTCTTCGAATCCTCTGCGCCCGAGCGCCACCAGCAACAGCAACAGCAACAGCAACAGCAGCTCCAGCAGGTTCAGAATGGAAATGGCTCCGATGAAATCTTGCACGGTGCGCCTCCCTATCAGCTTCGTGTAATCATATATATACCAAGCCAAAACGTATAAGAACCCAATCACCTATAAAACGGCTGCTAACATATATTTCCCACATTATCGATAGATCCCGCTACCACCCGAAACCATCCGGTCCCTTCCACAATGCCCAATGGAGAATCCCTACCAGGCCCCGAATGGTCGTCTGCTGTAGGACATGCGATGACCGGGAAATCTGGGCGGGTTATACACAATTTACAGGAAGACATAGCGCGTTTAACGCGCGAATGTAGTTTACATCGGTTGCGCGCGGAAGAGGCGCAACGCATAAACGAGACGCTCAAGCTCCAGCTACAAAACGTGACGGACCGATTGCGTAATTCAGAGCAGTCACACGAGGCGCATCTTATTTCGATAGCGCGCAAGGATAGGAAAATCGAAGACTTGAAGGCGGAGGTTCGAGGGGAGAAAGATAGGAGACTGAAAGCAGAGGAGGATGCGCGCAGAACGAACCAGCTAGCCGCGGAGGAGAGGGATGAGAGCCATCGCGTACTTGCTGAGGCTTCAGAGATCGCCAATTACTCGCGCAATCAATACGAAACGCTCACCCGTGCACGAGCGAAAGAGCAACTCGAATTCAAAATGCGTCTCGATTGTTTCCGCGCGGAGCTAAAGGAACTACGCAGTCGGGAAATTGAGAGGCAGAACCAGCTCACCCGCTTTGATGTGATCATGGAGCAGAAGAATAAGGAAATTGAAGCGGAGAGGGAACGGATGGAGCGGTTCGGACGTTTATTCGCCGAGTATAAAGAAGCTAGCGACCGCGGGATACGCGAGTTGCTGGGAGAAATGTCGTCAGAACAACGCTGCGATCGATGATGTAGTCGATCAGGCGAAGGAAACTACGGGGAGGATGAGGTGGGTCATGAAAGTTAAAGATGAGGTTAGGGGGGCGGAATGACGGTAACTGCCCGGGAATATCCAGTCATACACACTCTCTTTTTTTATTTCTTTTCCTCCTCCTCCCTACGCCACATCCACACCTACATTCGCTGTACGATGTGCGATGTTGGACGTGATTCGATATTTAGTGATACACCGCGAAAATCGGCACAGTTTCGATTTCGATCCCGTTCCCCACAAGTTCATCTAGAGGGAAGCGTTGGTTGTGAGACTACCAGTCCTATACCAATGCTTCATTCGCGTTAAAAAATTCCCTCCTTTTTCAAATGCAAATGAATAGAAAACCTCTCTGAGATTATGAGATCCGTCGGCAAACGTCTTCGAAATGGACCATGCGATGAATAGCCCGCATATACCCTATATCCTCAAATTACCGCCTCAGATAAATACTCGCGACTTCATTCGTATTTAACGACTATATTACTTTTTTACTAATTTCCCATGTACAGACAGCCCCATATAATATACATTACATCAAGCGCGGCCATCTAACGACAAAAATTCTTCACACCTTACACATTCGGACATACACACCTACACATATACATACATACTTACATACAACAACGTCCACATACATACATACATACATACAAAGATTGGGCATCTCCAATCCCCAAAACAGGACCAACATACGGCGTTTTTTATCTTCTTATCTATTTTTTTCTTCACCTTTTCCAGTTAATGTTTTACGGGAAACTCAAAACGGCATCACAGGAAACGGGGGCTTGGGCGGGAGGTTTATATTTATCATGTTATTGTTCCCTTCTTTGTTTTTTATTACTTTCGAAAGAAGCGAGGCCTTCCCACCGCTGTTTCTCCTATTATTTGATTTTAATATTTCATTTCTCTCTCTCCTTCTTTCCGCTCAAGACTCTCTATTATTGTTTCTTATTTACTTCATTTACTGTTCTGTTTGCTAATATAATATATTTTAATTGTTTCTCTCCTGCTTTACTGGGCCTCAGATGTTTCATTGTTATCCAAGACGGAAAGGCGTTTGCTGTTTTTGAATTTAATTTCTCCCCATTTTCTTTTTATTCCTGCTCCTTTTCTCTCCATTTGTTTGTCTTCTTTTCTTCTTTTTTCCCCCTTACGGATTATCTTACTCCTATTTATTTAATACACGGCATGTAAACGCAAGTCTTGTTTTATTTTTATTTCATATTTTTCTTATTTCGAATTCTCACATTCTCCTCCATCCATCTGAATTGTGTTCTTCTACATTCTTAGAGTACAGGGTCCCTCGTTATATCTTCCTCGCGAGCTCCCGCCTCCAAGAGACACACGCTCAAAAGGTAAGTATAAGACGAAGCAAGACAAATCAGCATCCGGAATAGAACCGTGGAAAGTGGCTGGAAGCTAGAAGGGACCTCTAATTTCGCTTTTACTTACTTGACTGTAGGTCTACGCAACTATATTTCTCACATACTTTCCTTTGTATTCCCCAACCCCCACCCCACCCACCAAAAGACAAGGAGGGCTGTGTTTTTTTCTCTTTTTCT
>NW_001813981.1:2494203-2499602 GCF_000149585.1 Histoplasma mississippiense | reverse complement strand
TGCTGTAATTGGCTTGACGCCCAGATATCGGTGAACTATAGATATCGAAGCCCAATACTACTCATCAAGATGGAAGATTCACAGACCTTGACAGTGGCTACTACTTGGAAATTCGACAAAGATGCGGTAAGTTCGTAGGATCTATACTCACTTTCGCATAGAACCTGAACTGACCTCTCATCTACTGCAGACTGGCCATATTAGAAAGCTCTTTAAGTTCGTCATGATTATCTCAACAATTTCAGCGCCACTCTCTAACAATACTAATTTGGATCGTGTTTTAAGGGCAACCGCCGCAGCTGGTGTTGGGTTCTGCAAATATGAGCCTGTCAATAATGTGAGCAAACACTTTTCCTCCCAGGGCTTTGAAAAATCAGATGTCTCCCTTGGCTCAACGTAATATTCATTCTATCATATAGGTCTTCATTATCCACAATTGTGACATTATTGGATCTACCTCAGAGATGAGCAATCTGGTGGCCAAGTATATTGAGGACGAGAAGGATAACGACCTGATGGAGGTAAGAACATCAAACCACTATGAGTGGTAGTTATATACGTGCAGCTCTTAGTAATTTCCTCTTATCACAAAGATTCCAAAAATTTCCCGCCTAGGGCCGCCAAATGCGCCTTATGCAATCACGTATGAGGACGATATAGTTCCGGAAGCAAAGGGTCAACTAATCGAATTCTCTCAACTTAGCGAGAGAAGCAAGATTCCGATTACCACAAAGTACTGGAAATCCGGACTTGGGGCCACAGGTGGCTTTGAGAAGTTTCGTTACGCCATCGACGAAGTTTCCAGGATTTCTGGAGCAGACATTGTCTTCGAGGAATCGAATGACAGAATCCGTGTTTCCAGTTTTGTGGATAGTAGCATCGTCGAGGACGCTATGAATAGGATTTCTAATTTGCACTCTTGTCTAGTATGGCCCCTATGTTTACGATTTCCAGAATTGGTATACGCTATGTTGCATGTGTTATTGTTGAAACCTACTCGTTGTCAGGTTCTGGTGGCTCTTTCTTGGTTTCTTTGTTTCAGCTTCCTCCTTTGATTGCATTCCACTTTGGTCTACTATGTCCCCTCCCCACTGCGGTACCAATGCTGACAGACGGTAGTCTCTTTCAATTACGCCTCAAATCTCACACATCTTGAATGTGTCCCCGGAGACGAAATACAGTCTAAAGCTCTCCTCCTATAACGAGTTGAATAGAGAGGCAGTTTGTCGCATTCTCGTCGATCCGGAGAGGAAAGATATCGGTCGACTTTCCAAGATGTTTGTCACTGTGATAGTGACAAGAACTTCGAAAAGTCAAGACCTGATGGTCCCTATCAACCTCAGGAAGCCGCCGCGCCCAACGAAGCTCACCAAAGGGCGGTCCAAACTGTGGGCTGATTTCAGATACCAGGGCCTGGGGGACTCGCTAAATGCTCCTCAGTTTGGAGACAGCGTTCCTGAGGGAGGAAGCTCCGTTCAGCAGAGCCAGTCGAAAATCAACATTGAACGGCCAACTGCTCTGGTAGCAGGCGCCCTTGCTGGCAAGCATCGTTTCCTGACCTGGGAAAAGGCATCATTTGTCGGCAACTGGGCCGCGGAAGTTGAGGCCGGAGCAGTCAGGCCAAACGTCCCGGAGCCCAACGGCATGCCTCCTCCAAACCCTGCTACAGAGCCGGCTCTGCCAATTCTGCCTCCGGGAATCAAAAGACGCAAGGCAATCATCATGGGTACAGAAGATGGTATTTCCGAACCCATCGGGCTCTCGAAGCCTTTGTTGTCCACAGAGACCTCAACAATTGAGCACGGCAAAAGCATAACAAAAGAAGATTATGCATCCCAACGGGCCCCTCGGCTGCCTGCGAATTTTAATTCTTCCACTGAGGACAGTTGTCAGAGAAAGAGTCGGAGACCTAAGCCCATTGAACAAGAACTAACACAGCTCATTGATTTAAATGATACTTCGACGTCATCAGGGCCAAATACACATTCAATATCATACCATCAAGTTCCTCTAGTCCCCATAAAGGCGAGGATTGGTTTGACCACGGAAGAAAATCACTCTGAACAACCAAAAGGGAATAGAAATCGCTGCAGACTGGGGCCCGCAGAGGTACCGCTGGCTGGAAACAATCCTAGAATCCGCGAGGCTGAGTATCGTGTTTTCCATCGGACTATGGGCCAGAAGACTGGAAATAATTCTCGGACGGGAAAGGATCGCAAAAACAAAGTGGAAAGCCAGGATAACATCCTTAATACTTCAGTCGTCCCTTCGATGATCTCAAAAGCATCAACCCCCTGTTCTTCTAATCTTTCTAGTAAATCCTTGCAATTAAGCGAATGGAAGAAGGCCCGACAGGCGGACGAAGATGAAAAACGTGCGGTTACCCTCAACGACTTCCTTCAGCACATTAGTCGAGTTCTAAATGGAGTTCGATGCTTCCCAGGAACAATTTCGCTTGAAATTCAGTTCGGCCTAATACTTGCAAGTCGATCGCTTATCGAAGAGTGTAAGGAGGTAATCTTCGATACCAAGACCTGGAATCGCCACTTTCAACCCAAGAATAACCTCCCAACACCTAGTACAATATTCACCAACATGCTAACAACATCTGGCGCTGACGTCGATTTTGTTCTCGACTTACCTGAAAGCCAGGGAGATTTCTCATGCCGAATGTTTTCCGAGGAAGTTGTGAGTCGTCATGTTTGGTACGAATTCCACTGTACAACTAAGAACGATGAGACTTTTGTGGTTAGTATCGATGAATCTGG
The DNA here is from genome assembly GCF_000149585.1 of Histoplasma mississippiense. NCBI lineage: Eukaryota > Fungi > Ascomycota > Eurotiomycetes > Onygenales > Ajellomycetaceae > Histoplasma > Histoplasma mississippiense. The sequence continues at coordinate 2,496,834 of NW_001813981.1, read as the reverse complement.
GACGGCAGTTGTAAACAGACCAGAATATGTGTTGGGAACGGTTAATGTCCACTGCGCAGCGCAAACCTGGGATATGAGGGGCGTGGTGAAGGGAACAGTTGAATACATTCGAGGAGATGAGGAGATAGACCAGGCAATCCAAAATCTCATCGACCAATTGTATATCGAGCCCGACCTGTCCAGAATCGTAATTTTCACTCGAATCCCTGAAGGAGGTCAATTTCATATCATCAAAGTTCTCACGAAGCGTTCTACTCGCCACCGCTTTCATAGACATGAGACAAGGTCCTTACGCATAAGCACTAAGAGGAAAGCTATCATCCACGACCAAACTCCTGCCATTTTTACTGATCAATGCTGCGAATCTTTTGGTAGTTCCAATGGCCAAGAGATGCCTTTAGGGACCCAAGAACCGCTTCTCCAGATCATCGAAGTCCAAAATCTTCTCTTAGCACATTTTGGTGATGATAACACGGTCGTACGTGCGCGAGCAATATCAGCTGATAATATGGTAGATGACCACAGGTTATGGTATGAGATGTCCGTTATTAACCCAACAATCGAAGAGATCTTGCGCTCCAACAAATATCTTGACTTCGGCGACACGAACATTTCCTGGTCCACTTTCAAGCCCCCAGTGAAGAATGAAAAGCGGTCTGCCAGTGATACAAACACTGCCAAAAAGTCAGAGATTCACCCAGCTGTATTGAACCCCCCGGAACTACCCATAGCAGAGATCAGCTCCAAGGACGTGAGCGAATTGTTCCAAGCTGCGAATAGAATTGTTGAAAAGATCGACGGTGTGGGATGGGCCAATTCTGGCCCCGAGGCCCAAGCAGTACTGAAAATAAATCAAGCTCTTTCAGCGTCCGTGGCTGCACGATCAATGGCTACCGCGGAGGTGCCGGACGGTTATTGGTAAAGTTGAAGCTTTCGCTCGCTTGTGCTCAGAAGAAAATTGTGCCTTCTATTATAGATAAATTCAACTCCTTCGCAGATTTTATTCAGTGCATGAGATAAATTTCATGTTCTAATGGGACCTGTGGTAGCCTGGAAGGAGCAGGGATATTTGCATTTATTGCTATCCTTTTTTATGCTATATATATATGGGTGATACATGTTGTCGGCGCATCAGGAGAAGGGCATAAATCATCAATTGACGTTGTAATTCATTCCGTAGCAACCCTGACATGGTTTAGATACTTGATTAACTTCCCTAGGTGGTACTCTGTTGTGTGAAAACTACCATGCCTGAGAATTTTTCATCTGGGTGTTTTGCTTTCAGTTTAATTACTGCATAAATTCGCTATAACTCGGAAGCTGATGGTGCGAGATCTATCCTTCCCCTTCCCCTTTAATGTATTCTGAGCAAATCCCGGGGTAAGGAGAACATTTTACGAGAGTTCATCCAAGGTTACTAGTCCAAAAGTACGTACGATACAGAAGAAGTTAATGGAACGACGTGATGAACTGGCTATATATATAAATCTAACTCTCCAAAGAAAGAAGGCCTCAAGAGATGTTAAATGGAGCATCGAACTTAGAACAACAAATTATAATGGACTAAGCTCCTTAAGGGACGATTCTCCTCATCCAAAAAGAGTCTCTTGATTCATTCTCTTGCTCCGCTCCTGGCTTTCCTGCCTTTCTTCCCATTTCTTAACTAAAACGAAGTGTCTATGACTCCATTAATCTTCCTCGTCGCCCGCTAGATGCTCCACCCCCCTCAGCCATGCCGCTCTCGCATCCACCGCGGCCTTCCGCACGTCCCGTATAGGGTCATCAAGCGCAAACTTCAGGGAGCGCAACACTACGCTCTTCAAAGGAAGCAATGGCGAAGGTTTCGCGCTAGCAGCTTTGGCTCCCGGTGAAGTCGAATCCGAAACGCCAGGTGTCTGCGCGAGGAGCAAGAGACACTGGAGTGATTGTGCACGGATGCGTGGGGAGTTTGGCATTGAGGTGAAGCTAGCTGCGCCGGTGGTTGTTGTTGGCGTTGCTGCTGATGTTGACACTGTGGTGTTATGTGCGGCTGTCTTCAACAACCGTTTCACCAAATCATCCACATAGCCCACTTCGCTAATTACGCTGACGCCGTTATCGCGAATTATTACAGCTAGTGTCTCCAGGGTTCCGGCTTTTATAGGTTGTGAAAGGGGATCGGTCAAGTCTAGGCTCTGCAGGAGGAGAGGAAGTAAAGTTGGTAGTTCTGGCATCACGAGAGATGAGGGGATAGTGGAGAGGATACCAGACAGAGCTGTGAGATAGGCTTGTTTTATATGGGGTGGAGTTCGGGATGCGTCGGTTGCGCCAGTATTAAGTTCTCGCACGTTTTTGGAGATTAGAGGGATCAGAGTGGAAAAGACGCGTTGTTTGGAAAGAAGCCGGATGACAGCACCGTTTCTGGTTGACAGGACATCATCCGGGCTTAGGAGGAGGGAAAACCCTCGGGCAGAGATTGTGCTCGTTTGAGCGTCTGACGACGAGAGGAGAATTAAGAGTGAGTTGAGTATTTCGGGAGTTGAAGGCGCGAGGCGGAGTATCAATGCTTTGGATAACCAAAATATTGTGCGGATTTTGGCTGGAGAGAAAGGTTCGTTTGGCATGGGTGTTAGTGTGGATTTGGGTGTGGTG
>NW_001813981.1:2487160-2494050 GCF_000149585.1 Histoplasma mississippiense | reverse complement strand
CGGGCGTCGTGTATGGTAGCTTAGAGTCTTTGGTAGTCCAGCAGAAGGTAAGTTGACAGGATCATGGTTTGCCGTCGAAGGGGTGTGACATTTGATGAAAATGGGACTGGAACAAAGTCATCATTTGTTGCAAAAAGGCTGTAAACATTCTCGCAAACTTCATCCTGTTTCTTGAGAGGGAGAGAACGGACTATGAGATTGAACAGACGCCCAAGAACGTCAAGAACGGACGGGTCTTTCATAACTGTCGTAGTATCATTTTCGAGGGTTGCAATAGCCGCTTGCCTGCTCAATTTTACCAGTATCTGATCATAATAATAATCAATGGTAGAGTCATTTTCCAATCCTTTTCGATCCATGGCGTATAGTATCGTCAACAAAATCGCACGGGGGTATGCAGAAGTGCTTGTATTTCCGGGCAGTAGTAAAATCTCCAACCGGCCCAAGAGGCGCCGGACGAGGGTTTCGAATATGTCTTTCCCAATACTGATCTGAGCAAGGATTTCGAGAATACTGAGATATGCAGGATCTACACCTTTGTCAGAATCTGGAAGCATAGCCATGAGAGCTGGAAATGAGATATCCATAATGAGGCGCGGTTTGTGTTCCGATATTCCAGCCAGAGCGTCTATTGCTGCCTTCCTGAGCTCGGGTTTTCCCGATGTCTCCGTCAGCAGAATGTCATCGAGATACTGTACAAAAAGGCCTATTTCGTTATCCTGTAAGAACCCTCGAAGGATGGATAGGCGAAGCAGGCCTTGCATGGAGGTAAGCCGGAACGAGGTCTCATCCTTCGCGGACCCCATCAGCGCTTGGCTGAAGATTTCAAGTAAACGCTCCTCAAAGGGGCTGAGAGGGTTTTCCTGCGAAAAATCTGATCCGGGAGTAGTCCATGTTCCAAGAATATCAATGGCGGAGTCAAATAGTGCAACGAAAGCCTCTAGGAGACCTCTTTGTTTGGCAATTCCATGAGCATTTTGATAAACAGTAAGTAATGGTACAATGACGTCCTGAATAATCAGTGTAAAGGATGTCAAAGAGGCAGATGAAAGTGATCTCAGGATTTGTCGCGCTGGTTGAGCTTGTTTCTGTTGTGGTTCGCGTAGTTGTTCATTACATTCCTTCGTTATTGGTTTCAGATATTGTACGAGAGCGGAAGTTTGGGATTTCGTGGTAATGGTGGAAAGTCGCCTTGCTAGGCATTGAAGCACTCTCAATGACTCTTCCGCAATAATTTCTTCCTGCGCATGAAGAATCTCAAATTTCAAAGTATCCCATACGCTTATCGAGTAGCGCGACACAGTGGCCGGGTCGAATGAGGATATGCATGCATAAAGCGAGTTCAAAGCGTCTTTCTGCAGCGTTGTTAGCAGTATTGAATGATAAGGAGATCAGACGTCCACGAACCTTCACATTCAGCGACGTGGAATCTAATTTATCCAATAGTGAAGGGAACGCATAAGGCGCGAAAAGCTGAGTTGAAGAAATGCAATTCTGCAAACGGGTCTTTAGATCTTGGGCTGTGATGCCGTATGGATCATTTGGTGGAGGTTTAAATGTGATGGGAAAATAATTGTATACCGAATCAAAAAGGGCCTTGTTATATACGTGACGTTAGCCAACTCTGAAGTCCAACGTGCAGTTCAGTGGCCGGGTGCGCAACCTGGACATGGTTCGATATATCCCATTCCACCATAAGGACCTTGAGAATGGAGAAAATGAGCATGAGATTCCTTGGGTCTCTCTCTCCGCTCACAAGGTCAACAATCCCAACTAGCGATTCATCGCCCATATCTTGCAGTGCTGTGTGTTTTGATAAGCGTCTCTCTGAAAATCTCGATTGCGGAGGTACATATCTGTCACCTGTCCTGTGATTTGACACTTAAGCCATTAAGAAGCTGAAGAAGCTGAAACGTTGGGACTGTGGACGAGTCTGTAAATCTGAAAAGTGCTGGAGAATTCTGGACGTATGTGAGCATTCCCCAAGAAATATATTTGCCAACCCAAACACCGACCTATATAAAAAAGTAGGTCTTGGATCATCATTCATTGACGCACTTACGATCGTATAACCCTCTCAGTCATATCTTTGGTAAAACGATCAAGACCTTGAAGCCTATCCAGACCTGCTATTGCCCCTCCATCTTCAATTCGGTCGCAGTAGAAGTCTGTCAGGGCCTGTATTTGTTGGCGGGAAAGGAAATTCGGCGAGAGCGCTTTTATGACCGCTGTCAAATACGAAACTACTTTCCCCCGAATTGCAGGATTTTCGTCATTGATATATTCACCCAGAGACTGAACTAAACCAATCAAAGTTGATTGCTTGTTTTCAACCTCTGCAAGAACAATCCGAATTAAAATACAAAAGCCTGTCAGTACTCTGGATCCTGGCAAATCGAGAATCAAATGGGAAAGACTTTACTTTGGGCTGCGATACTAGCAATTCCCAGAGCCTGCTCTCTGTTATCGTCGACCACTAGCAAAAACTCTTGCAGTTCAGACATCTTGCTGGGGATTCTCAATGACGGTGCAGCGGCGGCGAAATCTAATTGTCACAAAGATAGGGTGCTGTTTACGATTTGAGCCAAGAGATGCTCGTTTATCGATAACAATCACGTGTTACCATCATTGTAGATGGTTACCAATCACACAACCAACGTTATCCTCCTAACATCATTCCCTCCCATATAGGATTTTTATATACCTACATACACTTGGCCTAGTCGTAGGAACAAAGAAATTATGGAAAACAAGGGGAAATAATCAAACAGTATATTTCAGTGATGAAAGTGCAAAAACGTAAAATAAAAATACAAAAAATTATTGCTCTAGCATGTCTTGGTTTCGATCCAAGGTCCTCCGGGTTATGAGCCCGGCGCGCTTCCGCTGCGCCAACATGCTTGCTCCATGCATTTTGAGCCCCGTAATATGTTATAAAAGCCAAGTAAAAACTTGATGAAACTTACAGCCCTGATTCTAGTTAAGTACTCTGCGTCCAAAAAAGAAAGGGAAAAAAAAAGGAAAACTATCGTTTGTAAAACTGTTAGAGCTGTTGGATCGGATTGTCCGTTTCCTCTCTGCCAGCATAGCACTGGGTGTGAGAGCTCTTTTGCCGCCTGGACGCCACATGATGTAATCACTCATTAATGTATATCACGTGCTCTATCAACTGGCACATCCATGGATCCTGCAATAGTCAAACCATCTTGTGATGATATCATTCACTCTCTTCAAGGCTATGAGAAATTGCACCTCGAAGTCGAGTCCTCGGACTCCATCCACTGATAACTATGAAGTATCGCCTTCTTGTCCTCCTATTATCAATTTCCTTCAGTGTATCCGCTGTCCGCGTCCATCTCGAGAATTTCGTCAGTCGCCGCCGTCTCTACCGCGAAACTTGCAAATTCCCACTTGCCTTGAAGCAATCCCAAACTCGTTCACACTCCTCCTCCCGCCTCAAGACCAAATTGTAATGGGGGACAACAACGACCGCCCACAGGGCGAAGGCAACGATCCTGATGAAAAAGTGCAATCACTCTTATACATCTCCGACATCCTCTCTAAGACTCGAGAAGTCAACATCTTCTCCTCTCTCACCAGGGATATCGAGGCTGTTTCCACCCGTTTCAATAATGGGACGGAGAATAGTATTGTGCTAGCTCCGTTGAATTCTGCAATCCATGGATTGCCCCGCAAACCTTGGGAGGATCCAGCAGATTATCGTGACTTTGGCGAAGCAGCGTATACGTCAAAGGAAGGGGAAGCGAGAGCGGAAAAGAATCTAAAGCACTTCGTTGAAGCACACATTGTACCAATGTGCCCGTGGCCGTCTCAGGAGACAGTTAAGACTGTCGGTGGTCGCGCGATTTATTGGAAAAAGGAAGATGATGGGAAAGTTTATGTGCGTGTTCCGATCGTCGTTTCAGTTCTTTTCATTGAGTTGACAGTTTGCTAATGGCTGGATAGATTTATCCTGATAAAATCGAGGTTCTGAAGATTATGACCCAGGCGTCTAACGGGGAAGTATGGATTCTCAATCGAGTTATAAATTATCTCTGAGTCTCGGCCGAATTAACGATGTTACTGGGATCGGCGTCAGTGGGATTCTTTCCTCATTCTGTTTTGATACCTGAGACTGGTTTTCTCAATTTCACATTTGCTAGGGACTTGATATGACATGGCTACTGAGTAAACGGATGCAAGGGATGGGACACGATTATTATTACGGATGGACATTTCTAATTTTACAGGACTTTCTGTACATATCTTTATTTCATTCTCAAGAAACACTCCTAAGACATAATAAATATATAATCAAATCCGAACATCAAGATTAGACAATAAGCTGTCTCTCGGCTCTTATAAATTTCAATAATATAATACATCATCGTATCATCATTTCTATCCAACTCTCTGTAACAATCTCTCTTCAATGCCATCAAGAATACAGTAATGTCCCATGACTTCGAGGTTTTCCGCCTCTGCCAAGAACAGTTTATCGGGGTCCTGGCCAGGTCCGAAGGGATTCGCGGCCGCATTTGGATTCATCTGGGACATCTGTTCGGTCATGTGGTTCGCAGCTAGTACGTATGTGCACTTAGCAAGAGCACTCGCTAATAAATAGTAGACCTTGCGGAGAATAGTAGAATGAAGAGGAAACAGGTGGAAAAATAGAACAAGATATAGCACTCACAGTTATCGCCGCCCAGGATAAACCCGAAAACAGGTTGGAGGCCGAACAAATTCAGGAAATACCATGACAAACTCGAAACCCATCTCACGTCCAGATCACGAGTCATAACCCCAGATTGCAACATGGACTTGAATCGAATAGTCAAAGGGAAAGGCAGTTTCACTGTATGAATAGTTAGCATAAGTCCCCTCGTCCCTCCATATTCCATTCCACGTGCGACTAGTATCATTCCTGGATAAGTAGGGAGAGAAAAAACATACAAAGAACGAATCCCGAAAAAAATGCATTAATCCACCCCATAATGAGCGTCTGCGGAATCATCATTGCCATATTACCCTTCATCATGCCCATCATCGCATCCATGCCTGCAGGATCTGTCATAGGGTTCACGGGTCCTCCACCACGTGCCTCTGGGTCTTTCAGGAACAAGCCCTCCTTGTAGCCGGTAATAAGAAAATTCTTGCGAGACGCAAGCGATTGTGGCGTGAGAACAGCAGAGGCATTATTTCGTAGATTGACACCGCGCAAGAGCGACAGGCGTTCTCGGGACTCAGCGGGCGTCAACGCATTTTTGGCCGGAGTTGCGAGGAAGACAGTTGCGTAGTGGCGCAAAATTCCAGTTAACACCTAAACAAGGAGTTTTACGTACATATTAGAATATAAGAATAAAAAAAAAAAAATAAATAATTATTAGATGGCCGCATGAGTAAGGCGACAGTTTCTGACACGCCGCAATCCCCTGGGACATTCCTTACCATTACCACTGTGATAGGGAAGAGGATCCAGTAACTTCATCGTTTGGAGCTTGATTAGCGTTCAAGATAGGAATTGAGGAAAGATATGGATGAACACATACAACAGAGCTGGATCCCTAAGGATGGTCTGTTCCACCCCTTGGACCGCCATTGCAAAGAGATATCAAATGCGTCTATGTTGGGATGGAAGTATTAGGAGTTGGATCCAGACGAAGTGAGGAGCCGCATCGGATAAAAGTGGTCCCGATAGCTAACTACCAAGTTCACAATCGCAATGGGACTTCAAATTTTGTTGTTAGCATTGACCCTTTGAAAAAAAAAACATAAAATCAAATATTGGGCAAAGAAGAATGAAGATGAACTAGATAATGGCACGTCTCCTTAAACACATATATGATCCCGCGTGTCCATGCTTCAAGTTCTTTCAGGACAAATTATCACTCCAATACCCAGCATTGCTTGTCATCTCACCCACCAGACAATACTTATGCTTCGGCGAACTTCGTACCACATTTTCTCTCCACTTGAATATTTTTCGTTGTATTGTATTATACTAAATAACTTGGTTGAGAAGTTGAGATACCAAGTTGTGGTTCAATTGTTTTCATCTAACTTCTTGCCGCTAAAGTGGCTTGATGGAATGGGTAGTCTACGTAAAAGTTTAATGGCCACAAACTGCCTTCTGTAGTTTCGGGAGATGATAATCTCTACTAGAATGATTCAGCAGAGTTTACCGCCCATTTTTTTCGCCGAGAGCGGCCTGCGTAGAAGTTCTAAGAACAAAAGTGATCCCCTTCAAGATAATCGGATCCGACGTGTTCATGGAGTCTGTTGGCTCTGCTTAGGTTGGAGGTGGTGTTTCATTTACCTGTCGTTTATGCCATTAAGTCCCGGAATGCCTCTGTGTTGGCTATGCGTGAGGGTTACAGATGGTGGGGAGCAACTTGAGATTGGTTTGGGGAAACACATTCATGGCGTTATATCAACCAAGAGCAGGGTCCTTTATGTCTTGAACATGATGGTTTGGGTAGATCGCATGCGGCTCCCTTCGCTTTTATTGACATTTGCTGTCAATCTCAAATAGGCTGCGCGGAAAACTCCTTGCACCTGGAGGCTTAGCCGCAGAGCATAGAGTGGCAGATGTATACTGGATGGAAGCAATGACTGGCAGCCAGGGAGTTGTACCACATATAATCGTCAATTGAATTGAAAACAATTTTGACTGCCGAAACGAGCTCTGGATGACTTTTTCCATGTGGAAAGCCAAGGTTGTGCATGATGCCCGAGTGAAAGTCGAAGAGTCCAAATTTACAGGAGTGGTTTGGATATCGACGGGTTCTTTGAAATTAGACAAGCAGATTCTCCAGTACTTGTAACTACCCAGCTTGTTGCATACCACCTCATGCAAGGTGGCCGACAGTGCAGACCACGATCGTGTAATT
>NW_001813981.1:2474099-2486966 GCF_000149585.1 Histoplasma mississippiense | reverse complement strand
GTTATTTTAGGCTTAGTGCAACCGTGACAATCCAACCCAAGGACAGCTTGCCCATATATCACAAACCCTTAAATGAGGATAAAATAAGGATATTACTTCTGATATGACTCTATGAACTGGCATCTGTCAACCTAAATCTAAGCGCAACCGCCCACACTTCCCATTACCGCCAATGGCCTCCTCCAAGGTTCCCGTCTACTCATTATCTGGTAAGAATTACACCAATCCTCTCCCCTTCCTCCATTGCACTCCACAGACTCAACATATATAACCCTAGCGGAAGAGGCAAATAATGAAAGCAAACCTAACATACTATGCTACTTGCTCCAGATCTCAAAAACACCACCGACGATGCTATAACTCCATACTTAATATCTCTGCCAAAACCCCACCGTTTCACTGCAGACAACTTCAAATCCAACGTCCGCCTAACTTTAGGCTATGTCGCCGTAGCAATTGCAGGAGCCTTATTTTACGTCGATCGTCGACTGAAATGGGAGGTTTCGACGTCGTGGACCATGGCCTCTGTAATTTCGTACTTCATTCTCAACATAGCATTTACAATCTGGTTATGGCTGGTGGAAGCCGGCCAAGTATTTGAAGGGGGTACGGATGGGGGTGAGAAGGTGAGCTTCTATTATGTTTATGCTTATATATATACATATGTGTTTGTCAAGCGCCTAGCATAGTGTGACTAATGAATGTACCCAAACAGCTCCGCATCCGCTCGTCAACCAAAAAGCATTCGCCGTTATATACACTGCGAATTAGACATACGTCTAGCTCTGGTGCTATTCTCCAAGATGCAACAATTTCTGCGCCCTTTTCTAGATGGTTTTCTGCGGATGGCATGTTTCATCCCGAACCCTTTAAACATTGGCTTAGTAGCGAGGTCAAGGCATTGAAGGGAGTAGAGTCAGCTACGAGGTAGTAAGATGATGAGATTTCTGAGCTAATTACCTTGGTGAGGAAACTGAAACAGGAAGGGCAGAAAACTTGAGCGTAAATTGATATCCTATGGATTTTGTTGCTCCATTATGCATTCTTTTTTTTCTTTTTTTTTTTTAGGTTCTGATTCTTGTTCTGCTCGTAGCTGGAGCATAAAGAGGTTGACAAAAATACTCTCCACGGTGTTTATTACTGGGATATTGTGCGTTATAGAAATATATATATAATTCCTACCTTTCCTGCGGCATTTCATTTGTTGCCTTCAATCTAAATAATGAATACGTACACATATTCCAAGAACCGTAATTTTAACCCGTAGTCTCCTTTTTATCCAAGACACATCAATCATATCATGACAATTCCTGAAGAACATTTGGTTCATTCATCGTATGAGTATAATTGTGCTAGTTATGATAATAATGTTCCAAGGTATGCTCCCTTTCAATTCCATCCAACATCCCCTGATCTGATATTGAAATCAAAATCCAAAGGCTCCGATTAACCCAACCGAACCTATAAAATATAACAGTACCGACTTCAACTTGCACAAAGTCAAACTCAGGGATACCATGAAGCCATCTTGCCTTGGCTATTTTCGTTTGGTTTTCACCTTTGTCGTTGTTTTTATGATATATACAATCCCCGGCTTTCGCCCTCATCCAGGTACCCGCCATTTTATCCCGGATGGCAGAACATGGAAGTTCCATAGATGCGAATATATGTATACATATAAATATAAATGTTGATTGACGAGATAACATTTCATTACTCTGCCTGAGTGACGACACTCTCCAGAGTGCCTGGCTTCTCAACTGCATCTGCAGGTTGGACCCGATTACGGCTGCGGTTCTGGACAATCCTCTATACAACAAGATTGAAGCAGTTAACACACATATAGTGAAAATTTCAAGAAGGTCCATTATCGCTAAAAGCGGAAAAATAGAAAAGAACTTACCAGTAAGTTTCTTAGCAACACAACGATTGTAACCTTGCCAATGGCCGGGACATATATGGATGCTTTCTCTTTCACCTCTGGTCCGAAATTCTGCACAAATAAACACCTTCGTCAGCGTTCTCATAATGGCTTCAAAATGACACGCGAGCAACCATCTCCCTCCCTCCCCAATACAAATTTATTACTCACCTTCTCACTCGAGAAATTAATACACACAGCCCCTTGCCTCAACAGCATCGTATTAAACTTAAACTTATCCCCTGGCACTCCACTAATGACACATCACAATGCGGCACTGCATCTTCCAACCCCCCCACCCCCTCCATATCCATAACCTCATGATGTCTCTTCCGAATTCCCTCCCCACGCGTAAACTGTTGTACACCCGTGACATCCACACTATACACACATGCGCCGTCATTCGCCAGCAACGCCGCCAGAGGCCTTCCTACAACCTCAGACCGATTGACCACACATATCGTATGTCCAAACAGCCTGTTCCCGTAGGGAAGGATAGTGTTGTAGATTTGTAGGTACTCGAGGATCTTGATGACGGCGAGTGGCGTGCAGGGCAAGATGGATTTCTGCTTGTTCTCGGGGGGGTCGAGGAAGCGGATGTTTTGGTACATGTTGAAGATGTAGCGGTGGCTGAGGCCCTCAACGTCCTTGGAGATATCGACGATTTGCTGGAGATACTGGTCTTGTCTGTTGTTGAAAATGGGATAGTAGACAATTATGCCGTCGACGTCTGGGTCTGAGTTTGCGACGAGGATGGCATCTTCGATATCATCGCGCGAGACGGTGCGGAGGGTGTAGCGGAAGTTGCTGTTGACGGAGAGATTTAAGAATGCCAGGTGGTTAGCGGCTTTTCACTCTTACATTTATTTATTAAACTTCAATTAGGAATGATTTTTCATAACGCGATTCTTCAAAATTCCCAATGGTATCTGAATTGAAGCTACCACAATCGCAAAAGTCAGGCGCATCTCGCGCACGCATACAATATACCACTCCACAAAAGAGAAACGGGAGGGGAAAACAAGGCTCCGCTCACTTGTCTTTACAAGTCTTCTCGGTCCAATCCGCATACATCTTTGCAGCCGGGTCTGAATTGGCCAAAAATCCCACAAGGTGCGGCGCCGTACTCAGAGTCTGACGCCCCTCATTGACCTCCGCCAAAAGCCCCCGCGCAACGTTCGCCGCAAGCACGACTTTGCAGGAAGCTGAGACCGATGTTTCTGGTTCTGGTGCCATGGGCGCGAATTTATTGTGGCAAGATAGGGAGCGTTAAGATAAGAAGAATGGAGGTGCGGCCGAAACAATTCTTGGGCTGCTGGTGAAGGAGAGGGGAGTTTTTGAACTTTTTTTATGGTCGTTCTTATCGATAACAGGGGTGTGGGTGGCACGAATGGGACGAGGCTCGGTGAGTCAATAAATCCATACTCATCATAAAACAGACAATTGATTCAGTAGGTCGAATGCAATGCGTAGGGACCTTATTATGTTAGGAATTTAATTATAGATATTATTTGAATAACTTGTACTATACTTCGCACAAACTCCGGAGACCGCGCGAAAAGTTTTATTTCACACTAAAGGATTTACCTAATTAGTGTATTGAATCTCCAGGACCACCTGGGATTTAGGCATGAGCTAGTGGGCAAGCTAGGGGCGCTGGCCTCTATAAACCGCCTGGGGCTTCCAATCCTTTCATTAAGAGAGGGGACAGCATAAATGCAGAAGAACTCGCCAAATTCCCTTTTTCTCTAAACATGAGAAACCACCAAGAGATTCCCAAATTCCGGGTTCCGTTTTTTTGCACGTTGATTTCTGATTTCTGTATAGTTATAGCCATATACAATTCAATTCAACGGAACTTGGCTTAGCCATAAATCTACACATTACATACAACTCAAGCAAATATCCACTTCCTCACTGGCTTTTTCACTTCTTTGAAAAAAATAAAAGATTTCACGCATATCTCTCTCTCTCTCTCTCTTTAATTCTAACTCAGCTGTGGAACTCAGAAGCCCCATGAGAAGGTGCAGGCTGTTCCTCATGATCGTTATGATAGAAGGATAACAGTACCGACCACATCCATCATACAGAAAGAAAAGGAAAGCTTGACAAAGGAGATCAAGAGATGTCAAATTTTAAAAGACACATTAGCGGAAACAAAAGAGATCAGGAAAGATGGAATTTTTAGACAAAAGAACCAGCATTAAGGGGAAGGCGAAGGAGGAAAAAAATCAAATCCAGGCGATATCCAAACAAGGAAGATTGGCGTTTATTTATTTATTTTTCCTTTTTGGGGATCAGTTTTCTCTTTAATATATATTTTTTTTTAAAAAAAAAAAAAGAAAAGAAAAGAAAAGCAAAAAGAAAAATAAAAAGAAAAACAAAATTGAATTCAAAATTGTACACGAGCTACTTCTTGTCTATACATAATAGTGGTGACAGTGTTTTATTAAGGAAAAAAGAAAAGGAGAAGAAAGTAAAAAGCGAAGACAAAAATAACCCTTCGCTGCATAGAGTGAGGTAGGTAAGGGATTAAAACAGAAACTAAGAGGCAAGGTTTAATCTGTCAAGTATACTTTTTTTTGGGCTTCCTTTTCCTCTCCTCTCCTTTCATCTTCGAATAACACAGAGCTTATGAGAAAGACTTGTTGAAGGCAACTGTGACTTCCTTCAACTGAGCCTCTAGCTCCTTGCTCAATTGACCCTCCTTCTCAATCGATTGAAGAAGCTCAGACTCGTTGGTTTTGAGGTGAGCAAGGAAATCAGTCTCCCATTGCTGAATCTTGCTGACGGGGATGGAGTCGAGGTGGCCGTTGACACCAGCGAAAATGAGTGGAACCATTTCGTTGACAGCCATGGGGCTGTATTGCTTCTGTTTAAGCAGCTCGGTCAGGCGCTCACCACGGTTGAGAGTCTGCTTGGTGGAAGCATCCAAGTCGGAACCGAACTGGGCGAAGGCTGCAACCTCACGATACTGAGCCAAGAACAGTTTGAGCGAACCGGCGACTTGTTTCATGGCCTTGAGCTGGGCGGCAGAACCGACACGAGACACAGACAAACCGACGTTAATGGCTGGTCGGATACCCTTGTAGAACAATTCGGCCTCCAAGAAAATCTGGCCGTCGGTAATTGAAATGACGTTAGTGGGAATGTAGGCAGAAACATCACCACCCTGGGTTTCAATGATGGGGAGGGCAGTGAGGGAGCCACCCTTGTGGTTGTCATTCAACTTGGCAGCACGCTCGAGAAGTCGAGAGTGGAGGTAGAAGACACTAGAAACAGGCCAGTCAGACATGTGTGTGTGAATCCTACAAAGGGTTGTTTGATACATACTCTCCGGGGTAAGCCTCACGCCCTGGGGGACGACGGAGAAGAAGGGACATTTGACGGTAGGCAACGGCCTGCTTAGACAGATCGTCATAAGTGATGAGAGCGTGGCGTCCATTATCACGAAACCATTCTCCTACAGCACAGCCTTTTGAAACGAAAACAGTAATTAGAACATGAACTAAAAGAGAGAGAGAATAAGGGGAAAAGCAAAGGAAAAAACAGGGTGGTGGGGATTAAGACTTACCGGTGAATGGAGCGATATATTGAAGAGGAGCGGCCTCAGAGGCAGTGGCGGCAACGACGATGGAGTATTTCATGGCATCGTTCTCCTCAAGGGTCTTGACGAGCTGGGCGACAGTGGAACGCTTCTGTCCAACAGCAACGTAAACACAGTACAGCTTCTTGCTCTCATCATTCGTGTCATTCCATCTCTTCTGGTTCAACATGGCATCAAGAGCGACGGCAGTTTTTCCGGTTTGACGATCTCCAATGATCAACTCACGCTGACCACGGCCAATGGGGACCATAGAGTCGACACACTTGAGACCGGTCTGGACAGGCTGGTTGACGGAGCGACGAGGCAGAATGCCGGGAGCTTTGAGCTGGGCACGGCGCTTCTCCTTGGCCTTAATTGGGCCTTTTCCGTCAATGGGGTTACCCAGAGCATCAATGACACGACCCAAAAGCTCGGGGCCAACGGGGACATCAACCTGAGAGGGAAGGGTTAGAAATATAAAACACCAAGTTGATGACGAGGAATTTTCTGTACACACAATCTCGCCAGTTCGCTTGACAGTTTCGCCTTCTTTGACAAGACGATCAGAGCCGAAAAGCACAACACCGACTTGGCCGGCTTCCAAGTTCATGCACATGCCCTTGACGCCAGAGGCAAACCTAAAAGTTTTTGCCTTAAGTATATTTATTCGCATTATATGGATATTTATGGTTAGACGGAACATACTCAACGAGTTCCTCAGCCTGGACATTGGTCATGCCATGGACACGAGCAATACCGTCACTATTGTCCAGCTAGTTAGAATCATTATATACCGTATTTATATGGCCGTAATGTATGATTTTGTGACCATCATGTTGGTTTGGTTGGTGAGAGATTATGGCGTACCCAACGGAGAGGACACGACCAGTTTCAGCAAAGCCGGCTTCTTCTTGAATACCACGAATTTTCCGTTCGAGGGCAGAGGATATTTCGGTAGGGGAAGCCTTGGCCTCAGCAGCGTATGTCCGGATCTGTGAAGCGGCCGAAAGTGGTCCTGGAGCAGCAGCTCGAGCCTGATTTCGAAAGTGAGAAAAATTTGTCAGCGGGGTGGTAAACAAAGCAGACGCGACTCAAAGGAGATGTAATGGGGTCAATTGAGTTCACAGAGGCCATCGACATCAATATCGAGGGCGAAGTAGATGGGATCTGGTGGATGGATGCGATAAAAGCGGCGGAAGGGGCTGGGGTTGGATTGGGAAAATGGAAGCGGGAGGGATGGCTTACACCAACAATCCTGCCAGAGGCAGAGACAGCCGCGACAGAGCGGCTGGACTGCCGCAGGGCGTTTCTGAACATTGTGAGGGAAGGGGTCTGGAGAGAGAAGAGATGGAAACAGATGGGGAGGGAGATCAATTGGGGGTTGTGGAGTGGGAGAGGAAAAGAGCGGATAATGTGGATGGGGGAAAGGAGCGAGCTTTCAGGTTGCGAGAAGGTTGGACGAAAAGGGACTAGCCAATATATTGCCAAGCCTCATCAGACAGCGAGCCTTTCCATGTATTACCAGATTAATGTCAATTTTTATATACGAAATCACACCTGGGCACTCAGCTGTAATCACTGCGCAGCCTGTGCTTGCTCAAGCATCCGATAGTAACTGTTCTTAGATTCATTCAATACAATCTATGTTTGTATTTTTGATCAAAAAAGGGGCATGAACATACTTGGTGAAAAGGATGTCAGGCCAGGCAATATGTCGAAGAACAAGAAGCTGAATCGATGATCTTAATTTCGTGACTCAAGACCACACCTTGCGGGATGAGAAAAGTGGTGGCCTGGTTAAAGGGTACAGTCTACAATTTTTGCAGAGTTGAGGAGTAATCCACAGACCCACAGGATTCAACGGTCCAAGGAAAGAAGAGGATATTGGAATTCATATTCGGACAATAATAAGTAATTATATTTTGCAACTGCAAACATCAATGGCAATAACATATACTAGGCTATAAAAGAGATATCAATTAACGCCCATTTGACACATGATCCGTCGTGTAAATCGTCCAATGCAGATGAATAATCATAATGATGGAAGTATTATCATGGAGAGGAGAACAGACAATGTTCGGGAGTCGCGGATGGAAGAAACAATACCCTTCCGAAGAATATGGATACGAAAGCATTGACTCAATGTGACCCGTTTCTTTCCAATCGTCCTCACACCGTATCAATCATCACAATACCGTACCACACTTTGCTTCCCATAAAACCCCCTCTTGACCCTGGGTATATACAGATGACAGAAGCCCAGCCATAAAAAGAGCACACACAGCTCGAGCCAGTCGCTTAAAACCAAAGAAAAAACAGAGAGAGAAAGAGAGGCATGGAGGAGAGTATATAGAGCGTGGGAACCGAGGAAATCCCAATACTTACCTAATTCTTCCCTTTCGCCTCCTTAAACTTCGCAATCTCCTTCAGAACCGCACGATTAATCCTCGCCTTTAGCTGCGGCCGGTACCCAAGCGAAAACAGCATTTCAAGCCACACAAAGAACGGCGCGAAGAAAAACGCTTGCATCAAATTATCCAGCAACGCGGGCGCTCTCTTTTCGAACGCGCCATGCCCGACAAACTGCGCTACCCACGCGACTGCCTGGATGCCTAGACCCCAATATGTCGCTATGGAACCGTAGGTGACTGTGAGGTGGTTGACGAAAACGGTGCCACTGACCAGTAGCGGGGCAAGAAGGGTGCCAGCTACGGGCTCCATGAGGATGTAGAGGGTTGTGTAGAGGAGACAGGCCATGGTTCCGAGGTTTGGGGGGAAGGTTTTGATGGATAAGGAGTCCGGGAGAGAGATGAGGGGCCCTGTGTTTGTGGCCTGGTGTTTTCCTGTTAGGCTTGCATCTATCCTGCTGATAGGAAGCGAATTGGGGAATGGGAGAATGGGAGAGGTACCAGCTGGAACATGCAGAGCATTATCACCGGGACAAATACGATATGGATTGCTACGTTCACCTGTATAATTAATCGAGATGTGTTAGGACGGATAGAGAGGGCATGATTTAGTATATAGGATCTAGACAGAGGGTCGGTTTTGCCGGAGATCCCTTACTGGATTATGGTGGTAGGCACCATACTATTCAGGAACGGTCAGTTTCGTCGCTATGGGTCAAAGAGAATTTAACTAGATTTATATGGTTACAACAACGTACAAAGGTAAACTGCTTTTCGAGGTTGAGCGCCATGGCTGCTGCTATCCGAATTGCGCGTCTATACAGAGCTGGAGGAGTAGTCACGCATGTAATTGCGGTGCACGTACATGTACCTGGTATACGGGAAATTGGGCGGCAAATAGGCGGTTGATCGACAATTCGATGGAGGGAATGGGGTGGGTATATTGGGTATATCGATACCAGTCTCAGCACAGAGCATAAGGATCAATCAATATCTATGCGCTGTATTCAGCTTTGACCTGAATTTTATTCCGCCCCTCTGGTGGCTGTCAGTCTGGTGTTGTCATTCCCCGGATGTTGCCCCAGATATTCTCGGCAACTGGCGACTTAGGGCAAAGCGATCCAATCGCCCAATTCCATGTGATCATCATTGGGTCATCACTCAACCCTGCTTTGCTATCTGAGCTTTCTGGGCACCACAGATCCATTGTATGGTAGTATAGTTATTCATATAACTAAGAGCTGTATGTATACTCCATATGAAAGATGTACAAATTTCTATCAATCAACCTCGTAGCCAGTTAGGCGGCAGGCCGGGTAGGAAAGTAATTTCCATATTTCATTCTAGTATCTTTGTCCATATAGTCTTTGTTCAGATACTTCAAAATTACTCATTTTAAATTTTTCCTATCCTCATATATTATTGCAGAGATTTAAGCGGGAGTATTAAAAGAAAGCGATATAGATAAGGAATTCAAATTTACTGGATTCATATTGAGAAAGCGAGTCCACATTGAGCAGGTCGACAAAATAAACAGGAATCATCTCCGTTTTCCTAGGAATTTTTCATGTTCACATATGTGGGCCTTGATCAGATGCACATTCACTTGGTATTCACACGTCTTGCAAGTGTTTTTAGAATGAAGTTCAAACTATTCAATTTGCATACTCTGGACATTGTAGTTCAAAGTCCATAAAAATCCCGTCTAGGTATTTCTCAGGTGACCCATTTGCTATCACGTGATATAATTCAGTACCTACCTAGCCGCCTCGTCTCCCAGCAATATCAAGCTTCTGCAGCCAGGAGCCAGCAATCAATCTCTCAATCTCTCCTCCCCGTCTCTCCTACTTTCTCTTCCCTCTCCCTTTTCAGCCTTATCCCTTCGCGATCTCTTACGGATCACTTCCCCCCCACAACGCGCCCGTGGGCTATTTGGCAGAGGTCCTGCTTAGTCTGCTCTTCCAATTTTACCAATATACAGCTTTCC
Organism: Histoplasma mississippiense; assembly: GCF_000149585.1. Classification (NCBI taxonomy): domain Eukaryota; kingdom Fungi; phylum Ascomycota; class Eurotiomycetes; order Onygenales; family Ajellomycetaceae; genus Histoplasma; species Histoplasma mississippiense. Next base: position 2,477,061 of record NW_001813981.1, on the reverse strand, counting down.
CTTCTCGTCTCTCGTTTACTTAGTTACTAGAAATAGGGAGGTTTTCGCTTTTCTTCTTATAAAGCAAATTTGCTGCTGGTTCGCACGACCCACCCGCCTGGCGGAAAATAAGAAAGGATAAGAAGAGTAGGCAAGCAACCGCAACAGTTCCGTCGGTCATGGTACGCTAAGAATCACACACGACGTCGCCGGGGCTTGTTTGCGCGCAAAGCCCCTTCGCTCGGAGGGCCATTCCTGTAGGTTTTGGAGGGGCGGGGATTGGATTTTTGCGCACGCACGACGTGGGGCTGCGGGGGATCATTAACGGACAAAGCATCGAATCAGCGCATCTTCCCGTTTCAAAGACCGAGCAATCCATTGCCTGCAAAGGATCGTGTTCGCTTTTTTTTTTTTTTTTTCCTTTCCAATCTCTATATATAGGGACTGGGAAAGGGAGCGCGAAAGCACGGCGCACGGTTTACTTTTCGTCTTTCTGTTGTTTCTTCCACCGGCCGGACTTTTTCACTCACGATGTTTTTTATCCACTTCCTCGAACACGTCCTCACCCTCCACCCAACCTTCTTCGGCTCACACGTGAAGGAATACCTGACGCAGAAGCTGCTAGATGACGTGGAGGGCGTGTGCACGGGCGACTATTATATCGTCTGCGTGATGGATACATATGATATTTCGGAGGGAAGAGTACTGCCTGGTAGCGGATTGGCGGAGTATACTATCATGTACAGGGCTATTGTGTGGAAGCCTTTTAAGGGGGAGACGGTATGTATTAATTTTTCCGCGTGTGTTTGTTTTGTTGGTCCTGGATGGGCCGTTTACGTACGGGCATGCTAACCAGGACACCAACCTGTGATCGTGGCGATATGTAAAGGTCGATGCTATCGTGACATCTGTTAAGAATCAAGGGATATTTGCAGAGGTTGGCCCGCTGACGGTCTTCGTGTCGAAACATGTATGTTCTTTCTCATACTTACCTGTTGTCGCTGAGTATTCGTGGTTTATGTTCCCGTGGATTTGGCGGGCTGGTTGAATTGTATACGCTTTGGGTTAATTTAACTGACGGACGAATTCCATTTTCTTGTCCCGAGTAACAGTTGATTCCCCCCGAAATCAAATGGGACCCTGACGCGACTCCGCCGCAATATACTGATAATGGAGAACAGGTTATTGAGAAGGGGACCAATCTGCGCATCAAACTGATTGGGTTGCGAAATGATGTGCGCAATATGTTTGCGATTGGAAGTATCAAGGAGGATTATCTAGGGTCTGTCTAACCCTGTCCCCTGTCCATTTTTCTACCCCCAACTAGCCCTGCAGGCGTTAAAGCCGTATAATTCGAATGAGAAAAAGGAAGTTGGAGAGAATAAAATGATCTGAACTGACTGTTATTATTTTTAAAAAACAGGACGTTGTGATAATAAATATTGTTATTATGCCATATGTCAGTCATCTTTTCCATTCCAAAAACTACGTATGTATACCATGAAAAAAGGGAGAAGAAAGAAAGGGGAAAAAAAGTGAACATAAAAGGCGACAATAACGGGATATAACTATGGCAAGGGAGGAAGCAGCAACAAAAAGATGAAAACAAAGCACAAAAATTACTTCTCTCTCCTCCCGATATTCTGCTTTTGTAAAAAATAGTAGTAGAGTCTTAGAAACAAGAAGCATGAGTATGAAACTTTCTAGATTTTCTCCGCCGCTATTTTGCTCTTAGTCCGTCCAGCTACTTTACTAGTTACTATACGGGAATTTATTGAACAAGAACTCGTTTGTTCTATCTATTTCTCGTAATACAAAGTAGATTATCCAATAACTAATGGGTTCCGCGAACACAGCGCGCACAAACAATGAACCTGGCAGCGAGAGGGCCATCGACTTTATTAGTAAATGTGTATACTCCGTATTGTCCACCGAGTCCCATACTCTCGTTGTTGTTTGGAGCATTTTTCCTTTGCTGCTTAGATCACCTATCGAGAGGAAAGGGAGCACAGGATTTTGAAATATTGGATGGAATAGTGTAACGCGGACTTGTGGGAATTGAAAATGTGATTGCGAGGAGAGAAAAGAAAAGAACGGGATGAAAATGACAATGGGTCTTGAAATCCATAGGTCGAGAGAGTAACTCACAGATTATTCCCCAGCCAGGGGCCTCTCCTGACACGATCACCAGCTACGCTTCTCCACAGGGTTAACTACCTCCACAGGCTTCCAGAAGCCCGCGCTGGGCCCGAGAAGCCCGCGCTGGGCCCGAGATCACTGCGTAGCCAGTCACGCCGTCTTGCGAGAGAAGATGAAACAGTGGCGTTTGCTTATGGGCCTTGCATTTGGGCTCATCAGTGTCGACTTCTGGGGTTGAACACCTCGATTCAACAGAGGGCAGAGAAAGAAGAAAATAACAGAACGGAATGTGAGCCGAATATTTGAATATGCACAAGTCGGATGACAAACCTGCTTCGTGCTCCAGATCTGTATGCACTGCGTAGTATCCAACTGTTGCTGTTGCGGTGATAGACCTTGTCCAGGTTTTCCTTGTTGTAACTACGAAACCAACCTGTCTGTTTCCGCAGACAAACCCCTGAGTAACATATAACATGTAAACAACTCTGTTTAACTGGTTACTTGCATTGATCTAACTTACTGCCTCTGCACTCCGTATCCCACGCGGGAAAAAAGAGGCCATACAGCTTCTGTCAATTGGTGTTTCATTGTCTCTATCTCACGGATACAGTACAGATTATACATGGATTTAATCGCCGCTGTTTCTCATGATCCCTAAATACCAAGTACCAAGCCCAACCGTCTCCCGGCATCCCTGCCCTGGATGTCCCACGTCGGTGCAGCATAACAACCCCGGAATCCAGATTACTGCAGACGTCCATCCCTCTTTCATATGAGCGTGGCCGCACCCTCATCAACAATCCCCGTCACCATAGTTAAGGCACGAATTCCTCACCTCATCTCT
>NW_001813981.1:2471156-2473491 GCF_000149585.1 Histoplasma mississippiense | reverse complement strand
AGCCAACGATAGAATTACCCAAATTCGACTGTACTGGGACCCAAGGGGCGCTTCTCAAGCAGCTTGATGTCATCGGCGCGAGCAGCCGTAATTGGCCAATTCGATACACAACTGAGCAGTCCCGTCTTATAAGTTCCTCCGTCTCCGCAGCTGCGAGAAGTTCCACTTCCATCTCGTCGCCGGCGTCGCTGGCTGATAAGCGGTCTATTACTACCGCCGCATCAAACGCGTCGTTCGGGTCAATTACATCCCCTAGCAAGAGATTTACCAAGGACCCGCACGTGTCATTGTCTCTCTTCCAGCCCTATTCCCCCCCACCTGAAGAAAGACCCGTGTCAGCCGCCTCGCGCGGATCTGCCAAACCTCCTCCTCGCAATTACGGTGATTTGTTTGTGGGGGATGATGCTGAATCGACGCCTACGAAGAAATCTTCTCACCCTGCGAGGAAAGATGAAGTTGTACCCCCTAAAGGAGGGGCGGGGCCTACGTATAAACCCTCGCGTTTGTTTGCGGACGATGAGGAGGAGCAACGATCTGAGCAAGTGAATACAACAACATCAGTCAAGACTAATACAAAGAAATACGATCATTTCGAGTTTGGAGAGACGCCTCATCCTGGATCCACTGTGAAACCACAGGCTCCAGGCCATTTTGAATTCGGCGAGGCTGAACCTCCTGTGAGTAGATCGGATCAAGAAAAGACAAAACAAGAAAATCATTTCGAGTTTGGAGAAGCGGACCCGGGAAGCATACAGAGCAACCTCCCTCTCCGCCCCCACGCAAAGAAACACCTGTCCCAATGGGATTTTGAGGACTTTGTCACTCCGGAAAAACCGCGGCAGAAGCTCCAAGCGCAGAACGTGCGACATTTCAGCTGGAGCGACGATGAGGGGGATACTGCAGATAGTCCTCCCAAGCAACGTCGAGCTCCGCAACCGCGCCGCGATGCGGAAACTCACTTTGAGCTCCGTGACGATGGAACACCTATCGCACGCCAACGGAACCCGCAGATGCATCCCAGGGGCGACGCACATAATAAGGGCCTGGGTCTCTATGACAATAATCTCTTCGATGAATCTGGTACACCTATCGCCAACAAGCAACAAGGACAACAGCAGCAAGAGCAGGATCAGGAGCACAAGGCGCCCTTCAGGGTTCCCGGCGCTGCACATAACAAGGGCCTCGGCCTGTATGAAAACAACGTCTATGACGACTCAGGCACACCCGTCAAAGCTGCTGGCACTGCTGCTGCGAGGACTAGTGAAGCACCTCAGCGACCCGTGTCTAATATTCCTGCTAATACCGTTAATCGCCGCAAGGACTTTGATAGCCATTGGACGATGGTGGATGCTGACGCGGATGATTTTACGAATTCGAATTCCGTGGAAAAGGAAGGGGAGAAAATGAATAATAGCAATAATCATCATGATCATAATGCGAATGGGAATGGGAATGCCAATGGGAATTCCCAACAGAGTCATGGCGCCCCTTTAGGGTTTGATCGCAAGAAGGCTGTGAAGATGATGGATTCGAGTTGGGATACATTTGGGGAGGAGGAGGCGGAGAAGGAGAAGGAGAAGGAGAAGCTAGCTCCGTCTGTGGGTGTTAGTGGGAAGAGGATGAGTCGGGATGTTAATAAGAGGAGCTGGGGCTTTGGGGATGATGGGTTTTGATAAATGGGGAATTTTCGATAGGGAGAGGAGAACCGGTTGCTTTACCGGTCAAGCCAGGGGGAGGAATTGTGGTTATTTGATTGATTGAGCAGCATATCTATCGCAGCCCCCTTTTCCTCCACCAAGTTGACTTTCGACATTGTGATTCTTCTTTTCGCTTTTCTTCTCTTTTCTTTTTCTTTTTTAAATTGCTTCATGTGCTGTTTTAATCTTGTTTTCTTCTTCCATTCTTACCATTATCTGTTCTTATATTCCCTTTCCTCCTTTGAGATTCAAAGCACAGTGTGGCTGTGAATAGTGTGCATGTAATCATAATATGCATATGTGTATATCGAAGAATGAGAAAATATGAATGGTGATGATGAAAAGAGAAACCACAACATACTCCATCTATCAATGATTCAATGTTATCTTCTCTTTCTGTTACATGGATGAATGAGTTCAAGGCTTAATATGATGATGTGGGAGCTGGAGTTCTGCTCTTGAATGAAAACATTCAACCGATTCACCCCCTCTCCCTTTTCTTTTCTTCATGTTCTTTACTTTACCTTGCTTTTTTATTTCATTTTCATTTTCATTTTCATTTTCATTTTCTAAATCTATTCTACTGAACGTCCTTACTTTTTCAGAGGCCATGAACATCAATCCTTGCAAATGTTAGA
>NW_001813981.1:2468871-2470209 GCF_000149585.1 Histoplasma mississippiense | reverse complement strand
TTTTGGCTTGGTTGGAGAGGGGGGGCGTTTAGCTGTAACATGGTGGGCGAATGCCGTTTACAGAGCATTTTCAAGATTTCAACTCAAGGCTTGAGGACAATCACGCCAAGTTGCTGGAGCCCTCCAGCACCTTCATACCCAAGGGAACTACATATATGTTAGCCCTACGGAGTATATAGAGTAAATAGGCCAAGGGCACAATGGGGCCTTTTCACCGACAACCCGCACAAATCAAACGGCAGGGAGGAAGTTGAAGTGGGTTTTCGCTGCCGCTGCGACCCCGTATGTGGGTATCGTGCTCGTCGTGCAGCCTAAAGTTCTGAAGACAGAATGGCCCCATTTTGTTCTCCTGGTGGAAGCTTAAAATCATCGAACCCCCAACCCCGTGCCAGGATGGGCTGGCCAGAGTGTGCTTTGGTGGACATTTTCCGGCACTAATGGCGTTGCTCAGTAGCAACATTTATCTTACTGACTATCGATGTTAGACTTCCGCCTCCTCCCATAATCAGCTAATGTGCATGTTCTTTTCGACCCCCATCTCCCTCGTTCGAAGACGTGCAACCGTTTATCGGAGGCTTGCGGCTGAGTTATTCTAGCCAGGAATCATACTCAGCAATTGGTCGAGCTGTTTTGGGTGGTGCTTGTTCTCGGGGAGGAGGGTAAATACTTCTGGGCTTTGCGGCCCTCTCCCTTGGCCCCCGTAAAATGAAGAAACTCCCCGCTTTGAAACCCAAGTTTTCGCTGATATTCTTAGCCTCCTTCAGACCTCAACTCTTTCCTTCTCCACTGCAATTTTATCACCATTTCGTTGACCCCCCCTTTTTTCTTCTTCTGAGGATAGCTCACTGGTTGATCGCGGTTCTGAGCACTGAAGACCCTTGTTAAACTTACGCTATAACTCCATGCTATATGATATCACTTCTATTTGTCACTTTCCTTGGACTTGCTTTGATTCTCTGTCCATGCTCTGCGCCATTCTTTATCCAAGAATATATTCTTCTTCACACGGAAATCTAGAACTCATCTAGGTGCGAGGGAACTCGGAAGAATATCGCGTCACAGCGTCCTTCCCTACTAGTGCCTTATCACAACCCGGACTGCACTGGGGAGACTTGCGCTCTTGTCTTTGGAAAACCGGATCGCTAGCCATCTCTTGGGTGAAGGCGGGAAACGGATATACGCGGGGTGATGTTTGATAACCTTCTGGTATCAACTCTGAATATACTGGGGGAGGGTAAGCCATCTATCCACCAAGTCAAAAGCATGGTATATGACAACTCATGCTCGTGGTATTATTTAAATTTAGTGACTTTATCCAACGTCGTGACGGGTGAAGTG
>NW_001813981.1:2464874-2467513 GCF_000149585.1 Histoplasma mississippiense | reverse complement strand
TCTACTTACACGCTGATTATGCGCAGGTAGAATCAGTAAATGTCGGTATGGGTTTTGATAGGGGTCATTGCTCGCCTAGCGATGCAGATGGGTTATCACCGCGATCCCAAAATGTTTCCAAATATTTCTCCTTTTCAGGGTGAGATGCGAAGGCGGGTGTGGGCGTTTATCCGACAGGCTGATCTGCTGCTATCGTTTCAAGTCGGTCTACCGTCCATGATACGTACAGGAGATTGTGATACAGAGCTTCCACGAAATTTGCATGATACCGATTTCGACGAAGATACGGTCAAGCTTATGCCTGAAAGACCCATAGATGAAGCTACGCAGATCTCGTTTCTCATCATCAAGGCGAAGCTTGCGCTTGCGTTTGGACGAGTATTGGAAACCACACAGAAGGTTACTGGATCGTCGTATGAAGTGGTCATGGACGTGGATCATCAACTTCGCCAGACGCGGGATTTGATTCCCGAACGGATGAGTTTTAAACCCATCGTGGAGTGTAATGAGTCCTTAAATGTTGTCAGGTCAAGATTTATGGTAAATATTTCTCACTTTTATGTCCTCTCCTCCCCTCCCCTCCCCTCCCCTTTCACTCCCTTTCATTCCCTTCATTTTTCCATTTCATGATAAAATCTCGGGCAGCATGTGTGAAATCCATCACCCTATAATTTTGGCTAAAAGAGAAAACCATATATGGAATCTACAGATTGTAAGTATTTATCATAGAGCGCAATGCGTGCTCCATCGAAGATTCCTCCACCGCGGCCGCGAAAACCCGCGCTATACGTACTCCCGTCGCACCTGCATCGAGAGCGCGATGGAACTGCTCCGATTCCAAAACATTCTCCAAGCAGCATTTAAAACCAACCCTAGCATCAAGGCCAACATGGGCTACATGGCCGCCTCCAGCACCCAAGATTTTCTGATGTCTTCTACAATATTAGCACTCGATATATACCAACTCATGCAAGAAAACTCCTCCGGCCGTAGCCCCACCGACACCTTTGTGCTAGGAGTAGACCGATATCAAGAAGAGCTTGCGATGTTGCGCAGGTCCAGGGATATGTGGAATGAACTCAAAGATCAATCTGCGGACGCGTGGAGAGCTATTGCTATCATTGATGTGCTGCTGGGGAAGTTATTTCCGGACCAGTCACAGCAGGATCAGGATGGCAGCGACGAGGGCGCTCCTGCAGAGCCGCCTGCGGCGCCAACACCAGAAGGGCCGTTCGAACCGCAGGATGAAAAGCAAAATGCGGCCATGACGCTGGGCCTGCTGAGCACTGGGTTGAACCAAATGGGCTCGACGGTTCCTCCGCAGTTTGGTGACACCGATCATATGAAGTTGGAGTCTTCTGGGTTTGGCAGTGGTATCAATCAAGGAGGAATTATTGACTCGATGCAAGTACCAACGCCCGGCGGGATTGGCTTGGGAACGGGAACATTTGGACAAATGCTGACAATGCAGCCATTCAATTTGGATTGGGTAGGTTTTTTGTTTGAAGTTTTTTGTTTTTGTGTTTTCTTTTTTTTTTTTTTTTACCAAAAAAAGTTCGAATTTTTGACATCCCTTTTTTGGGCTACTTTTGATCACTTCAATTTCTCCCTCCGCTTACATTGTAGTACATGAACCGGGAAATTTGGACATGGCACTTATCCTGCTAACCACTTTTTGGTACTTTCCTTTGCAGGATGCATGGGACAACTACATTCAAACGACCGCAACAGACCCGAACAACCAGAGTTGGCCTATGTTTGATATTCAAGGCTTCTCCACTGGGCCTTTACAGCCATCCCCGACTCCACCACCTCCACCAATACTCTCACAACAAAGGCAACAACGAGCGCATCAAAATCTGCCACATTCGTCGCAGCAACAGACACAGGAACAACAAACTTGCTCCGAAACAACAGGTGCCAAAAGAGCATATTCCATGCAACAGAACGTTTTCGATTCCGCAGGTCGTGGCTAGTCTGTTATTATTGTTTAAGGGACCCATGAATCAGACTAATTGGAGTAATAAAACCATATCTATCAATCGTGGGAATAAAACCAACGAGGGTAATGTATGACAAAGAGATGTATTTGGGAGGAATTTGCCCCTTCCTATCAGAACCAAAAAAAAAAGGGGGGATTATCGCGAGCAGGGTTTGTCCCCTTCATTTCGGATCTTGCTTTTCTCGGCTTGAAAATGTGAGTATAGGTGTGTTGGTGCGATGGGCGATATTGGCTTACTTAATTACCTCTTATACCAATTCATTCTGATTGATTCTGAGTTTGTTCTGCATTGGATTTTGTATATTATGTTTGCTTGTGGTGGTGCGGGTTTGAAACGGAAATTGATATGGAAATGCTACCTGTTACTTGCAACATATACCTAGAGTGTCAACTGTGAACTTCGAACTGGAATTCGTGAGCGTTCATGTCAGTGTTGCCGCCTTGGCCTGAATATCTTACCATGTAGCTATACAGTATCGCGTGATAGGACAATGAAGGTCCTATTATTGAATGGAGGATGGTTTGAGAAGCCATGGCATATGGGCGCCCTGGCAAGCGTGAAGAGAAAAATATGGCTTCTTACGATACCCTACACGATAACGAGATATTGGTATTATTAATATGCCTTCTCTGTTTC
>NW_001813981.1:2461580-2464774 GCF_000149585.1 Histoplasma mississippiense | reverse complement strand
GCCGGCTTGGCTTATTGTACCGACTTCACAGAAACGCAGATTCATTCATGGCCTTTCTTCTGACTCCTAGGCATGGATCCTTTGCAAGGACGGAAAAAATATGAGTTTTCATGTGTGTCCTAGGCATATATGCCTGATGGTTTATTGTGCCCTTCTTGCATAGCAGCGTGAGCCAAATTAGAGAGCCCCCAGATTTCCCGCCCGACTCCCATGAAAATTAAGATAGGTACCTGCCAACCGACAGAATACACCCACCGCAGAACTAAGACTCGAAAAAAAAGGAACAAGAAACTGATCGCTATCTGTCGTAAATATCATAAGCCTTCGCGGAAATTGCAGAAGTCCCAGCACCGAAAACAAACCAGAAAGCTGTGTTGTGTCCCACATCCAGCCTTCAATTCCGCCCTCTTTGACGACTCCCTCCCTTTCCTAGATATATATCGATAAGTACCGGTGATCTTCTTTAGCTCTTAGCACCGCTTCCTCCGAACTAAGAAAAGATTCAAGATAGACATACAATGCTGAACATAGATATATACTGTTACTTCTTCTAGATGATCCTGGAACGAACCTTATCTTATTTCACGTGACATCTTCATAGTGGGTCGTTGGAGTAGTCAGCCGGTCTAACCCAATGGAATCGGAACTTAAATTTCGTCGACTTTTTTTTTCTTGCTCCTGTTGGTGTTTTTCACATCCTCATCCTCACGCTCGTGAACTCTTCTTGACCATCTTTGAAAATTCTATTCTGTTCTTTTGAGTTTATCCCTTTCGTGTAATATAAGTTTTGTATTGTGATAATTCTTATTTTTTACACTCCATTCAGAATGTTCGTTCCCTTTTAATTTTCTCCTCTTCGCTTTATGCGAATACAGGGAAAGCTAATTTGAAATATTTCACGGAGCAGGATTTCTCTCAGACACGCAGCGTTCCGCGCAATAACCGCATCCCCTGCCGCGTTTGCTATTAAGCCCGGAACTTTGGCTGCCCTTGGCCCTTCGCTCCTGAGATTGAGCGGCCAGTCTACCAAAGTAGCTTTCCAGCAGCGATGGAATTGGAATTCTTCTTCAAATGGTAGCGAACCATACGACCGGAGGAGCTTCCAACAGACCGATCGTCGAAATGAGAGTCAAAAAGAGAGAGAGCCGCTGTCAATCAAACCAAACGAAACGATCTACGTTGGCAACCTCTTTTTCGAAGTTACCGCTGAGGATTTGAAACGTGATATGGCAAAATTCGGAAGTATCTACTCCGTTCGCATTGTTTATGACAGCCGTGGAATGAGCAGAGGGTACCTTTCCCCCTCTTTTTCGTTTAATCCCCTTCTTTTGACCTCCGCTGTACTCGCTTTTCTGTGCTCTTACATTGTACATGGTCAATCTAATGCTCCGTCCCCTAGGTTCGCATATGTCCAGTTCGACTCCGTTGAAGCTGCTGAGGCAGCAATTTCCGAGATGAATATGTCCATCTATGAAGGACGCAGAATTGTTGTTAACTATTCGACCCGCAATAGCGCGGCGCCGAGAACACGCTCTAGCGAACCGACCAAAACCCTTTTCATTGGAAACCTGTCCTTCGAAATGACTGATCGCGAATTGAATGATCTCTTCAGAGATATTCCTAATGTTGACGATGTTCGCGTCTCAGTCGACAAGAGAACCGGTAGACCCCGTGGATTCGCGCATGCTGACTTTTTGGACGTTGAGAGCGCCAAGGCTGCAATGGAAATTCTCAAGGAGAAAGCGCCTTATGGACGTCCCCTTCGACTTGACTACAGCCTCAACACCAAGGATATGTTGGCTAGCCAAAATAGAGGCTCGCGATTCTCAAGCTCTAACCCCGACGAGCCACTCCAGGCGGAGACCACCGAAACTGCAAACGTCACTTCTGAACCCGCACGGTAGAGTCAATGACGCGCAACTAAAATGAATGGAGCTTCTGGATAAATACACTACCACAAACTGGGAATGGGCCTGCATGGGTGTCTGCTGTAATGTTTTACGTACTACGGGCGTTCTATCTGTTGCATCGATTTTGATTATGTGGTTGTTGGGGAGCGGAAAGGAGCAGGATGGGTCCTCCCATTATTTCATATCCTCCTTTGCTTCCTTGCTCATCCTCCCTTCGTCTCCCTTATACCGTTTGTATTCTGCTTAGCTGCGTCTTCTCGCCGTCATTCCTGTTCACAGATTTCCGTTCCCCAACTCCCCTTCATCTATTTCTCCGCGGTATTCCTTTTCTCTAAAATTGTAAATTATACTTGCATGTACGGATGTTTATTCTGAATTTTGTGAAACCCACTAATTCTTTTCTGGTGCCTCAATTGTTGACTATTACACGAGGACTGCTATTTTGTGCGTTTTGTAGAATAACGTGACTTTAGGGATATTTTCCGAATCTCCTTTTTTTGAATAATAACAATAATTGGTCCTACATATTCTTGCTAACACGGAGGCAAGAAAAGCCTGGACAATTTTTGATAATTCCTCATGAAATAGCAGATAGCTGACTAATATCCCGCTATTAATACAAGTGCTGTAAATATGGTATTATTCCGATGTGATGGCATCTTGGTACTGTATTAAACCACTGGCAATAATATGCAGTTCCGCTGATACCGAGATGAGCTTGCCGGTAATTTTGTATCACGCGAAACACCCGAGGATATTGTTGATTGGGACTTTTGCCTTTTGCCTTTTGCCTTCCTTCCACTCAATATAACCTCAGCGATATATCCTGTTATTCTCTCAAAAACTCCCGTTCTTTATCTCTCATTTTGACTTTTTAAGCTATTTATATTTAACACAGCCTTCTCCGCGTTGTCCCCGCGTACTTCTATTCGACTTGGTGATAATTGTTAGCATTCATTTACACTGCCCTGATTCTACCCCACGCAATTATTCGCTGTGCAGCTACTTCTCCAACATGTACTTTCCTCGGCGGGCCTGAGTGCTCGACAGCAGGAAATCCCTTGACGCCATTTTACGAAGCATGTTCAGGATGATAAAGTCGTTGCAACGAGACAGACTTGTTGGCCGGGGTCTCAGGTGGCATGCAAGAAGGGATGCTATCCATGAGGGATGATGGTTCCCAGGACCAGGTAATACCTTTTTTTGATATTTTAAAAAGAAACAAACATAAAAATTAATCCGTAACTGATTTGGATTTTGTTACCCTGTGTACCATGGAAAGAT
>NW_001813981.1:2433187-2461480 GCF_000149585.1 Histoplasma mississippiense | reverse complement strand
ACTAGAAAATTTCCAAACCGCTCCACCGAGAACGGACTCGCCTGGCTGGGCTGCGGAGTTCGATCATGGCGAACAGGCAAGGACGGAAGCTGCTTTTAAGCCCGGGATGGGGAGAGCGTTTCCCGGGGTTCCCGAGTTCAATTCCGCAGAGTTTGCTCTTTTCCGCCAACATAACCGGAATGGTATGCAGGGAACGTCAAGCCCAGCGACTTCCTCCGCACCGATGGTGAACGCATACCAACCACAAATGATGAGATATGGCGGTATGAACTCGGGATACATGGGCATGATGAGTCAACCATACAGCATGAGTTTTCAACACCACCACTCCCCACAGAAATCAATGCAGGAAGATAAAGGGAAAGGAAGGATGATAGAATTAGACGAGCAAAACTGGGAAGCACAGTTTGCAGAGATTGCGGCGTCGGGACAGAAAGATGAGGACGCGGAAGCAAATGCGGCGATAGAGGCAGAGCTAAATGAAGTCGATAGGTCAGTTCACACCGAGACTGATGAGTTCGGGCACTTTGAAGATATATGGAAAGGCATACAAACTGAGACTGCAGCTCGCAGACAACTGGTCAACGAAGAACTAAATTTCGACGATATGAATTTGGGCGATTTCGGTGACTGGGATCATTTTGATGGTGCTCTTAACACTCATCCCAGAGACCCTATGATGGGCGACTACCTCTTCGAAGAAGAGAATGCTTTCAAATCAGTCAATAACCCATTCGAAGAAGGAGTACGAATCATGAGAGAAGGCGGCAACTTGTCTCTCGCGGCGCTTGCATTCGAAGCTGCGGTGCAGAAGGATCCTAAGCATATCGAAGCGTGGACGATGCTAGGATCCGCGCAGGCCCAGAATGAAAAGGAAAGTCCCGCCATCCGCGCATTAGAACAAGCCCTGAAACTTGATCCTAATAACCTCGATGCCCTCATGGGCCTTGCCGTATCGTATACGAACGAAGGCTATGACTCCACCGCGTACCGAGCCCTCGAGCGCTGGTTGTCAGTCAAATATCCCCAACTCGTAGACCCGAGCACTCTCTCAGGTGATACCGACTTGAGCTTCACAGACCGACATATCTTACACGAACGAGTCACCGACCTCTTCATTCAGGCCGCGCAGCTCTCTCCTCAGGGCGACCAGATGGACCCTGATGTCCAGGTCGGTCTAGGAGTCCTCTTCTATGGCGCTGAGGAATACAACAAAGCCGTTGACTGCTTCACTGCCGCGCTTGCGTCCACTGAATCTGGAATTTCCAACCAGAAGGACCAGATACACCTACTTTGGAACCGCCTCGGGGCTACGCTCGCCAACTCCGGCCGGTCTGAGGAGGCAATCGAAGCCTACGAGAAGGCCCTCACTATAAACCCCAATTTTGTTCGCGCTAGATACAATCTTGGCGTCTCATGTATTAATATTGGCTGCTACCCGGAAGCAGCACAGCATCTGCTCGGGGCGCTGTCCATGCACAAAGTCGTGGAGGACGAAGGGCGAGAACGTGCTAGAGATATTGTGGGCGATGGCGTTGACGAGGCTCAGCTAGAGCACATGATTCACATTTCTCAGAACCAGAGTACGAATTTGTATGATACACTTCGACGTGTGTTTAGCCAGATGGGCCGGCGAGATCTAAGTGATTTGGTTGTAAGTGGGATGGATGTTTCCGTGTTCAGATCTGAGTTTGAGTTTTAGATATTGAGTGATGGAGAGAAAGGGGTATTTTGAGTTGGTTGATTGGCTATATTCGACACGAGATATGATGTTCTGGAGCATTTAGATGAAGAGTCATGTCTTTCAGCACATATGAAGTGTGCTCAAATACCAATAACTGTTTTCCGATCATTGATATATCGTTCCCCAATGACCATATGTTGTTTTCTTTTACTCACGCAATGCATTTATGGCGCCTCCATTTTCATACTAGAAATATGCTACCTACGAATAAGCATGCATAGAGATCCACTCAGTTGTCTATGACACAGCTCTACCGCTGCTTGGCTTGTGTACTGCGTAGGTTATCAGTCCTGTGGCAGAGCAATATGTACAAATAATTTTTTAATAGAACAAAATATGTACAAAGTTATCCGTATATGGAAAACTTGTTTGGTGGAATTTCTGTATTTCTCTACATGAAATGGCAATTTGTAGCCACTTTAGCCGGAGCCGGTGTTGCGTCACAGAAATAGCAGGCGGAACAACTCTCTCCGCCATATCTACTAAAGTAATTACCCAGCAACATCTCGGCCGGTACGGATATATTAGGCTAAGCTACTCCCTTGCCAATTGCTCGCTTTCATCGAAGAACAAGGGGCCTGTTCCGTATCATCCACAAAATTAATCTGCACGCCGAACTCGCGCTGACTCGATTCAAACCAGAAGAACACCTAACATCCTGGCTCAAACGAAAATCCAGCCCCAACAAAATTGGAGCAAGAAATAGGTGTGCAAGGGGGAGAATAACGGCTTCAAGAAGGGCCAGGAACCAGAAATGCCATCTCTAACTGGCGCTCAAATTGCCGCTCGCTCCCTTCACGGCTTAGGAGTCAACGTCATCTTCGGCATCGTCGGTATCCCGGTGGTGGAAGTCGCGGAGGAAGCTATCAATCTGGGCATCCGGTTTATTGCGTTTAGGAACGAACAAGCATGCAGCTATGCGGCGAGCGTGTACGGGTACATGTCGGGAAAACCTGGGGTTTGCTTGGTTGTGGGTGGGCCGGGGGTTCTACACGGCATAGCTGGGGTGAGTAGTCGATGGATTTTTCCTCGTTTCCTGCTTGAGTTGATTCTTATGACATATAATATTGCGATGATTAGGAAAGTTTCAATGCTAACAAGTAGATGCTTGTTATTTTAAAATATATGCATTCTAGATTGGAAATGCCGCTGTGAACGCATTCCCACTACTAGTCCTTGCTGGATCAGCGGAATCGCATACGATAACTAAGGGAGGTTTTCAAGAGATGGACGCAATCTCGCTCCTCACGCCACACACAAAACTTGCTATACGGCCGTCGTCGCTGGAATCAGTGAACGATGCCATTCGGAATGCGTATAGAACATGTTGGTATGGAAGGCCAGGCCCCACCTTCATCGATCTCCCTGCAGATTTAATTCAGGGGAAAACGGCGGCGGGATTTACATTACCACCTCCTAAGCTTACGCTTGTCCCGTCTCCTCCTAAATCTAGCGGCGATCCAGCGGTTGTATCGAAAGTGGCACAATTATTGAAATCAGCACGCGCACCCCTCGTCGTTGTTGGGAAGGGTTCAGCGTACGCACGAGCAGAGTCATCCATCCGCGAGTTCGTGGAGAGGACAGGGATACCTTTCCTACCAACACCGATGGGTAAGGGCGTGATACCCGATTCACACCCCCTCAATACATCCAGCGCACGAAGCACGGCTTTGAAACACGCAGATGTTGTACTTCTTTTTGGAGCCCGGTTAAATTGGATTCTCCATTTTGGCGAAACACCTCGCTGGTCCGGCTCTGTCAAACTTATTCAAGTAGATATAAACGCGCAGGAAATTGGGCACAATGCTGGAGTTGCGGAGTTAGGAATAGTGGGTGACATCAATTTGGTAGCTCAGCAGCTTCTCTCCTCTCTAGCTGGCTGGCAGTATAAGCCCGCGTCCGCTACATCACCGGATTCATATCCATCCCTCCTTGCCGCTTCTGCCACGAAAAACGAAAATACTTCACAGAAGAAGGCTCTTCTTCCCACTCAACGCAATGAATTCCTGACATTCCAACGTGTCTACCACATTATCAAGACCACTCTAAATTCCCTCTCGCCGCCGCAAGAAGGTAACATCGTATATGTCTCAGAAGGTGCTAATACAATGGACATCTCCCGCTCCGCTTTCCCACTGGAACACCCGCGCCAACGCCTTGATGCTGGAACAAATGCCACTATGGGGGTCGGATTAGGCTACATTGTCGCCGCACACGCTGCGTACAACATCCCATCATCGCCGGGCAGCACTCACATACACACACCGAAGAAGATCGTGGCACTGGAAGGTGATAGCGCGTTCGGGTTCAGTGCGATGGAAGTTGAAACTCTTGCTCGCCACCGCATTCCAGCGTTGATCTTCATAATGAACAATTCGGGCATTTACCATGGCGACACGAAGACAGAGGGTGAGTGGAAGAATCTACAGAATGAGACCGTCAACGAGGCCAATGCGAAGAAAGGCCTGCGATCGACGAGTTTACTCTACGAGACACGCTATGAATATCTTGCTGCAATGTGTGGGGGGAGGGGATACTTTGTACGGACGGAGGAGGAGCTGGAAATGGCGACAAGGGAAGGCTTCTTGGAGGATGAGAAGGTTACGATTGTCAATGTGATTGTGGAGCCGGGAATTGGGCAGTCCATACAATTTGGGTGGCAGGCGGCAAAGGACAAAACCACTGAAGCAAAATTGTAAGGGGTACTACCGTACCGAGGCCGAGGGAGTAGATATACGCAGCACGTGTCATTTTGCTTATTGGTTAACGAATACGAGTGTACATAATTACGATTTATTATATTCTGGAGGCATCGTGGATACATTCGAAGAACAATTTCACCTCTCTCCTGTTTCTATTCCCGTCTATGTCTGAGAATCTCTCCATTCTGCTATGACAAATCAGGCGGTAGATTTGTCACATGACTAACCCTGCATGAGGCTAAGCCAGGCCGCGGGCTGGTCCAAGGTTTAAATGGATGATCGTTAACTTATCGCTAATGGCCACCTTGCATCTTGAGGTCCTGACGGCGAAGCAGGGAGCAATTGGAGCCATCGTGCGGTGTGGAGCTTTGGCCAAGTGGCGATTGCCCGCTTTCGATTTACTTCCCGGACCTCGCGATTGGGAATACCCCTGAAGCTTGGTCTTTGATTTAATCAGGCGTCCTTTTACAAAAGTCTGCGCAGCTTTTGCTCGATATTTTTTGTAACTACCAGTGTTTGTCGTCTAGTCTTTCGTTTCAAACTATAGACATTCCGTACACATTTTCATTTTATACCTCACGAGCCCACTCTTTCTGGATCAGCAATCGGCTGCCTTTCGCCAACTCCTGAGTTCAGACGAATATACTCCGTACATACCACACACTTCACCATATCCCCTATGAAATAGCCAATAGTTAGAAGTGCATTTTTCCAGGAGTGATTAGCAATGCGCTCCGCCTCTCAGCTTTTCTACTTAGCAGTCTTTACCTGGTTGAGCCCAGCTAAAGGTGACAGCCATGTGTCTAAAGCGAGAGCTCACCCCCCGACTGCCTGCGCAGTATGTTCACATTTTTAACTTCAACAATCTCCCCTTTAATAAAGGATGATCAGTGTGTAACAGGCCGTTTTTCGATCAGATCGATCCGAAAGCAACCGTGACAGATGCTTGTGCTTCCTTCGCTGCTCTCGACGCCTTCAACGACAAAATCTCCTCCCCCATCCGATCTGTCACCCATGACACAGACTTCTTTTCTTATTACCGTTTGAATCTGTTTAACAAGCAATGCCCATTCTGGTCTGATGATGCGGGAATGTGCGGCAATATTGCTTGCTCCGTTAATACTTTGGATTCAGAAGACGATATTCCCCCAATCTGGCGGGTGGAGGAGCTGAGCAAACTGGAAGGCCCCAAGGCGGGACATCCGGCGAAGGAGCTCCGGCAGGAACGGCCAAAGGAGAAGCCACTCCAGGGTATGCTGGGTGAGGACGTGGGGGAGTCCTGTGTTTTCGAGTATGATGACGAGTGTGATGAACGAGACTACTGTGTCCCTGAAGACGAGGGCGCGACGGCGAAAGGGGATTATGTTAGTTTACTAGATAATCCAGAGAGATTTACGGGTTACGGGGGAGAAGGGGCCAGGCATGTCTGGGATGCGATATATCGGGAGAATTGCTTCCTGAAACCACTTCCCACTTCTCAACAAAAATCACCCCTCAAGTTTCCGCTTGGTAATTTTCAGGCTGTGAAGGATTTCAAAAAGGTTGTGGACAAGCATGAACGAGACCAAGTAGTCATGGCTGCATCGCGGAATGAGGGCTATCCGTTGGATGATGAATGCGTAGAGAAGCGTGTCTTCCACAGAATCATCAGCGGCATGCATGCCTCCATCTCCACTCATTTATGCTGGGACTACTTCAACCAAAAGACTGGGCAGTGGTTCCCCAATGTACAATGCTACAAAGAACGTCTCCACGACCACCCAGAACGCATCTCAAATCTTTACTTCAACTTCGCAGTCCTTGTTCGCGCTGTGTCCAAGATCCAAAAGCACCTACAATCGTACTCCTTCTGTACCAGCGATCCGCCACAGGATATCGATACGAGGCAGAAAGTCTTGTCACTCGTCGACACTATTTCATCACAGCCGAAAATCTTCGACGAGACCATCATGTTCCGCGATGAAGCTGCTAACGGCCTCAAGGAGGATTTCCGCAACCGCTTTCGCAACGTCAGTCGGCTCATGGACTGTATTGGGTGTGACAAATGTCGGTTATGGGGTAAGCTGCAGACAGCCGGGTACGGCGCGGCCCTCAAGATCTTGTTCGAATTCGACGAGACGAAGAACGGCGAAAACCCCCCACTACGGCGGACGGAGTTGGTGGCTCTCATCAATACCCTCGGACGGGTATCGCATAGTATCACTGCTGTGCAGAACTTTGAGCAAGCGATATTGTCTGGAACGGAGGATAGTCTGCCCGTCCATACAACTCTTCCGATAGCTTCTCCACTCTCCCATGTGAAGCCTGAATCTCCTAAAGGTAGAGGCCAGGATAAAGAGAAGGTAAACCCTTCGCGAAAAGATCAGAACGATGAGCGCAAGACTCTTTCGGTAGAAGATCTAGAAGACGATGATGGCGAGTGGACACAAACGACAACTTCTAAACCCGACCCCACAATCGAAAAGCAGGAACAGGGAATCATGGATGTTTTCTGGGAAGAATTCGATGTGGTATGGCGGGCGTATTTGTATGTGCTTAATCGTTGGATTAAGTTTCCCGTTATAGCGTACGTTAGCAATACTTACTTCATCCCCACCAGCCAACGTGACATTTCTAACGTGAGACACAGATGGAGAATCTTCCTTCTGGAGCTTAGCCGGCTGTGGAATTTCTGGCTTGGAGTCGCGGTCCCGCCGCGGTCTTGGGAAATTCGCATTCCCAATCGCGACGAACTTTAAATTATAAAAGGCTTCTGGACGATACGATAGGTACAAAAATAGAGGTTCGTCTGATTTGGAAAATAAAATGGAACATTTTATTACCGTTACTGCATATCCCTTCATACCTTCCCTTCATGTTACCTTGTCCCAAGGCAACATTAGACGGAGGGAAGCCAAGGACACCTATTTATCCAAGTGTTGTTTTTGTTATATCTGTTGTTCATGCATCTATATACGTATATACAATGCATATGCCCCTGTTCGAATGACTGCATACGGTATATCTGGCGTTGGAGCATTATGAACGAATCCTTTTCATTTTACATATGTTTTGCACTCTGCAACTCTGCAAACCCCTCTTCATCCCCAAATTGTTCGGAACATTTTAGTTTTATTATTATTATTATTATTATTATTATTATTTTTCCTCTTTCGGGCTAAAAATTTTAATACCAGCTGAGCGATGTTATTTATTTACTTAATTTCCTCTTTCAGCCCCCCAATTATGGATATATATATAACTAACTACTCGTTCTCACCTTACGTACGCATTTAACTATGGATTCATTGGTAAAGAACAAACTATGCAACGATTCCATCAATAGACAAAACCATAGCCCAGTCCGGAGACTCCGCAAGCGGTGTATGCACGAATATTTAACCATCCATCCCCAGACCGAAAATATGGGAAGACTGCAAGTAGGCATATGTGGAAACCGGGAACGAACGCTTGCTCCCAGGACATGCTTGGATCCATCTTACCTCGATACGTAAGGATTATTCTGCTGTCGTCAGCTGTCGCGAATGGGCCTGACCTGACATCATGATAGAAGGCGAAAAACGTTACATTACACAAAAGGGGATCGAATTCGCCTATAATCTGTAACTCGAGATAGGCATCACAAATGCCAATTGGATAGAGGACGTACGGAAGGGTGGTCACGGAAGCGAGATATGATGGAAACAAAGTTGCGATTTAGTGAAAAGTGTTGGGAGTATTGATTAGGGGGTACGGATTTCTACATTGGCGTTGGTTTTCTTACTGGATTTATTGCATCTTGATAAGACAACACATCGTTTCTTCGTTAGAACACCCTTCCCGTAGATTGGCCCCTATGGTTGGAATTCGGGTGGTGGTGGCGCCGCATGTGATCCAAGGCTGCGACCTCAATGCAAGGCGAGAGAATTGCATCTAACGGTGGTGTGGATTGGGAGGCATAAGTAAACGCAGTATGCGCGGCGTTGATTAATTTGACTTGGTGTATTCCTCCCCGTACCCATCCCGTCCTTTGCCTTAACAATGCTCGTCTTCATGATGTAGATTTATTGATCGCGCGTCGGGCTGTTGACGTCCTCGGCTCTCCAGCAACTGAAAATTTGTCCCCCGGCCCTGCTGAGTCATCCTCCCTCCCCATCCTCGGCCCACAGTTATCCTGGACGAAAACACCATCCTCTGACGCATCAGATCAACTGCTTCCCAGCGACAGGCAAACAACATCGTTTCCAGAAGCTCGGGTCAGAAAAGGTAGAAGAATACCCACACCTCACAAACCCATCTCGAGCTTTTTCCCGCTGATTAGAGCTATCTATTGCGTCTGGGGCTCCTCGCGATTAGCCCATCATTGAGTCTCCTAAAATACAAAGGGTTCTTTACCCTCTACTGCTACTGAGTGGTAACAAAAGAGCTTCCACGAGCGGTGCGTGCGTGTAGACTGAGGACGAATGGCATCGGCTTCGCCGCCTAAGCCATGGGAGAGAGCCGGTGCTGGTGCTGGCGCAGCAGGTGAGATAATGCCCTCTTCCATTCCTTGCCTTCGAAAATAAAACTGGAATGGAATGCATTTCTATTCTGTGCCCATTTTGAAACAATACGTAGCTAACAATTCACCTTTTCTTGCGGGAATCGGCAGCTGCCGCGGTTTCAGGCCCTCTTCCCAACACTTCTGCTACGACCACCTCTACCTCTCCCGCAACGACCACCTCCGCTCCAGATCTCCCCTCACGACCTAGCTCTCTCAATTCTGTCGTTAGTCAGACAGCCTCAAATTATTCCCCATATGGCACGTCACGTCTGGGCCAAAGTCCGTATGGGGGTGCATACGGTGGCTACAATAGCTACACGTCACCATACTCGCGACTTGGGGGCATGGGGTCGATGTATGGAGGATATGGTGCGGGATATGGTGGTATGTATGGTGGCATGGGCGGTATGGGTGGATACGGTGGCATGTACGGCGGCATACCGCCAGGTGGAGACCCAAACAGTTTGACAAACTCTTTCAACCAGAGTACGCAAGCCACATTCCAACTCATCGAGAGTATTGTCGGTGCATTTGGAGGTTTTGCGCAGATGCTGGAGAGCACCTACATGGCAACTCATAGCTCTTTTTTCGGTATATCTCCTCGGCTCCCTCTGATTTGTGGGTAATAAATTATCTCTCGTGCTGACAGAAAAATTTCCTAGCTATGGTGTCCGTTGCGGAGCAATTTGGCAACCTTCGAAACACTCTAGGCTCCGTCCTGGGCATCTTTACCGTCCTCAGATGGTTCAGAACCCTCATCGCAAAATTCACTGGTCGCCCACCTCCCGCGGACGCTACATCACTCACCCCGTCTGCATTTGCCGTTTTCACGGGAAAAGGCCAAATGCCAGCCACTCTTCCTGACGGTTCCCCGGCCCCACCCCGTCCGTCCAAAAAGCCCTTCTTCTTTTTCCTTGTCGCTGTCTTCGGCCTCCCTTACCTTATGGGCAAGCTCATCCGCACACTCGCCCGCACGCAAGAGCTCGAAGCCAAACGCATGATGATCGGCCCGAACGGCGAACCGCTCCCAGGCAATCAACAACAAAACGTCATCGATCCTTCGAAGCTCGACTTCTGCCGGGTCATGTATGACTACACACCCGAGTCCCAAAATACCGCTGGGGTCGACCTTGCCGTGAAAAAGGGGGATCTTGTCGCTGTCCTCAGCAGATCGGATCCCATGGGGAACCCATCGGAGTGGTGGCGATGCAGGGCCCGTGATGGCTCCGTCGGTTACCTCCCAGGCCCTTATTTGGAAACTATCCAGCGAAAACTGCAGCAGCAAGCTATCATGGTGGGTGCTGATGCGTCTGAGTCTGTGTCTGCGCCATCACCTCTAGCTTCGTCGAGGAATAATACTGTGCTAGGCGCCACGGGTTCTGCTACTGACGAGCAGCTGAAGCAGAGGGCAAATAGTTTGAAAGTTACCTACACTAAGCCCGCCCTTAAGGGCAAGATGGGGGATATTTCTCCTGAGAGTTTCCAGAAGAGCACCTTCTATTCTTGAAAATTGCTTGAAAAGAATATATAGTTAATTACCTATTTTTTGTTTCTTTGTACAACCGGGTTTTGGCTGAAGGGTTTCCAACGGTTTAAGCTAAGTCTTTTTTTTTTTTTTTTTTTTTTTTTTGTGGTTTTTGGTGTAGTTGGTAGGTGCGCAGGGAATGTCTTTCTTCTCCTCTTAAACATATTTTCGCTGTTCTGGGCATTTCTTCTTACAGTATCTGATTCCCTATCATTGCGCTACACCCAAGATTGTCGTTATTCCTCTTATATCCATCATGTCTCACTTACGCGTCTGTCATTCATTCTTCAAAGTTTATTTATTTTACCCCTGAAGTACATGTGTTACTAAGTGCCTAGATAACTAGGCATTGTATGTTAGGAGCCCGTCACAGAGAACATGGCAGGCAAGGTCGAAGAGGAAACGGCCGGAGGTCATTCAGGGGAGACTATTAGCAGTCTCCTATTTCGTGTATATTTTTTCTCTCTTTTCCTTCCGTAACAATGTTGTTCCCACATTATAGGGTAAATAATTTGTTGTTTTCTACTTCACGACAAAGTGTCCGCAGATTAATTAAAAATTCGGGTTGTTCGTAAAGTTAAACATGAGGCAATTCTTGAGAAAGGCAGGAGACGTATCTGCTGAGCTATTCAGTCTGTGAGTGTATCTCTCAGAACTCGTCAACAAGTCCTGTCCATGAGGGATGCAGCCAAGTTTGGCGAGAAGGTTAACATGTTCAGATTTAGGTCGAATTGACCAAAAGTTGGCTGGTTTTGAAATCTGATTGAACGAGCGGCAGCTCCTGCGGAGGTGGAGATGTTAATTGGGGAGATAGAACTGAGAACTGGAAACTGACGTCTTCTGTCACCAGAGTTGCTCTTGAGTGGAACCTTACAATAATTTCTTTTCAATAATTAATCAATTTTGCAAGATCACATAATGAAAAATCCTCGGCGACTCTCAAGTCAAGAATGTTGACTTAGGTAGCAGACTTCTGTTCTCTAATATACAGTCTCTCAAACAACCAGAGTGAACCGAAATTTCTTCACCCTTGATAACAATAACGGAACAGAGAATAGGACGACATTGATAAACTATTGCATAAGATCCATCTAGGTTACCGCTTTTGGCTTTATGCTCGGTAAAATCGCTGCAATGTGAGCTTGAACATATATGTATGCTTAGATCACGAGAAGAAAAACTCCAGGTAGCCAAAATCCTTTCTGCGCCCTAAGGTCTCTCTTTCTTCATTTTCAGATATTAACAAAAACGATACCGATGATACCATATTACAAAGCTTTGGTTTCTAATGGGAACGGAGGTATTTTGTTCGGAATATGTTGATTTAGTTGAGGGGATGGAGGCGGGACACCTGAACGGACGCAGATGGCTTATTCCACCTTATATATACATATCCCCAACATTCTCCTTCTTTCTCCGCTGATTTTCCACCTGGCTATCTTACTTGAAGAGCGTTGGTAAGGTCTTTTCTTGTAGGCAGCAACGGGTTGAGTGGAGGAGCCAATAGAGAATGTTGCGAAATGGAGTAGGGTTCCAGATAAGAGACGGATATAATCGGGCTAATGGCGCAAAGGGTGGCCTTTTTGAAAATCGGTTGGGATATCGTACAAGGAAGCTGAGCTGAGCAGAACGACTTAGACTGATTTCCCAGCAAATATTTCTTTTCGAGGTTGAACAAACGTGCCTTGATCCATTTTATGTATAGATATGGGCGTAAAAGGCTGCCGTTCTTATTCATTTTACCCAAAAATAGACATAATCTCATACATTGAGATTTCGCATGCCTTGCCAACGGAACATTGTACACTTTGGCTCTCAACGGTTCGGCACAATCGCGGCTGTAGCTGGTACAGGAGGACCAGATCCCGCGCTTGTAACATTGCTCGCGTGTGCCAGCAAGAACTTGCAGCACGTTAGTGTATACTTGCAAGCGCGGGTCCAAGTTTCGTCACTTTGGTTGAAGCCAAGCTTAATGCTCGCATCTCCGATTTTGTCCCGTTTGATCTCATACGGCAGTTTGAGGCCCGAAATCTGTGCTTGAAGACGAGTCGCTGGCGAAGAAATTCCTGGGGATTGATATCTGGAGAGTCTAGGAGGTGGGGAACGGGAAGGTAACGATACGGGTGTGTGCTCCACGTGCTCACCTAATTGGCGAAGGCATTCAAGAAATGCAACCATACCGGCATCGAAACGACGGTGGAGCCACGGGAGGTGCAAGGGAAGATCACCCGAAGAATATAGATCTAGTGATGTAATCTTTGGTGTGAGAGTTGTGTCGGGACGATTACTTGAAGGGCTTCGGTGAGACGTAGTAGCATTCGGGGACTGCTGGGGATATTCTATCTTTTCGATCCTTGACGTCGAGCCCAAAGGTTTTAATTTGTATCCTTGGAATTGGAAGCCTAGTTTGTCGGCGACAGTAGCAAGCAGGAGAAGGGTTTGACCCCAGGCAGCATTTATTTCGGACCACTCAACGGACAGGTTTGCGAGACGACCAAGACGTAGTCCATTAATGGTGCCAAAATACCCATCATGGCCGATGCAGAAAGTGTCATTATAAACATTCGTCCGCTGAAGGCGTTCAAGTTGCCGAGAATCATGATCGTACTTCATGTTCAAAGCATCGCGTTCATTCTGGAAGTCGGATAGTTTCAACGCAAATGCATTGCGATCACTCCAGAATTGCTCTTCTTCTAGGTCAAGCTTGCGAGACTCCTCCTCTAACTCAGCAATCTCTAAGTCAACGGCAGCTTTTTCTTTCTCAAGGGCAAGAAGCTCCTGAAAGGCATCTTCCTCGGCCTGTAGTGTTGCTTTGAGATCATCTTCAGCAGCTTGTACTTCCTCTGGAGATGGAATGGAGTTATTTAAATTTTTCAAAAATGAGACATATGCGTCCCGTTCCTTTGTTGCGGTCTGTAGCCTTTTCTGAAGCCCTTCGATGAGCATCTCGGTGCATTCGGTACAGATCGGGTGATCGATATCAGAACGCGCAGATACGATCTCGAATAGACGGGTGGTTTTGTCAATTTGATCAGGATATGTTTGGGTCCCATGCTCTATTGTTTGTGCTTCAGACAGGTTCCGTAGACTTCCTTTTGATGGTCGCCGAACATCACCGTTCACTGTTGGAGCGGTATGCGCAGGCACCACTTGCGACTCACTTAGCATGACAAACGACATGCCAGGTCCATCTTTCGGCCCTGTTCGAGACTGTCCAAGTGGGTTTCCTGTACTATATCGGGGTGCGGGCACGGTTCTTTTATAAACAGGGGATGTAGCTCGCCTTGACACTTGATCGTAACGTTGCTGTCGATCTGGAGGGAACGCAGCGCGTGACGTAGATTTGCTGGATGGGTCAGGTAATGACTTTCCGGTCGAGCCTGATAGACGTCAGAGTTAGAATACATCATTTTGGAATCTAAATACTGACCTATGAGTAGGTCGAAGGCCGCTGGGTTCAAATCCTCGAGAGAACCATCAACCTTCAGAGGAGTTCGGCATTTCTGGCAATACATGGTTGCGGGATCGAGAGCTCTCGATCATGGAGGGTAGTAAGGAATCAACATGGGTTGTGCAAGCATTTAGAAGCTAAGCTCATGCTCTACTTTCGAGTTATCTGTTATGACTGACATGGTCTTCAAGAGATGGATGATGCTGGCGGTCAAGTGGTTGATGGGCCTGGCGCCGAGAGGAGTGATTGATTAGATAAGGTTTTGGGCTCAGACGAACCTTGATCCGATTAACGTCAACAAACAGACCGAGTCCTTCAGGTAATGCTTTCAATTGCCAACCTACGTCAAGCCAAATTGATCTTTTAAAATAAATCAAATCTCCGTGGCCATCGAAGCTCCACTGACATTTACAAAAAATATTGCATCTTCCAAGTGAATCTGGACTGCTCGCGGTGAGCCGTGCTTCTTCCGAGCTCCTCATAAACTGCCAAATTCAAACCGACATGCCATAGCGACCCTACCGTACAAGAGTCATACGGAAGACAGCCTCCACCGCGAGAAATCGCCACCATGTTCGCCGTCCAACCCTAGACATCGCTATTTCTTTTCAACGTATCGATAAACTTTGCCCTCTGCTGATGCATTCCGCGTTTCTTAACCCCACGCATCGTCACGATGTTGAATGCGGAGAGGCCAAGAAAGCGAGCGCGTATATTGGGGCTCTGGGACTCGGATGTGGGTGATGTGGCATCTGAAATAGATGTTAGCGCGGCCCGTCAAGCGAATGATTTGCGATTGAAATCTCGCTTTGAAGACATATTCGAAAAATATGGAAAGGACTTCAGTTCTGTCGGAGACGAGATTGATTTGGCGACAGGCAATATCGTCATTGACAATGGACATATTGAAAGGATGAGAAATGAGCAAGACCTTGGTTCTCGGCCGTGGAAATACGACTCTGATCCTCTTGGTGAGCCTGAATTCATTACGGAAAATGTCACTGAAGCGCAGAACGCTCCGAATTTAAAATGCATGAACCAAAATGAAAAACTTGCACGGACGGAAGAAAGAAGCTTAAGAAATAATATGAACCTTGAATTTCCTTCTGGAAGCTATAGCGCCAATACTGAAACTCACAACGGAAACCACACTCCGGCTGAGAAAAGTCTGCCCCTTAACAATATTTCCCTGCTTAGAAACCCAGCCAACTTTGACCAAAGACGCCCAAGGGCAAGCTCTCACACTGAAGCCGCTCTGTGGCAAACTCCAGAAATTGATGAACGCCTTTTCAAGTCTTCTCCACTCCACACTCCTCTCCCAATTTTTCACAGGAACCGAACAGCGTCGCCACCAAATTCCGGATCTCTATGGGCAGTCCCACAATGTCGTCGAAAAAAAGCACCACGGACAAGTTGTGGCCGATCCAGTGGAGCGCGAAAGTTGCAATCAATTCCAAAGCCCAGAAGCTCTGGACCTATTTCGGATTCGGATTCGGATGATCCTTTGCATGAGAGCCTTCCTTCACTTCCAACACCATCCAAAATTAATATCCCTGCTATAATTAAGAATGCCATTGACGACCCAGCTTCAACCACGGAAGAGCCTAGGGGAGTCCTTGGCCCTTCCTCTCCATTGCCAGACCATGGCATAAGCACGGAGGAGGAAAATAATCGGCAACCAGAGAATGTGATTATGGAAACATCGCCTTGGTCCTCCGCGAAGCGTAACAAGGAAAGATATGTGGAATCACCATTATTGCGAGCGAATGGTACTATTGAAAATGAGGTAACAACTATCTCAGAAGCTGGTGGACCCTTAGCAGACCCTAAATCAATTACGCATATACCCACAGCACCACAACCAGCAAAGCAGAGCACTGCAATCAACCCTTTCACTCCTAATGAAATAAAAATAATCTTAATTAAACGGGCAGTACAGAAGCTCCCATGGAAAGAGGTGTCCC
The DNA here is from genome assembly GCF_000149585.1 of Histoplasma mississippiense. Taxonomy (NCBI): domain Eukaryota; kingdom Fungi; phylum Ascomycota; class Eurotiomycetes; order Onygenales; family Ajellomycetaceae; genus Histoplasma; species Histoplasma mississippiense. Next base: position 2,445,572 of record NW_001813981.1, on the reverse strand, counting down.
GATCCGTACCCAACAGAACCTCAGGCCAGCTGAGGTATTGGTACTATGTTCGATCCGCCGATATCAAAAATGGCCCGCCAACACGAACACCTTTAACAGCCAAAGAAAAGGATATACTGGAAACCTTCAAATCAAAACCTGACGTGTCATGGGAAGACTTAGAAGCTGCATTTGAAAACCAAACGAGAAATGAGTTACAGTGCAAATGGGCTGAGATATGCCTCGGGAAAATGTGGGAGGCCTGGAGAAGCACCCGTTGCTTACCTCCACAGAGTCAGGACGTAGATTTCAAGGCACCGCCCAAACTGCCAAAACGACTATTAGCGCCAAAATCTCCCTCGCCAACGAAGCGTTCGAAGACTGTTCACACAGCCTCGCCTTCACCGATGTCACGTAGCCCGTCCTCTGTTCGTAGTGCACTACTAAGACCAGCTGATGAAAGTTCTGAAAGTGATGATCCTCTCTCAGAGGCTTTTGGTTCTGCTTGGAGTGGATCTGGCTTGTCGACGTTTCAAATTGATACGCCTCCTAAGCTTCGTAATCCGCAGAGGAATCGGAGCTTGCTGAAGGTTAAGGCGTCACCTCGGGCAAATCGATCCGGCTCAATTTGATGCCCATAGCAGATTTTGACAATATATATATATATATCCCATGGAATTAATTTGCATTATTATTAGGCATATAGCGTCTACTCCTCGCTCCCCTTTGCATTGAGGACATCTTCAAGTTTCGTATCAACTGCACCCGCAACATTGCCAGCTTTTTCCCAGAACTTCGATAAATGCCGCGTCCCTGAATCACAAAGTATGGTCACGATCCTATGTCCCGGTCCGAGTTTCAAGGCCGTTTTAACTGCTGCGAAGCCTTGATTATCTAGGTTAATCACTGTCCTGGACAAAATGAAAAGGATGCAAAAAAAGGAGTGATTGGGAAAAACCTTACAATTGACCGCGCTGCTACTCCCAATAAATATACCGTCCTTCTCCACCAACCACCTCGCCATCGCAATCGCTTGGGCATCGTTGACCCTAACAACATCATCGATCAACTCCCTCCCAGCCTCAAAGTTTAAGGTAACTCGGTTAATCCCGATACCCTCGACAATAGTATCCACCTGTCTCCTCCTCCGCGTTCCCTCACGCTCTTTCACGTCAAACATAACTCCATAACGGACGCGATTAAAAAGCCCACTGCCTTGCGGATCCGCCAGTACAACAGACATATTGGGGAGCCGAGGCTTAAGGAAACGTGCGACACCTGATATCGTGCCGCCAGTGCCCGCACCAGCAACAAATACATCTAGCTTACTCTCGCACTGGGCGAAGATCTCGGGGCCAGTTGTTCGAAAGTGGGCCTGCCAATTAGCTGGATTTTCAAATTGGTCGGCGAAGAAGCCTCGACTTTGTTTACCAGCCGCTCGCGACACCAGCAGATCCTCATCTGGCGTTTCAGTTATTTCGTGTGTGGCTGGAGGGTTATGGCTGGTTCTTGAAGAGGCGCGAGCTGGGGACGACTCTGGAGACGAAGAGTGTGATTTCGCGAGAGCACGTGCTCTATTTACAAAATGTCCTGTTTCTACAATAGGGGCTGGCGGTACGCGGTCGACTATGGCGCCCAGTTTGAGAAGGAGATTCGACTTCTCTGTGGATTGGTCGGATGGCATGCATCTATTGGGTTTGCCGCATTAATAAATGAACATGGCCTATATATGTAGATAGAGGGAATACGCAATTGATGAAAAGGTGATATGGTAAACCATACATATGCGCTAAGTAACCCCTGGCTCTGGCCAACGTAGCGAGTGAAATTCCCGTAGATCCCACGGTGCCTTCGTAAATGGCGTCTCCAGAGTAAGGGTGGAGAAGACCTTTTTCTTCCGCCTGAATGAATGGGTCAGCGTCTTAAATAATGTTATACATGGGTAGTCTTCAGGACTGACCACCTGGATAACATTCAGTGCCACACGATCTTTAGGGCTTCCTCCAGCGCCATTGAGAAACTGCAATGGATTCATATCAGAATCCTAGTTGTGCACAATGTAGCGATAAATACATTGATGATCCCGTCATATGCATACCTCGGCCTTTGCGAGAATCTCACACCCCGTAGCTTCAGAGAGGGACTTTATTCTAAATAGGGGAGTGTTTCCGATGCACCCTTCTATCCCATCAACAATGGGGGGTGGGCCAGGATTGCACGGTAGGCGGTATTTCATGTCGCCAATCATGTCACCATTTTTAGCTTCTATCCCCCCAAACGCATGTCGTTCATTCTGTGCATCTTTGCTACCTTCTCGTCGCCGATGCCGGGAGTGGCGCTCAAAATAGAGACATAGAGTATCTCTGATTCCAAAAGCGACAAGAACACCTGCGAGGAAAGCAGCAGGGATGTACAGGCGCGGATTGTCTGTCATGATATAAAAACGCACAAGAATATATCATTTATGTATTCAATGTTGGGAAAAAATGAAGATATATATACCTATATGTTCCGTGTTGGCAATTGCAAGATGGAATAAATAAGCTCTGCCAAGTCATTTTTTATGTGGTGAAGCTTGGACCACCTCCGCTCCGAAGTCAACTTTTTCTGCCCATTGGGACCGGGAACACAGCACCCCAGTTCTCATCCTGCCGACGCAATGGATTCACCCGTTGTGACACACATATTTCGGCAGTTATTTCGCCATAGAGGGTGTCAGATTTCCCATCCTCATCCTTGCACCCTTCTCCATAACCCCTTTGCACCCCGGCCCAGAAGCCACCATCAGTCTCGTACCTATGCCAGCAAGCCGACGCTCAGACGGCGAACGCTGGGAGACCCTACCTTCTGGAAACACAGAACAGATGACTTTCCGAGAGACATGTCCAAGGAACTGCGGGAATATCCGATGGTGACATCTACAGATTTACGATCCCGCCCCCATCGACCAAGACGTGTGAAGATGCTGGCGAGGGATTTTATTGAAGGTATTTTACACATGCCGCGACTGATTGCGTTGCCCGTATCCCGTTGTTATTATGTTTTCGATGAGTTAATCTCCTTGTTCCTCTTCTCCAGACAGCTTGTATAATCCTCATTACGGCTACTTCTCCAAGCACGCGACCATCTTCGGTCCTGGGGAGCCTTTCGATTTCAACAATATGGCCGACGGACCCGAATTTAATCGGCTACTAGGCCAGCGATATCAGGAATTTGAGGACAAATTGGATGCCGTGGAATACGATGAGAGTCGCCAATTATGGCACACACCGACAGAGCTCTTCCGCCCATACTATGGCGAAGCAATTGCTCGGTATCTTGTTGCAAACTACAAACTTACGCTATTTCCATACCACGACTTAACCATATACGAAATGGGGGCCGGAAATGGGACTCTGATGCTCAATGTATTGGATTACATACGAGATGTGGATCCTGAAGTCTATCAGCGCACAAAATTCAAAATCATTGAGATTTCGCCCTCTCTTGCCGATCTTCAACAGCAGAACCTGAATAAGTCCATTCACTCCAGCGGACATAGGGGCCATGTGGAGATCATAAATCGCTCCATATTCGACTGGAATACCTACGTGCATTCTCCTTGTTTCTTCCTTGCGCTCGAGGTCTTTGATAATTTCAGCCATGATGCAATCCGTTACGATCTAGAAACCGGAGATCCCAGGCAAGGGTGCGTCCTGATCGACACTGATGGTGAATTTTATGAATATTACGTCCCGAACCTAGACAGTGTGGCTTCGAGATATCTTCGAGTTCGTAAGGCTGCTGCGCGACGACCGTTCGCTACCCCACTTCGCTCTCCTGTTGCAAGAAAAATACAAGCCGCCCTTCCGTTTGCGCCGAACATGACATTACCGGAATATATACCCACCCGCCTGATGCAGTTTTTCGATATCCTGCATGACTACTTCCCCGCCCATCGGCTTGTTACGAGCGACTTTAACAGCCTTCCAGATGCAGCGCCTGGTTACAACGCCCCAGTTGTTCAGACACGATATCAACGCACAACCGTCCCAGTCTCAACTCCATTTGTAAGGCTCTCTCCACTTCAAATTGAACCCCTGTAATTTCAATACCCCCTCTTCCCGCTGAAAATAAGATTACTGACCCCGCGCCTACCCTCCTCACAGGTCCACCAAGGCTACTTCGACATATTCTTCCCAACGGACTTCGACCTGATGGAAGACGTATACCGCGCCATCACCGGCAAGCTGACGCGGGTATCCAGTCACGCTGATTTTCTCGAACGCTGGGCATATGTCGAAGACACGGAAACGCGCAGCGGCGAGAACCCGTTATTGAATTGGTATAAAAATGCCAGTGTTATGACAACAGCTTGAACATTATGAACGGGACGGGATGGGATGAATTTACTTGTCTTCTCGTGATTGTGGCCAGCGCCACCTTGTCGAGAACAATGCAAGTAAAAGAGGGTTTCATTAATTGGAAAAAAGATCATGGGTCGGAGGGGCTACCTAAGAGTACCGCATGATGGGGGGTTGCCTTGTACAGTCTAGATCCTTCTCAATGAGATTTAGCGTACTGATTAAATCTCAACTATGTAAATATGTAAATCTTCCCCCTGCTCTTCAAATATATTTCTTCCATTATTCTTGATTTTTCATTCTACTCTCCTCACAGTTTCCCCATTTTCTCACTCTCTTCTTTCAAGTTCTCGTTCTTGTGTCAATTGAATCAACTACACCATCGTGATTTTGCTGCTCCACCGAAAAAAGTATTGGGCAGCAACCAGTGCTCTGGATTTGGAATTGCGAAGGCTATAGCTTCGTTTCAGGTGCTTGCAGACGTACTACATACTATCATCTGAGAGCAACCTTTATCTAGAAATCCGTTCCAAAACAATCCCTGGATCCCAATTACTCTGGTGCCTGACGCAAAATGGCACTAAACCTGGGAAGTTTTATGGCATTCAGGATGTCCGAACATTGCCACAAAGTTACCGAATATAAATTATACATATTCTCTAATAATCAACTACTCTAGTGATTATATATAAAATTAGCAGTATTTATATGAAAAGGAATGTGAGAGTCAAAAACGATGTATAAACAGGATTTGTAGAGTGATGCAGACGATATCTAGTACTACGCAGTATGTCTAATTTAATCCAACCCTACGCTCCTATCAAGAGCTCTAGACATCACAAGCGGCGAGTACAGCTGTAGGAGGAGCCCGTAGACCCTTCAACAACCCCTTTCGCCTGTCCGAGGTTTGCTTACTCTGCAGTTGAGAACGAAACATTTCGGCCAGGTCGTTGGGCGCCCAGAGGGGGAGGGGACATCAATAAAATCCTCAACACGCCTAAGCCGACAATCAAGCAATCAAGCTCATGTTCAACACATGACATTAGGGCAGTTGAAGCCGCCGTGAATAGGGAAGAGATTTCAATGAGGTATAGTTCCATTGGGTACCAGTGTGCAGCATACTAGTACTAAACAGCTCCTGGAAAGTCTTCAGCATGATTTTATTGTTGAGCATCGGGTGGGATCTGGAAAGGGACGAAGTGCTATGCCACTTCATATAGGACAGCAAATGCACCCAGCACATGAAATATCTTTCACCAAAGTGCCTTCCCCTACACATGAATCGTACGCTGCTCAAATGATAGCTCCTGGCACATTACTCGCTGGTTGTTCCCCCCTACCTGCATAGCCTTGTGTGGAGACTTGCAGCACCACAGAAGCAGTGGTAAGGCTAGCTGTTAAATACAAGGATTCTACTAGTCCGGTTGTGGGCGTCTGCGCTGAACGACATGCTGCATGGAAAGTTGTATGAATGAGATTTGAACACTAGGCAACTGATAAGGGATGTATAGGAAGAATGTTCAGAGCACCAGGCGATATTATCTAGCCACATCTATAAATTATGTAACATTGCATCGGCTTATCAGTGAGCAACGGTTACCATACGTGATAATTTTCAGTTATTTTAATTAAATTGATGACTTGATTTATTAATGATCTTCAACTCTGCAGGATATTGAAATATTTCTGTGATAAGAAGGTCGAATTTAATAATTTTTAAGGACAAAAGAGTTTTATTCAATTCTGCATATGTCAATAATGATCAAAGCCCAAACATTGTTCCATATTCATCTATTCAATTCATAACCATGCCAATTTGAAGGCAAATCTCACACCCTCTATTTCTTATAAAAAAAAAAGCTCGCTTTATACACAATGGGGATCTAGATAATCCGGGAAGAGACAGAAGAAAAATTAATACGAAAACAGCCTAACCAGAGGACGCTTTTAAGGAGGTTGTTTCTAACGACGACGACGACAGCGGAATCGGGGGAATTTCCAGCTCGATGTAACTGAACCCCGTATAGAGGAATCAAAATCATTCTTGAAATCCTCATCGCGGAATTTCTGTAAGCAAAAAGACGCAGTTAGTACAAGAGAACCAACTGAGAGATAGATGTATAGATATATATATAATAAAAGATATAACGTACCATTCCTGGCCACCTCCTAAAATCCCCGCGATCCTCCGTCATCATGTTCGACCCTTCCTCATAATCATACGTGTTCCCCTCCGGATCCGTCGAGCCTGGTGGGTAATAAGCCACCCCGTCCAGCGGGCGGGAATTCCAGATGCAATCCGCGATTTTGCCTGGCGGGGTCGCCTTCAGCGCTTCCTCGTTGGATGACTTGAGAGCGTCAATGGGATTTCTGTTGTGGCAGGATCTGTTCCTGTGGTGACTGGCAGCATCATAGGGCCCTTCGTGGTGGTAGTGGTAGGGGGTGATGTCATCCAGGAAGTCGATGACATCGGGTGGGAGGTAGGTGCTGCTGGGCCGTATCCTTGTCCGACTGTGTGTGGAGGAGTTGGAGTTGGAGCGGGAATGTGAGTGGGGATGGTTGATGGGAGAGTATGGTGGTGGCGAAGGCCTTGTTGAAGCGGGTGAAGAGACCATGGTGTCTTTCGTGGGTGATGGTGGGTGGATATTCTTCTGTTGGAGCAGGGAGAAGAAGCTCACTTGCTTTTTGAGAGCTTTCTAATTTGTTGTAGATGGTTTGATCTCCTGGAGTAATTGGGCTTGAGGTGGCGAGCTGGTATGTGCCAGCGATGGGGGGGTATTATATATACTAGTACTTTTGATGATTGTTGAAGAGAAAGAGAATGATATAAAGGTACAAGGATTTTCTGTCGATATATTATCTTTATTTCAATAAACGATTGAAATAGATAAGAAGGGATCTATGACGCATATATATAGATACTTCTGTTCAGCTTGGAGACAGTGGGGCGGGGCTTGATTGCCGCGAACACCGCCATGCCAGGAGGAACCACGGGGCGTCTCCCGCTTGAGGAATCAACCGACATCTATTCTGGTAAACTCATTGGTGGGCCACGGCGAAAGTAGCTCGGTGATGACCTCAAGCCACATACCATTTTTAGAATATAGCAGGTGGCACAGACTGGTTCAAACCAAGTCTGCAGACATTATTATTATTAACGGGGTATTTCCGTCTAGTTATCTTGGAAGAAATCGACCCCACTTCGATATAAGTTTAGAGCTTCATGCCCCATGCTGTCGTGAGATTGAAATGAACCTGCAGATAAATCCCCAAAACGTCTATCAACATGAGAATTCATTTCCCTTGATTCAGGATCGAGATTCCTCATACTCATGGTGAGCAGAGCCACGAAGGCTGTGCAACAAGCTTCCTTGCTTCCATGGAAGTTCTTGGTGCCACCTTTGATAACGAAAGCCAAATTCTGTAATGTAGTTTATTCATAAACGAACTTCATGTTGAAGCCTGATGCACTCCGCTATTTTGAATCAGGGCAAGTCGGTCAATGAAGATGACAATTGATAACATAAAAATTGCAACAACATCGTGCGAAGAGGACTATTGTTGGAGTCCTACGCGGCGTACTTCGATCCACGAGGTAGATTAGGTAGTGTATATATCACGTGACTATATTCAAGAAGGCTAACTTTCCCACGCTTGAGCCACAGAAAACTACAGCAGCTCTTTCTCATCCTGGTTAGAATCACCTTACAAATTTAAACTATGTTCAACGGCGTTGCCAATGCCAACAAGATAGTCGTCTAAATGACTGACAATGATCAGCATATGTTTACAGCTATATAAGAAAAATACTATTGCAATGACATGTATCTTCAAGAAGATAAGAATAGCGGCTGAACTCTATCAAAGTTCTAGCCATATTGATGGTCAGCATATGCTATGGTTAGAGAATTTGATTTCTGGGTTGACCTACTCCGTAGTCTAGAAGAGTCTGATCTGATAACTTCCATGTCATGTGATCCAGAGGGATGCAGCATCGATGTTCCAAAGATCTGAGTAGTTATCAACACCACAAAGGAACCCCCTATAACTGTTAGTTGTTTGAACACTTTGACACCTTTAGAAAGTCCGATAGTGGAGGCAAAATACCTACTGCCTCCACATCCAACGACCTGCAATAAATTGACAGACCATGTCACTCGTGCAATACTCCGATTCGGAATCCGACGAGAACGACAACAGCCCTCGACGAGATACCCATCCAACAGTGACAAAACTCTCAAAGCGGCCCCAGAAACTACAGCACACTGATAGGAACAACGACAGGAGTAGCAACGGTGATGGAAACAGCGGGAATACCACTTTACCCCCATTGCCCTCCGAATTTTTGGATCTCTATGCAACCAATTCGCGACTTAGTGTCCAGGACGACCCCAGTCTCCATCACGGACGCAAGAGAATTATGCCGCATGTTGCTGGAAACTGGCCTACCCATATTTATCTCGAATGTGTGTTATATTTTATTATCTTATCACTTCCCACTTTTCCCCTTTGTCGCTACTCCAACCAGTTGCATTAAGTTCATAGTTTCTTTTTTTCTTTGTCTTCTTTTGATGGTTCCCTCGGCCCTGTTCGCCAAACTGATTTGCTGCGTTGTTGGAGGGTTCCCTGCACCAACAGAGCTAGCTATTCTTGAAGAGGCGATAGCTCGGTGTGATCAGAAACTCCAGTCGACAATCCATGGCTTGCTGCACACCGATCTTGGTGCCCAAGTACAGCTGCATATTAGCCTGTCACGTCCCGTTATGCTTCTCACGGAAGACAGACAACCTTTTAGAGACTTGCTCACCGATGCACTGCGTGAATCTGATATTCGTCCGTAAGTCTTCGTGTGCGCTCTGTGTATATATGAAACCATCACATTTTGAAATTGTCCTTGTTGGCTATGAATGATCTGATGAATGTTGTTAAGGTTTCATGTGAAACCGGTTGGGTTAGACTGGGTGTCAAACTTTGAGGAGACGCGGTGGTTTCTTGTGTTGCGGGTTACAAAACCGACAAATAACGAGCTGAATCGCCTGTTGGCCATCTCGAACAAGTCTTTGGCCGCCTTCCAGCAACCACCGCTTTATCATGATGAAGCCCTAGTAAACACGCAGACGAAGAAACACGATACTGAAAAGTCCACGGGGCCGAGGTCAACTTCTTCTCTAGCCGTAGCAGATTATTCTGATTACTTCCATGTATCTATCGCATGGAGCCTTGCAGAACCGTCACTGGAAGATAAGGAGCGGGTTGCGTCGGTGGAGCTGCACAAAGTTAAGGAAATCGAAATCCCCTTTACCAGTGTGAAGCTCAGAATTGGTAATATCATCCACAATCTCGAGCTTCCAACTCTGGTTCTCGATGAAGGTGGGTTCTGTGGACTGTAGATTTAAAGGGGTAGCTTTTATTTATTTGATCATTCAAGGCTATTGAATTCTCGGCCATGTTTGGATACCCTGTTGTTGAGCTTGATATGTTTATGATATGTCCCAAAATTCACGAGGCGAGTCAGGTTCGTTAGTTGATTTGCGCAATGCGTGCGGGTCGTCGGAAACGCAGCAAGTGCCTATTGGCAATGTAAATAGTTAATCCATCCAATAATAATGGTTTGGTTTGAGGCAAAACATCCTGGGAATTACGTAGTGCTTCGAATGGTCTGTGATTTCTAGACAGCGGCTTGGGCGGGCCCCCACCCGGCCTAATAGCGTGCGTCGTCACCCTGACCTCAGGGCCGCCTTGACTTCCCTTTTGTTGAAATGCGTTGTTATTAGCCTGACCAGACAACATTGTTTACCCAGTGGCTTGCAGGAAACATTGCCTAGGAGTGCTGGATGTAGGAAGTGATATTATAAAGGGACCCTTCAGCGCTCGCGACAGGTAGCCATGTCAAATACCAACTGACTGGTCCCGTGAGCCCCCCGTTCAGGCCCAACCCCTATTGCCAGACATCATCAATTGTAAGCAGCATCAGCATGATTCAAGGATTCGGAAACGGAGTTGTTCAAGGGGAATAATTGACTTTGAACGGCGTTAGAAGCCGTTCGGTTAGGGTTGCTAACTAAACAGTCGGAAAAAAAGAGGCCCCGGCCCATGGCGACCGCCTTTGTGAAACCATATCTCACTCTTTGTTTTGACCAAACTCCTGTCAGTGAAATCAATTATCTTTGAAAGGTATCTGCCAGGCCTGTGTATTGAACTTGGAAAGAATACGGAACGGTTGACAACCTTAGGGCCTTATCCCAATGTCATATCAACCACCGCAGGTTACGGTCACACTCGTATGCATCTTGTACCCCCCTAATTGAATTCCCAAAGCTAACCAGAGGGGATGTTAAAAAAAGCATGATCTCCATGAATTCAAGGTCCGCCATTTCCTGCAATGCAACAACAATAACACACTGCACTCCCTGATACCGGTAACGGATTCCGAACACCTGGATGATGATGATCTGGGATACTACCCGGATGGCACCAAACGAACCCTTACAGACCAGCAGATCGAAATCTTTAGGCACAGCGAGATACAAAAGTTGCAGCGCGAGAGGAGACAGAAAGGGATAGCTAGCAGAGAACCAGCTGAAGGCAAATCCTCAGCTGACACAACCAGGAGCTCTTTAACCGTTGCGGGCCAGTTGGCGGCCAATGAATATAGCCAAGCTTCACAGGAACATGAACAGGAGAGCTTCGAAAGCACCGGGAAATCATGTCACGAGCTGGACAAGCGGTCAACGGAAGAAACGGAAGAAGCCACAATCCAAGATTCGGATAAAATTGCCAGAAACTCGCTGAAGAATGTGGACCAAAGAAACGCCTTAGGAAATTCTCAGAAACAATTGTCAACCGACACGAATCCTTTTGGCCGACGCTTGGTCAGCTACGACGATTAGGCATAACTATAGCCCAGTAGTCCACAACGACTGTGACAAACTGTCAGCGGCGGCAACAGATAGCAAGCCGTGGGAATCCTGCAAAACGCTGTCTCAACGGGGATGTTTCACCATTGCAAGCCAACCGAACTTTGCGACTTGGATGCTCACTGTTACCTGCCGCAGCAGCATGTCCAATGTACGTGCATACCCTTCCCTGACAGATAGCGAACGCAATGATGAAAATATTCGTATCGTCATCCTTAATCGTATGTCGGATCCATCCTGTCTTCGCCTTCTTTCCTCTCCCAGGAACGAAGTTCAAAAAAGACATTTTGGTTTCTGGCCAGGACGAATACATAATCTTCTCTCTGATATTGATGAACGTGAATTATCCTGAGGCTGAGTCACTATGATTTTCGTACAAGTGTGCTAACCATATTTTGCTCAGATTCTATCAGCTGGTACTAAAGTTGTGTTGGACAGCTGGTAAATTTGGTGTCACCCTTGGCAAGGGTGTCAGAGGCGCAAGCCAACCGATCCGCTCGCTCAGACAACTGCAGTTTTTGATATGTGCCGCAATGAGAAAGCAATGAGAAAGCAATGAGAAAGCAATGAGCAGAAGAGGCCTTTGATGATGAGCGACATATACATATCCAAAGTCTCCATCTGTGATGGCATGATGGTTTGATCGCAAGATGTTCTCATCTCCGGCAGTATGAAAACTCCTAATGAAGAAAATGGAACTAACAGGATCCATCGATACTTGTCCGTCGTGCTTGGATGGAGCTTTCTTGTCCTTATCCAAACGTGCAAAGGTATGCCATTTGGGAAGGGGGGGGCGTTTGAACCCAAAATAAATTTTCAATTTGTTGCTATCTGGCTTGCGGAGGTCTAATTCATGTACATATTCAACCAAGCGCCTTCAATGATCATATGGGCGGTGACTTGATTTGCCGCTTGACGTAAAGCCCCCGTTCTTGCTAACTATCTCGCAGTTTATCGGCTCGTTCGGATATGTTGACATGACATACGGATACGGATACAGATATATTATCCGTCGTGCCTCTGCATCCATAAGACTCCAATTCGACAGCTATTGGTTGCGGCGAAGATCGTTCGCTATTCGTGTGCTTTGATGATCAATCGTGTACGGTGATGGTTGAATGCTTGTGAACTATCTAAGTCGAATCC
>NW_001813981.1:2429862-2432386 GCF_000149585.1 Histoplasma mississippiense | reverse complement strand
ACCGTTCATCCTGGACTCCGATTCGTCAAGGTGGCTATATTTGCACCTCTTATTGGCTCCGCGCGTACTTCTTCACTATGAGGGCCCTCTGGCCTTCTGGGAATCGTTGAGATATCTCTTTAGCTGAATCTAGAGCTTTGGGTGGGACCATGGTAGGCGTACGCAAGGCGGCTGGAGTACTGTTATTTATGAAATACACATCCCGATAATTTTTGCAACTCATCTGGCATTTAATTTTCAAGCAAAAGTACGGCAGAAAACCAGAACGGTAACCCTTGCATACCTAGCCGCCCGCCACTACGGCCCTACGTTTCATCTTACTGATTGCTTTGCTTTTGCTTTGAACGGTTGTTTGTACGTCCTTCATCATGATTTTTTTTATTTATCGTCGCTTCTTTTACACCGACATGCGTCCATTTTCTGCAGGAGTAAATTATTATTCGAAAAACACGCTATTGAAGGGCTATCCTCCTTGGACGCACCATAACAGCACAGGGACCTCCTTTTCATCGCGTGCGACCCCATCATGGGCGCTAAATTCCCATGGGTCACGACAAGATTCCCACCCTTTTGGGCAAGCAGCATGGCACACCAGTGTTGTTGAGAAAAATTACCCACGGCTGGAACTATACGTCGATTTCTTCACCTCGCCGGCTTGGATCGTGGAATATTCTCCTGGTGCCAAAGACCTATCGCGCTTCCCAGCTGAGAAGTGTCAGGGATTGACTAGTCCGCATACAACTACCGCTCCAAACTTATCGTCGGCTAAATAAGCCTTGAAGTGGTAATGAAATTGAATTTGAGGATATGTATGCAATCCCATGTTCTTCCCCTTAAACATGCTTTAAATAAAAAGTACCACTTTTGGGCCGTAGAGCTGAACGTGGTTGAAGAAGCTGAGCATTTGGCTCAAATTTTCGGCTGGGAAAGCTTGTTAAACATGCTGTGGTACAACGACCTTGGGCCTCCCGCTCCTAGCAGGGAACTTAAGCGGGTCTACGTCTAACCCAATTCCCCATCATCATCACCGGGGTCCTTGTTACTTAACACTGAAATAACAGTGATTGAGTAAACTACCGTTGCCGTTGACCTGATTATTCGATATCCTGCCTAGCACCCTTGCCTCTCCCACTGAGATGTATGAATACCATTGGGCTGTAAACTGTTGGGAAGAGAAAGTTGTTCCTAGCTGCCACATCCGTTAGCCTGGCTATTTGTGGTATTCCCACACCATTGCCCCGGTCGCTCACGTCGAAGCGTGCTTCGCCCGCTGTCATGTAAGGCCCCGTCCAAAGACAAACCTAGTCGAATCTTAGTCTTCGTTTACTGGGTTAGATCGTGTGCCCCTTGGTGGTGGCTGTCGAGTTCCGGGCCGGCGCCCATCCCGAAGCCCACCAGACCAGGATTCGTTTTACAACATCCAACCAGCCATTGCTGAATGAGTTCCATGGAATTGGGTGGCCACGCCCGGCTGCCTCGCCGTTAGTCTCACTTTTCTGCGTCCCCGCGGCGGCATGTAATCCCGGTTCCAAGGGGTCCCCTGCCTGGGCGCGTTTGTGGACATCTTGTGGAAACATAGGATCTTCATGAAAAATTGCCTTGAGGATCCTAGAAGCGATACCGGTCATGCTGATTGCACGGATGTACAGTACATACCACCAATGAATTCCCTCGCGTCTGTGAATCTCTCCACCCCGGCCAACTGGAGATCAGTTTCGGGTGGACTTGCGAGCGACCTAAGGTAATCATGCTCCGGGTTACTTATGTTGCGAGAGGATGACAGCCATCTCTCGGCCTAAACCTGACGTCCCTCAGTTCACTTTTGAGCGTCGGACCCGTCCGCACTACCACACTCGGCCCGAACACTCGAGAAACTACTGGGAGCACCGTCCGGACTACCTATAAGCTGTGGCATATCCGCTTTTGTTCTAAGAAATTTTCTGTGATTGGAAAGACGGGCGAGCATAAATCGAAACAGCTGCAGTTTATCGAGGAAGCTCTGCTACAGGTCAATTATTCGAGCATACAACCTCCCAACTATTTTATATGTTACAAAGGACGCAACTATCGGATACTAATGTGATTTAGACTTTAAAATGTTGCCTCAAGTTAGCCATTTGAGACACAAGTTGGATATCGGCGCAGAAATGAGGCAACTATCACAAATGGAAACCTGACACATGCGGGATTTTTTGGGTTTGCAATTTCTGCTAATGATATAATTGGTGCGAGAAATCGGTTCCAGAACAGGTCGCATTTATTGTTGACATTGGGCTGTCGTCCATGCCACGAAGGTTTCGCGCAGCGTTCAGGCCTTTTTTTGGTAGTGTCATTCTATCCTCTCCAGAGTTGGAACCTGCAAACAAATGGCCAGGGAAATTTTTGGAGTAGCCGAAGAGTGCTAGGGAATTGAGCTTACACAGTTACTTCTGTCCCAATTAAGACAACCGTGACGGATACCCCAACGATGGCTTTCTCACAACTCCTAGAACTGTCTAATTAAAGAAATTCAAGGAGAATGAAT
>NW_001813981.1:2423805-2429506 GCF_000149585.1 Histoplasma mississippiense | reverse complement strand
ATTTAAGGGCCACATCTAGCGCATTTTTTACGCAGCTATGTATAGACGACAGGCCGAAAGTCACTCTAGAGCCGCTATTGGCTATTTCAAGAGGATGAGTTGGAAGGCATCCACTTTGAGTAGCATGAGCCGGGGTTATCTTGGTAGTTCAGGAACTGAAGACAAAGGTGGGAAAATAACGCCAGGCGCCATCGAGTGAGGGAACAAGTGTGATAAACACGCTAACACGGCCGTTGAATCTGTATGGAGCCTCGCCAAGGTCATCTTGTTAGTTCGAGGCTGGAAAGTGACAGGGTCTGCCTGTTCTACTAACACCACAGACTGTGTGGTATTTTAAGACTTCTGCTCTGCTAACGTGAACTTGCAAATATCTGAAGATAGGATCCGTCTGCTCCTCCTCCTCCCTCAAGCACTGGACAAACCAGCCAGTCAGACTGACGGGCTTGTTAGAGCTGCATTCCCAAACAACTCGACTCGTCGAAGGAGCTTCACACGGGCGAGACCGGGACTTTGGACCCAAATAGGGGCGTGCTATGTGTGACAAGTCAATAAAAGCAAATTTCTCAGTTTTCATATGGCCACAGCGAATGCTCAGCAGTTGACACTCGGCCACATGCGCCCTACAACATACGCCCTAGTGCAAGTTACAGACAGAAAATCAGAACCAGCAACATCTCCTCCCCTCCCCATCAAAAACCCTCCGAGTGCTAGGGGCTCATCGGGCTTTCTCGGTTCTAGTTGGTATCCAACAAAATGATGTAGATGTTTTTGAAGAAACGGTGTATTGAGCATTATCCTTGCTTTCATTGTTGGGTGGCTTGTGAAACTATCGACCAGCAGTTGTGATTCTGTCGGATCTTCACTGAAGGTAATTTCCGTCGATAATTAACCAACAACATAGTGATAAAAAAGCGCTTCACATATCATGATTGTACTGTACATCTCCAAGCCGCAACGGGCATGGGAAACCAGACTGTATCCCACATCAGGGAATCGTTACATATCCGGAGATGTGTTGGCGCGCGTCAAGGGAAACACTCAATTTTCTCAGAGGGTGACTTGACACCTGTGATGACCATACCATGTGGCAGATATGAAACAATATCGGCTCGTCAGATTTCAATTAGAAGGAAAGCTCGTTCTGCAAAAATTCGGCGACGTGGAAATGGGCACAATACAACTGTTTCAGGAGTGATGGCACCGCAATCGCCCCAGCGAATTCCGCCTCCGTAATCCGGTTGTGTCATCGGCGCGGAGTGGATCTTAATTTTTCTATGGTCTATCACCTTAAAATTATGCCAATTCCAGACAATGCCATTCTACATGTTTTCCCCGTATTCCTCACTTTTCTTGTATTTTCATTTCTCCTTTTCGCTCTTTTGTTCGTTTTGATTCATGGTGTTTCTGCAACATGACGGGGTGGCTTTTCCCGGTCTCTGAACTTGAGGAAATTAATACTGGAGGACATGGATGATTGGCGTTTCCCAGCACTTCGTAGGTGTTGCAGAGTTTTCAAATTTGCTTTAACACACAGTGAACACAGTGAACTTGCTCGTCTGGTCGGGCGCTAAAGGAGCCAGCGTTGGGCGGCTGCACAAAATCTATAGTGCCATCTCTTATTTCAACAGTCGCCTTTGTATTCTCCAGTTGGATTCTTTTACTTGATTTGAGAAAATCTCTGATAAATTACTCGTAATTAGCTTATCATTTTGACATGGAGCCCCATGGCGACTGCAGTGGTTGCTCGTGCTGCCCGCCTCCTTTGTAGACATGGCAGCCTTCTTACCGGCATCCTTTCATAGCGCCCTCGTGCGTTAACATCATTTGACAATGTTCTCACAGATTCTTTTTCTTCCCAGACGACTCCCATATTCCGCCAAAACCAGAACAAAAGGGAAAGCGTACTTTCACTGCTCCAGAGTCAGTTTTGGTGATCCTGCTAACAAGAACCTGTGAAAGTACTGTACAATCAAGAATAACATTCATCTCCCGGGCTGCAAGCCTGGTTCAAAATACTCGAGAATCGGCGAGAGTACCAGTACCTTTTGAATTCGAAATCACTCGACGAACATTCTGCAGGTACGTCGACCTTTTTTCCATTGCATTCGAAACCCAAGAGTTTAATGAACGAAATGACGCTGCAGATATGTTCTACAACTCCCTTCGCTCGTAAGAGCAACAACGTGGATCGAGCTACGGACGGTGATGAAATTTTGCCTGGTCAGATGGCACGGCTAACTGGATGAAAAGTTGTCACAGGGGGGCCAGGGGGGGGGGGCGGCCACAATAATCAAGATTTGTTAACTTCCATCTCTCCTCTCTAATAACGTTCGACATTTGCATTCAGTGAATGTTTTTTCCACCAACGAAGGCTGTGAAACGGTATACCATATGCAACCACGTGTTGTGATTATTCAAGATAAATCGGCGGTTGATGTCCAAATTACCTTTTCACTAACGAGAAGCCGACGAGGAGATCCACCCCGTTGCCAATTTGACTGTGGGCCTTGGTATTGGCGTGGTAGCTAGGAGTTTAACTAACTCGCTCCGTGTATTAGCCCTATAACTATACCGCGTTTATTATTAAGGGGGGATGAAAAAAAAGAAAACCAAAACAAAAACAAAACAAAAATCGCCGGAGCTGCTAGCAGAGCGGACCAACCTCACACTTCAAATTGTGCCGAGCCATAAAAGAGCTGGCTTGCTTCTTGCGGAGGAGATAGTTGTTTATTAACAGATGGTGGAATAACCCTACGGCCTCACTTGCTCCCTCCCCGACTCACTTTTCTACACTTAGCAACAACTTCCCCCTTTCTAAAGCATGCGACATTTTGACCTTTGGCCTAGCCTCTCAAAGACTTGGATTAACATGGACATGAGCATAAATAAGCCTGAGCCTGAAGATAAACATGGGGATGAGTGGGTGGCGGTGGATGAGAGATAGTGCCACTTGAAACAGTCAAGAAATGTTTTTTATGAGTTCTAATAGAGGATTTGAGAATATGATTTTCAATTCAGCTTGGTTGAAACTTACAGATTGAAATCAGGAACTGTCATACATCATGCATTTGACTTCACTTCAACTCTTAATGGCACACCGTGCAGCAGACCTATTTGTCACACACAGTAAGTACATACATACATCGTAGTCCTCTGCCAATGAGTGCATTCTATGTAAAGATGCTTATGGTGTTTCTGACATAGGTGATATACCCAGCCAAGTGCAAAATTGTAACACATATTTAACCCTTCTTTGTTTAGCGAACTAATCTACCTAACTATCCATTGAAGTAGCTTGTTGCATTTAGGTAGAAATAACAATAAAACCGAAACAGCTAAAACCAATTCACAATTTGTTTTCAAGAGAACCTTGGGGTATTTTGGTGCATTTTATAATAGCACCTTCTCATCATCACTGACCCCAATTTTTAAAAGATAATGTGTTTGACCGTAACCCTCAACCCAATCCGGGATGTAAAATTTTCAATGCAATCGGTGTAGCTCAGCATTGTAGCCGTAGTATATGTGGAGGGGGGGGGGGGGGGAATGACGCAACGTAAAATAGTGATACCTATAAAAAAGGGCTAAATGGAAAATAATCATACAGGAGTTGATATATAGAAAAACAAGCAAAACAAGCCCCCGTTCCCCACACACAGAGCTCAATCAATGTACGGTAAATGTACTGTACCCATCCACAGCTTCATCATCCTCTAATATCCCATCCCGATAAAAAAACCCGCGCACCCTACATGCATGCGTTGTATATACACTCTACTTGGTTTCCACCCCACTCTCCCTTGTCTTTGCTCCCCCCTTCCCCCCACCCACGTTTCTCCACAGGATCTTATAAGTGAATAAATATAAAAATATAATCAAACTCCATCCCATCAAGCCCTCCGCGCCCTCCGCAGCCGCCTCTTCTTCCTCTGACAGGCATCGATCGCCTCTTCCGTAAGGATGTCTCTAGGCAGCTGGAACTCCCGCGCCGCTACTTCTGACAGCGGCTGCCCGAACGCGGTCCGCGAGCGGCCCCGTCGGATTTTCCCGACGGCGGCGTCACGGAGGTGCCGTTTCGTATAGAATGATGTAAACGGTTGGGGTTCTGGAAGGGCTGGCGGCGGTGGTGCCGGTGGTGTTGGTGAGGTGGGTGCCTGTGCGGAGATGTGTGTCGTGGCGGGGCTAAGGGTAGCGGCAGCTGGGTCAGAATCGCGACCAGTAGGGGCAGGGTAGGATGTGGATGTGGATGTAGGCGAGGAGGATGAGGGCGAAGGGGAGGAAAAAGAGGATGATGATGAAGATGAAGGAGATGTTGGTAGGGAGACATGTTCGGGACGTAGGTTGGTGTGGCGGGATGTGTTTGAGGAGGCTGAGATGGCTTCTTGATGGAGCTGGTGGGCTGCCCAGGCATCGACATCATTGATGTCTGGGGGCTCACCGTAGGTTTGGAAGTCTGGAGAAGGAGAGTTCAGGTCCCCGTTGGGTTGGGGCCTGTTACCATTTCCCCATGGGTTGGATTGGTCAACCACTTCCTGAGCTTCATCATCGTCGTGATCCTCGGCCTCGGATTCGTCTTCTTCGTTATCATCTCCTTCATCTTCACCGTCATCGACTTCGCCAGCGAGGGATTGATCTTTTTCCATCTTTCTTCGTCTTTCCTCTTCTTTCCATAATCTGAATTTCTCAATCAACGCCGACACCTCTTTGATGAAATACGCGCGTTTCGGTTCGTATAGCTTCTTTTCTGTCTCTGTGATTCCACTTATACCCATAACTCGTAGCCAGTCATGACCATGAAGCTCATCAAGTAGTCGATCCAGCTGGACCTTTTCATGCTGAGCCCTCTCTTTCTCAATATTCCGAAGCTGTTTCTCTTGCCGTTCGATTCTCCGGTGGGCCTTGAAGTAGACATCGTCATCCAATGGATCTTTTGGTGGTTTCCTACTATTATTTGTTGATGGCCGTAGGTCAAGTATTTGGGCATCATGCAACTCAAGAAGTGGGTTGTCCATTCCTGATTGCACGACTTCGTCATCTATTAGATTTCTTTTGTGTTGCTGTTTTCCTCTAAGTTTGGCCGCTGATACATTTGTCGGCGGAGGATCAAGTGTGATGGGCTGGGTGAGATCATCGATGAGAAAGACTGTGGTGTCTGCCGATAGGAACTCTGTCAAAAGTTAGCAAATAGACAGCAAATAAGATATGCAGGCAGAGCAAAACCAGTGACGTTTTACAGGACCGCGAAGCAAAAACATAACAGACTCAAATCACACAGAAAAGAAAAAAAAAAGGTCAAGAAAAAACTCACCAGGCTTCACAGGCTCCAAGCTAAGAATCTGCTCGTAATTCTGAAAATATAACGCCAGTTCACTCTTCGACCTCGACCCTCCATCGTGAGACCGTAACGACCTCCTCTCCCGACCAACAACAGTAGTCGAAGGAGGAGTCCCATCCTTCAACAAGTGATCATTACGCGTAGCAACCTCTCCACCACCAATACGCCGATCAGCCCCAAACGCAGACGCATGCGCGCTCCTCCTGAGGCTACTAACATTCCCTCCGTCATTTTTACGCTGATTATCATTACCATCATCATGATCATCCGCGATCGCTAGCCCATCAGGCTTCTCCACATCCTCACTCACTACCACGGGAGGACGATGGTGACTATGTGCGGATCTGCGCGTTGTTCGAGGAATGG
>NW_001813981.1:2417704-2423160 GCF_000149585.1 Histoplasma mississippiense | reverse complement strand
GGATGGAGATTGGTCGCTGCAGTCATGGCCTTCTAGCAAGGACAAAAGCAGCACTGAGGATAGTTTCCCGGGCTCGCCTGGATAGAATATAGAGCGGGCTTCTTTGACTCTCGCTCTTGTCTCGTGTCGTCTTATCGCGAGCAGGTTTTTCGTTCCCGTTCGCCGTCCAAGGGGCGACGTGACAGTACGGCGAAATATTACGGGGTTTCGGCTGTGGGGTAGGGCTGTATCGAACCATACATGCCAGCCCTCATACGCAGGTTTGTTGTGGCGGAAGGGAGGGCGGGGTCAGGCTTTTTGGGGCTCCAAAATCTGTAAGTTACAGTTGGCAATACAAGTATTGTCTGGTCACAGGTAATGAACTAGTTTAACTCTCACGATCAGATTAGATAATCACCAAAAATTGGTCGAAGTCAAGCCAAGTAAAACACAAACAAAAACAAAGATCGAGATCTAACTAAACCTCGATGTTACTAAATACTTGCAACACAGCCACTAACTCCATCAACAATTTTGTCTCAAACTAAGGGGAGAAAGAAAAAAGCGCTAGCTCCTTTGATTTATGTCCATGCAATTTCATTATCATAGAAAGGAGTTTGCAACCGGAAAAGTATATACGAATATACGAACTAAAAATAAATTAAAAGAAATAACAGTAAATGAAGAAGGCCGAAACAAGAAAGGGCCAGAAACGAAGGGACGAGCAACCTCAAAATAGGACACGCCATCAACCGACATGGCTGAACAAAACTTCCTTCAGTATAGGCGATCCGGAAAATTCAGGATTGAGAAGCACACAGCTGGTGGAGAATCCATTAGTTTAAAAAAAAAAAAAAAAAAAACTAGTTGAAGTAGGGAGCTTTAGATAGACGGATATAGATACTGGGGAGCTTCTTCAATACATATTTTTCAACTCACTTTAAAAAATATTCAAGTCCAACTCGTCTCCTTTCTAGAAACTTAGGACTGAATTTAACTGTGGTTGGAGATTTAAGGCACTTGTCAGCATGCACCAAAACTTTGCAAAACAATGGATTGAAAGCGGTATTTATATCGGAGTTCCGGGAAGGGGGAATGGGGTGGCATACATATGGCGCTCTTGGGCGGGAGTTGCGGGAGTGCCGATTTGGCATGGGGAAAAGCAGTGGCTAGTTTGGATCGCAGATCGTCAAATTGGGAGTATCTGTGGATTTTTAGTCTATCTTATAACAGTGGGCATATTTCATACGCAACGCATGTGCTGTACATGTATGTACATGGGAGTTGAGAAGGATTGTATTGTATGTACAGTACATACCTCATCCGAACCACCACGAGACCACCCTATGTGTCCCCATAGAAAGATTAGCTCATGAAAAGACACCCGAAAAAACATTGAAGAAGAAAACTAAATAGAGGACAGGAAGACACAAACCTCCAACGTCTGAATCTTACAAATCCACACAACATATGCCCCAATCCCAGACCTCCCCCCCTTCACAACAATATAATCCTCGATCAACACGCTGCGCGCCCAAAGGCCCTGGCTCGTCTCGCTGGCTGGGTCCTCCGTGTGGTCTTCCAGGCGTATAAGTGACCTGCGCTGTGCCGTGGCGGTTTCTAGTGACGTCTGCGATGCCAGGGATACGCTCCTATGGTGCCGCCAATAAGGGGGGGTTACGCCTGATATAGCCGTTGACATTGATGGAGCTATCCATGGCGGTGGTTCCTCATCCGAATGTGGTGATTGTTCCACTGCTGCTCCTGATGCCACGGCCGCTGAGGTGATGTTATAATCGTTGTTTTCAGAGATTGTGGTGGAGGCCGCCGTTGTGGGATTGGTAGAGAAATTACGCGGAGAAATCGTGGTGTGATTGAAAAGAGAGACGGGGACAGATTTTTGCCGCTCTTTTTGGTTATGTTGCGGTTGCTGCATGTGAGGTGGCTGTGCCTCCTCATTCGCCGGCTCCATCCATTTGACAGGTGGCGAGCAAGCAAGGACTACGGTAGAAGGAGCTTTTTGGCTTGTGTTTAGGATGTGGTGCAGACGAAAGATGCGACTTTTTGGAAGGAATAGCGGGTCCCGATGAGCTCAACTGAGCTACGCTTCCTCGGAAGTGGGTAGAAGGAGAGGGTTAGGTGCGTTGGTAAATCCGGTAAAGTAAAAGAAATATGTTCAAAAACTGTGTGCCTGCGAAATGATCATCAGCATAATCTAGCTCACTAGGCAGTGAAGCTTGTACGCCACGGGATGTAGTTGCACATACCAAAGCGGGATGAATTTATAGCTACTATTAAAAAGAAGTATGATAATAAGTCGCTGGCAGCAGCCATAATCACCCAGCCGGGGAGGATCAATACACAGTACAGTACGGAGGTCGGTTTCAAAAGTTTCGTTCAAGCACTAAAAACGCCACAACAGCCACTAGGAATTTATACTAGATTTTACATATAAATTCCCTCTCATTATTTCTTCTGCTTTCATCTATCAAGTCTGACTGAGTTCACCTGCTATATCAGCACAGAATTTCTCTCTTCCATATTGATCACAGTGTATCTTGATGAGGATATGTTCTTGAGCTGACTGCTGTTTTGTGAGTCATCCAGATTCAGAGTGAGAAGCATCTTTTATCACAGATATAAAGATAAGAAAGATCTGAATTAAAGTTATGATCTTGAGCAGTTTTATAAATACAATTGATGATTTGAATAGATAACTGAGGGAAATTGCTGATTTCTTTAGTAGTTTTACTGTGATAAGATAGCACTATGACCACTAGGTTATCCATAGCAAAAAGCCAACATAACCATTTGTTAAATGGTTGCGCTCATAGTGATATATATACCCGTGGGTGTGGTGGTGTGGCTCGGCCCACAGCAGGCGTGGCCATCCAATTCATCATCTATACACTGCAACTGCCAGCCGCAGCATAGTGGGGAACACATTATCATCAAAAGACTTCAGAGTCACTATCACAGCACAGATTGAGATATCTGTATTGAAAGCCATATTGAAATAAAAGAGAAGATAAATTTGATTCATCAATCTCTGAGGGATTATCTGCTATTTAAAATGAGGGGTAATTGCTTCTCATTAGCAGTATCTATGATATTTCAACTTGTAACTATATCAGTGGCGTAGATAGTAGCTTGGCTGAACGAAACTTTTGAAACCGACCTCCGTAGCAAGTTGAGGAATTCTCTTGATAGGAGCAGAGAATGGCTGAGGAAATCTGCCCATGAACGAACGGGTGACACAGACGTGTGATCTTGGATTCTCTACTGATATCATCTGGGATCGAATCTGATCAGACCTACTCCGTATACTATGAATCTGTCCTTTCAAACAATATCATTATCAACGGGAGACGTCTAAGTTTGACAATGGCCATTGAAAGGATATACGCAGCACATAACTCGTGGGTAGTCCCATAACAAACTCAATTGGGGGCTTGTTTGCCCATGGCAGCTGATCCCTGACAAAGGCTCCGCTAAGCTTCCAAGCTTGCTTCCCCTCCCCGCCGCCAGTTCCAGGGCGTCCATGGCTGAGACAGCGTTTCATCCACACACCCACAAACACACATGCGCAGGCAGAAATGCTCGGGCAGCCTGCCTCGACTGGCGGACCACCCACGCGTGTCTTGGATATTCCCCGCGGTGGTATTGCCGGTGCAACTCTGGGACCCGGAGCTCCTGCAAGAAGAAAGGAAATACATGCCGTGTCCTGCTTGCTAGATGATCACGCATCCAAAAATGATGCCATCATCACCATCTCCACCCATCCACCACCTCATTGGGCCGGAGAACGGCGTGCAGAACCAAAGTTAACTACGGAGTACCTGCCTTGGTAAAATGGCTGAGCTAAATCGGTCGGATCTGCTGCTGCTTCTCCAACAACGGGCCTAGCGCGTTTGGGACGCCTCCCCCGACTCTCTCTGTTGTGGTTGCTTGTCTCGCATCCTTCGATTTCCTGGTTCTTCTTCCTTTCTTTTCTTTCTCTTGCTGCCTCGCTTTACTTTTGCCTTCTTTGTTCCCCCGCTCTCCCGCCGTCGTTGATCTTTTCCCGCTTCAATTGTCCCTCGCTTGACTTCTCCTTCTCCTTCTCTCGTTCAGTCGTATATAGCTTTATTAATTTTTGCCCACGCTGATTTCAATTGGGCCTCCTTTTTTTTTTTTTTTTTTTTTTTTTTTTTTTTTCTCTGGCTGTCCAACATCTCGTCAGTTATTCCAGATATCACCCACGGCGAAATCCCCCCGAAGTCATGTTGCTCCCCACCATCCTCCTTGCCCTCTCATCCATTGCTGGGTTCGCTACCTCGCAATCCATCGATCCTTCAAACATTTCCGAAGCTATAAGACGTGAGTTCATAACTATTCGCCAATTTCGAAACCGAACCGAACATATCTAACATTCGTCTATAGAGACATGGTGCAATAATCAGATGAGCTCCTGTCCCTTGATCTGCTTGCAGCTCCCCGGAACAAGTGAAAACCCCGATTCAAATGAGTGTGACGCGGTAGGAGACCCCAAAACTCTACATCATCGTCATCGTCATCATCGCCATTCCCCTGGCTGGACTAACCAACCCACAATCAACCAACAGGACACCCTCCAATACTCCTGCGTTTGCAGCAACGGAATCACCCCCAACACGTCCGAATATACCCTCACAATGCCCTACTATCTCTGCACAGAATTCAATAACCAATGCGTAAGACATTGTGGCGACGACTCCTCCTGCGTAACGGCCTGTCGCGCGGACCACCCCTGTGGTGCCCAGAACCCCAAACGTGTCAACACCACTTCCACTGCCCCCACGGCCTCGCAGACAGGCACACCTTCCGGAACAAATACGGGTGGTGTCGTCTACACGGGCCTGGGTGAGGGCGCGACTTCGGCGCCCGGGAAAGGGACCGCGGGACACGCTGTGGCGTTGCATATCGGCCAGGTGTATGGGGCTGGTGTTCTGGTGGCTGCTTTCCTTCTAGGGTTTTCGATGCTGGTGTAGTTGAGAAAACAATTGACAAAATAATAAAATTGAAATTGAAAAAGAAAAGAAAAAAAAAAAAAAAACATGACAAGGGGGAGGGAGGAGGAAGATGCATTCGTTCCCCAACCCCTACCATTGGGGATATGTGATGTGTCTCACTAATAAATCGATAAGCTGGATAACATGACCGTTTATCTGCACGGCTGACCCTGTTTCTGGACGTGGATGAACTACTAACAACTGCCGCCCTTATCTCGATTTGTTTCTTGTTGGGTGAAAATTGCAAATTCTTTTGACCCCCCTTTTACTACGGGGATAAAAGCGAAAGGAAGAAAGAAGGAGAGAAGACGCTCATTAATACCATCCCACCCCCCTTCGTTTGTGTTTTTCCCCTTTGCTTCTTCTTTCCCCTTCTTTCCCCTTCTTCCCCTTCTTGTCTGTTTATGGATTTTATGTGCCGCGTCGGGAAGTTCAGTACATTAGTGG
>NW_001813981.1:2416379-2417604 GCF_000149585.1 Histoplasma mississippiense | reverse complement strand
GTCAGCATGCACCAAAACTTTGCAAAACAATGGATTGAAAGCGGTATTTATATCGGAGTTCCGGGAAGGGGGAATGGGGTGGCATACATATGGCGCTCTTGGGCGGGAGTTGCGGGAGTGCCGATTTGGCATGGGGAAAAGCAGTGGCTAGTTTGGATCGCAGATCGTCAAATTGGGAGTATCTGTGGATTTTTAGTCTATCTTATAACAGTGGGCATATTTCATACGCAACGCATGTGCTGTACATGTATGTACATGGGAGTTGAGAAGGATTGTATTGTATGTACAGTACATACCTCATCCGAACCACCACGAGACCACCCTATGTGTCCCCATAGAAAGATTAGCTCATGAAAAGACACCCGAAAAAACATTGAAGAAGAAAACTAAATAGAGGACAGGAAGACACAAACCTCCAACGTCTGAATCTTACAAATCCACACAACATATGCCCCAATCCCAGACCTCCCCCCCTTCACAACAATATAATCCTCGATCAACACGCTGCGCGCCCAAAGGCCCTGGCTCGTCTCGCTGGCTGGGTCCTCCGTGTGGTCTTCCAGGCGTATAAGTGACCTGCGCTGTGCCGTGGCGGTTTCTAGTGACGTCTGCGATGCCAGGGATACGCTCCTATGGTGCCGCCAATAAGGGGGGGTTACGCCTGATATAGCCGTTGACATTGATGGAGCTATCCATGGCGGTGGTTCCTCATCCGAATGTGGTGATTGTTCCACTGCTGCTCCTGATGCCACGGCCGCTGAGGTGATGTTATAATCGTTGTTTTCAGAGATTGTGGTGGAGGCCGCCGTTGTGGGATTGGTAGAGAAATTACGCGGAGAAATCGTGGTGTGATTGAAAAGAGAGACGGGGACAGATTTTTGCCGCTCTTTTTGGTTATGTAGAGGTTGCTGCATGTGAGGTGGCTGTGCCTCCTCATTCGCCGGCTCCATCCATTTGACAGGTGGCGAGCAAGCAAGGACTACGGTAGAAGGAGCTTTTTGGCTTGTGTTTAGGATGTGGTGCAGACGAAAGATGCGACTTTTTGGAAGGAATAGCGGGTCCCGATGAGCTCAACTGAGCTACGCTTCCTCGGAAGTGGGTAGAAGGAGAGGGTTAGGTGCGTTGGTAAATCCGGTAAAGTAAAAGAAATATGTTCAAAAACTGTGTGCCTGCGAAATGATCATCAGCATAATCTAGCTCACAAAGGCAGTGAAGCTTGTACGCC
>NW_001813981.1:2413458-2416279 GCF_000149585.1 Histoplasma mississippiense | reverse complement strand
CTTGTATATAATTTATATAAATGAAAAGAGAAATATTACTGACTGTTATTTTGTTTTGCTCCGGGGTGGCTGTTTTCGGCTTGTTTTCACTTTTTTATCGGCCGCTCCAGCGCAACGCACTCCGTCCACGGCACACCGCCCAACCGCCACGCACCAACCACCGTGCACACGTGATCGCGTGGTGGGTCGAGGGACGAGCGACTCGCTCGCGCTTGCTGTCTCACGATCACCCACACCCCTTCTGGTCTCTTCCATGGCCACGGTTTTGTATTTTAATTCAGGGCCACTTTCGGCCTCCATTTCAGTCACCCCACTCACCCTGCTCACCCTGCTCACCCGCTAATCCATCATGGCTCGATATAATGAGGGTCAACCGCCCCCAATGCCCTCGAGGCATCCCTCCTTCATTTCATCCCCTTCATCGCCGTCTCTACAGTGAGAGTATATATCCACCTGCACACCAATCAAGCCTATTCTTCTACACAGCAAAATGCGTCTGCTAGTCTCTACTCCTCACTCCTGCCCTCATCTCTGCTTCCTCCCTCTCTCACCGTTTTCTCGACCGTCCTCGGTTCGGGCCTCCACAGCGCCGTGAACATGCCAAAGCGTCATCGAAGCCGGGTGACATCTAGCAGCGACAGCGACACAACTGACGAGTCGTCCCGCTTGGGCACGAACAACGAGTCCGATTGAGGATATGAGATGGAGCTGACTGAGCCTGATTCCGATGCGCCTCGTGACAAACGCAAGGGCAAACGCAAGCATCGACAGCTATGCTATAAGCCCAACATAGTAGTCCCCAAGAAGGACGCAGCTGCCGCTGCTACCGACGACTTGGATGATGATACGGACCCTGAGGATGATACAGATGATGAGATATTGTCAGGGGACGAGGAGGATGACTACTCCCCTGACGGCAGGGCCCTCATCGTTTGTATGGAAGATCACTGGCAGCGGTTGGCTCCCCCTCCCTCTGCCTCCTGTTCCCCGATCTAAGACTGACAGAGAAACCATCTCCAGATACTGCAGGAAGAAAGAGGCGGAGCCATATGTGGACCCCAAGTGGTGGGATCCAGTCAACACTGTCCGCGCTGCAGAGTGACGCGATCTGTACCAGTTCTTCAACTGGTGCTTCGGACTGAAGTTGGGGAAGGAAGGCCATTGACTGAAGGGGATGAACAAGTTGAGCTCCCTGAAGGGTGACTGGAAGAACTTCCTGCGCTACTACGAGGGTGCGACCGGCACCAAGATCGACGCATTGCTGATGCAGCTGACGCAGAAGGTAAGTCCTGCTCCCCATCAGGTGCTGATTGGCGAGGCTGATCGTCATGGAAGAGCCTTCGATGGCTGGCCAAGAAGCACAGACTGGACACGCAGGAGAAGGAGAAGACCCCGGTGTGTGTGGAGGACATGGCTTCGCTCCAGAAGACCATTCTGTGGACACAGGAGAAGAGATTCTGACTCAGGCTGCAGTGAATGCAGATCTGCCTCTACAACCTGCTGAGCCTCTTCACACTGAACTGGAAAAGCACCATCCTCACCCTGTGATATAAGGACCTGAGGGTGTCACTCCAGCGAGACCCTAGCAGCGGGCCCCACCTCCCGACAGTGGAATTCAGCTATGAGTTGACAAAGAAGCACCTCGGCCTAACACAGACATATGTACTCTCCACTATCATCACCAGATATGCACACTGAACTGACAGCTGGCCAGAAACACCTTCATCCTGCCTGAGATCATCTACAACCCATCTCTGATCCTCAGTCCCCATAACTTTCTATTTGGCATTCTGTTCTTCTTCGGTGCCTTCAAGGCCACCAATCTCATCTTGATGGGGAAGCTCAGGGGACTGAAAATCAAGGGCGGCTGACAACAGACACTGATTCCACTGAAGTCAGAGATGGCCAACCACTATGTCTTCTGCAAAGTGGAGAAGGTGGACAGCAAGGTCCGCATCTTCCCTGAAGAAAAGATGGACCCTTCATCCTCCATCCATACAATGGCCGAGATTGCCGGTTTTCTACACCCCTGGTTCAACCATCACTGCCGGTATGGCGGGGGTCTGATCCTCAACAAGAGTGGTAAGAAGACCCCCTCATCTCTTTCTGTCCATAGACTGCCTGCAAAGCAGAGGTGCTGACACGGAACCATGCAGGATTGGTCAGCAATGCCGAGCAGAATCTAGTCCTGAAGCATGCTAGCATCTGCATGTTTCTGGAACACTATATTCCACGCACGGTGGGCATCAATATGCAGGCACTGATCAGCAGTCTGGACCTCAACTCTCCTCTGATACAAGCGATCACACGGATCGGCCGCTGGCTGGACAAATGGTGTCCACAGCATCTGACAGATGCGCAGAAGGCGACTGTGGAGTGGGATTCAAAGCTGCAGGAAGCCATCTGAAAGAGAGATCGGGCCAAACAATGTGCCGTGCAGACCAGCAGCCTCAAGGCAATCGAGAAGTTTGAGAGGTGAAAGGCTGATGTCAAGAAAACAGGGACCTGTCTTCTCTACAAGTACTGGAAACAGGTCCGGAAGGAGTTCGACGATGAGCAGGCTGTGATCAACATTGAACAGCAGCTCTCCAGCGAGGCGTTGGATGAGGAGGCAATGGAGACACTGCAGGAGGAACAGATCCTCCCAGCACTGATCTATCTTCTCTCAAAGCTCCTGACATGGCTGACATCCAGATCGGTGGAAGAGGAGTTGCAGTGATGGGATGCCAGTGTTGATGCTGTTCAGATGTACTGTGGTGTCCCTGAGGGCGGGCCGCACCGGGGAAGGAGACCAAAACCCCCCCCCCCAAATTAAAAGAGT
>NW_001813981.1:2411640-2413114 GCF_000149585.1 Histoplasma mississippiense | reverse complement strand
GTAGAGTGGGCAGTTGTATTAACTTACATTTTTTTCTTCCCTTTCCCCTTTCATATTCATTAGAATATCATGTAGCATCACATGCTTAGTGCGCTAGCTGGCTAGCACCTCATTGACTGTATTAGACATGAGCTGCAATTGGAAGAAGCCACCGATGCCTGGCAACTATTGTCTTGTATTGAGTAGGTCTCCCCTTACTGTAGGCTACATTCTTACAGATTTGACTATAATCGCGAAAAACACACTGTCTCGTGAATGATTCCACCCCTATTCAGGAACCAAAAAGGGAGAGAACTGAGGTGCAGCCACAAGGTCAAATTGCGTACATGTCTTTCCTTATATTGTAATCTCCGCTTGGCGTCCTCCTGGTCGCGAATATCACGTGATACTACGTGAGCCCATAGCTGGCCCTCCATTACTCCGTAAACAAAACTGAATCTTTGTTAGACTTCCACTTCTGTCATCCAGCAGTCGCGTCGCTGTATCCCAGTTCTCGAAACCGGCCACATGAAACATCGCCTCCTTCTTGCCCAATCTATCTATACGGAGTATTTGCTCGGATAATGCACGTATGACCATTTTGTGGTCGTCCTTTTGACCACGGGCGGCTAGTTGTAGTGCCTTCCCCCCCCTTCGCCGCCAAAACCTCCCTTCCCCCCCTTTTTTTTTTCTTTTTTTTTTTTTCCCCCTTCAAATAAACCCCCACCTCAAAGGATGGTACGTACATTACATACCTCGGGACCCAGAACCCAACAATTTTTCATTATTCTACCTTTGCCCATTTGACCGACCCTGCTGCAGCATTCAAGGACGAGGTGTGAGCAAGTCGCCGCACTCGACGCCTCGAGGGTTCGGCTTGCTTCTCTTCCCAAAAATACATGCAGCACGAAATAAGACTCCGCCGTAACAAAATCTTCTAGCGGGGTTAAGGTTCAGATGCTAGCCCGTGTACGGACGGAGGGGTCCGCAGCCGCTTAGTGCAGTGTCGCGTCCGATATGCACAAACATTTTGTGATACAATATCGACGCCTATTTGTTGGTTGGACATCCCAACCCAGCAGTGATGGTCTAGATATATTGGCGAGGGAATGACACTTGAGGCAACCGATGACCAAACCTCGCCGTCAATGCGCTTAGAGATCCACTACGGCACACTTCTTCCGGTTGTGGCATTTCGGATACAACCATCTCCACCCCAAACTGACTCTGAACAACAGTTTCGTCGATCCAGTTCGAATTATGATCGTTATCTCCTTGGGGTTAGTTCTAGTAGGTTTTTCTATGAAGAATACGCGTGGCTGCAGCGGGAAAATGTGTCCTGCGACGGCTCTCGAATTTCATATAGGCTTCAATCAGCTCTTTACGATCATAAATGGACGATCATAAGGCCGTTAACATCGGCCCCCGAAGAGGGGCAGGCCCGAATATGAAGCACGTCAAGACGAATACATGGTGGTCCCTTTAATGTCTGTTT
>NW_001813981.1:2400417-2411231 GCF_000149585.1 Histoplasma mississippiense | reverse complement strand
CCTCTCTCACTCTGTCCTGAAGTAAATTCTCGTTCTCTTCTTTAATATTTTTTTCATTTAATTTTTTTGAAAAAAGAATCCCCCGATTTCACTCCCTCATTTTTGAAACGGTCTCCAGGAAATCGAATCTGGCTGCTTCTCTTAGGATATCTTGACAGCTGTGTCTTTGCAGAGGTCGAGTCGGTTCTTCGGGGTTTAGGGGTGCGGCAGCTGTGCAGGTGCAGAATATCTGTTGGATCTGGTGCGAATGCCACCACAGCTCCGGCGCCGGCAATGCCAACCCCCAACGATATTAGTAGCAACAGCGTACATGTCTCGTCTTTGTCCTCATCTTCTTCCTCAATATCGGATACTGAACACGACCGAAAATCCAGGGCCATGCGTCCACGTCTGGCCCGTTGAGAACTCAGTGCTTCCATCCTTCTCCCTCGCGATCACCCAGAGATCGAGATTGAGGAGGAGGAATTTCCCCCGGATGATGCTTGGGCAATGAGCCCGAGAAGAAATCCTGCTGATGTGGAGAAACTAGCCAGAGAGGCTTGAGAAAATGTTCAGCAGTGTGTATCTACCTGTTCTCACCGCTGTCTGTCCCTGATTGTCAACTGCGATCCTGCTCCGCGAACTGGGTTGACTGCTGACATGGTGGATGATCGCAGACAAGCAGAGACCTTGCAATCGACGTTGCGGGCCCTGGCGGAACGCATCGATGAGCTCAGGTCAGATCATAACAATCTCGAAAAGGAGAATCGATTTCTACAGCATTACATTGGAAGCCTCACCCGAACTATGTCGGCGAAGACAGAAAGAAGGCTTAAAAATGATCGAGCGCGGTCGACAAAGAGGGCGGAAGGGTGAAATAGCCCAGCTGCCCTTTGCCTTCCTACTCTGCAAATCATTCCCTCCGCTTCCCAAAAATGACAAACGGCCGCGAGCGACGATGAGGAAATCCCTGGAAACTTATAAAGTTCATATCACCATAGCCATAATGTTGACTGCTGACATTAGGAATGAAACTCTTGCTGTGATGTTGATGCTGCACAGACTTGGCAAACTGAAGAGTGTCAGTATCAAGCATGTATAACTCAGGAATAGTCATTGTATCTACTAACTTGAAATCAGACACCGGGATGGCAATCCTGTCCACAAATCCCACTTCCATCGAGAAGATAAGGAATGGGTTATTAATGCAGAGACCTCGTGTGCGAACGGCAGGAAGGTCTGCCATATTTATGAGGATGGGACTGGCACAACTAACAACGTGGTGACGACAAGGAAAGGACAAGGAGGACGAGGAAGAAAGAAAGAAAATGAGTTGCTAACAAGCATAGCGCAAAGAAAGAAACTATCTACAATATCCATAACAATGGCTTTCCGAGTATGCCAAGAGCCTACTACCGACCCAGAAGGGCACTCCTGAGACGGGTGACGACATGAAACGCCCACACAGACAGGTCGCGGGTCTCGTGACTTCTTTTGTCTTGAGACAATTGTCACAAGACAGTGGCAGTCCTAAGACGATCTTCCCGGGCTATTCTTCACGGCTCTCCAGTCACATGTCCTGCCTCTTGGGTCTACACTCATATACTTGCCAGCACAGATCATATTCTATCTTAAGTCTGCTCTTTCATGACAAAGTATGTCTTGAGCCAGGCGGCACAGTACCTACTGCAAAACAAGACTATGCCGGTCTTGAGAGTCTCTTCATAGATTGCTAAAATTCCCAAGACAGCCCACGTGTAAATGTTAAATTTAGCCTTTTGTTCGTCTGGTCCTCTTGCGCAGCAGTCCGGCGGCCGTGTCCGGCGGCTCGATCAGAAAAACCTGGTCCATCTGGGCCTTGGTCTCCCTGGGGATAAACAGCAGCGCGTGGGCTCCGTCAGAGGTCGCCGCTCGAAAGCTGGATGAGACGCTGACCGCCCGCATGTGCATGTCGTACACAACCATCCTCCGCCGCTTGTAGCCCCAGACCGTTCTCTCCAAGACGGAAGGCTCGGAGGGGTGGACGGTCAGGACATCGGCGACCCTCCACCGGTTCCGCTCGTAGACGTGGAACGTGATGGAGACCTTGCCGTCGCTGGACGCCCGTTCGGGCTCAGTCCCAATGGTGGGGAGCGGAACCGTGGGCAGCCAAGGTTCCCAGTCAGCGATGTTGGTACGGTTCCCACCAGGGTCAGTGAGCGATAATACATCCAACTCTCTGAAATTGAAGTGAGTTATGGGCCGTGGGCCCCGGTCGAGCTCGTCATTCTCGGCGGGCACGTCAAATCGAACTGGTGGTGGCTCTGGACTCTGCAGCCCATCCACATTCCGGAGCTGCTCGGCGTTCGATCCGCTTTCGAGCTCGTTGGCGATCGCAGCGACTCGGTTGGCCGCTCGATCAGCATTTTGCCTCGTTGGCTTGTCTTTCTTCTGAGATTTTCTAATTCCGGCAGCCTTCGATCGTTGGTGCCTTGGAGAAGTTCTCCCGTGAGAGTCCCCGGGCGCGTCCAGCTGACTTCCTCGCTGACGCCATCCCGCGATCACACCCCGCAGGTCGAAGTGAGTGACGGGCCGGGAGAGCACAGCGGTGGGAGTGTTGGATTCACGTTGCGCGCTGTCGGTGCTTTGCTCGGCCGCTCTTCCCTCGACCCAGCTCTGCAGCTGAGTGAGAGCCTGTGCTCGCTCCTGCGCCACCTTTTCCGATTCGACGCCTGTGTTCTCGACCATGGCGTTCTCAACCGTGGCACTGTGTTCTGTCTCCCAGCAGGTGCGTTCCTGTGTGTCATGCTCGTCTGCGGCTCTCAGTTCCGCGTCGTCCTGCAGCATTTCGTCGAGAAGCCCATCGATTGCTTTCTCGATGTCCCCGTCATCTCCGGCTCCCGCCGTGGATGGGAGAATTTATCTGTGGCAGGGGTGTCTTTGGATTGCGCCTGAGTCGTTTCGTGACTGCGCGCCGTGTGGATCGCTCAGTGGTGCCGAGACATCTGCCCCGGATGACTCCTCTATCCGCAAGCGAGAGGCAGACCCGCGGCGCTCGGTGTTCCGTTGTAGTTGGTCGTTGATCACTGCCGCACGGTTAGCGACTCGATCGGCAGCCCGTCGCGTCGGCCTGCCTTTCATGCGAGATTTTCTGATTCCGGCGGCTTTAGCTCGTCGCCGTTCCACGGGTGTTCTCTTATGAGTGTTGCGAGGCAATGGTATGCCATCGTCGTCCGGCTGGTCCCCTCGCTCACACCATCTCGCCATCAAGCTCGACACGTCAAGCTGAGTGACGGGCCGGGAGGGCTCGGCCATCGTAGTGTCGTCGTCGAGAGGCAGTGGAATATTTTCGGGAGCCGGCTCCGCCAGTCCCTCAAGAGTTTCATTCTGCAGCTGAGCGAGAACTGTCGCGCTTCCATCGTGGTCCACCTGCGAGAGGGTCTGTTCAGCACCTTGGACCGCTCTCTCGGTGGCCCCTTTCCGTAACCGCTCCAGCTCGGCCGCCTGTGCGGCCACCCGATCTTCAGCCTCTCTCGCACGACGGGCCATCGATTCCGTTTCTTCCTGCCGGTGAACCTGTTGGACCGCCTGTTCGGCGTCGCGCTGTGCGCGGACTTGTTCGGCAGCTCGAGCGGCTCTTTCATCCGCTTCCTTTTGCACCCGCGCCAGCTCGGCCGCGTGGGATGCGGCTTTCTCTTCCGCCACTCGGGCCCGTCGATCCATGTCTTCCGCTATCGGCTGCAAACGTGCGGTCTCGGCCATGTGCGCCTCACTCGCTCGTTCCTCAGCGGTCCACTCTGTAGCAATGTCCGTCCACATTGCCTCTCGTTCATCAGTATCCATGGCCACGGCTGACCCTTGCGATCCGGGCCCAGGAGGAATACCGTTCCGACCATCGTCTTGTGGGTGCTGGATGATGTATTCATGGCCCCGTGCCTCTGATGGACCGTCTATCGGACTGTTCTCCGATACAAATAGCGGCGACATAGGCACGCTAGAGGGGGGTTTATCTGCTCCTTGACGAAGGGACGGCTGTGGCCCAAAGAATGCAAAATAGACACAGCACCTCACGAAAAGGTCGTGACCCTGAGAAAGAGGTATACGGGTAAAATAACCTTTGTAGGATCTTTGGGAGTTTAATAGACGTTCCTACCTCAGCCATTCAGTAAACGCCTAGTCCTAATCCGCTGAATGATCAGTAACAGCGCCTTCGTACATTACGAATGATCCTACAAGAGAGAATCACTCGCAAGACAGTCCTCTCGTGTTGCAATATAGCATATGTAGATATTTTTGAGAAACAGCTAATTGTCGAGGGGCGTGCAGAGGCCCAAAAAGAAAACGCAGGCAGAAGAAGTGAGTAATTCAAATTATGGTACACACCGTAGTGGAAATGCAATACATTATCAGTGACGTGATCCTGCTCAGCAATTAAGTCAAGGGCTTGACTCCGGGAGGAAAAAGACGAGGGGGCTCCTACTATATCAAGAGTTCGAAAATTATAAAATGATCTCTCTTGACCTTCTTGGCCTCCTTAGCAATGTCCATCAGTCCATACACCGCCATCTGCGCACTGCGCACACTGCATTCCATGCTGAAAACTGTGTCATCGGGAATTTCCACATATTGGCCGATGAAGGCGAGATTCATTGTCTCTGGTGGAATAACTGCTGGACGGTCGCCCTCCGTGCGCGGGAACATTATTGACGTGCCTTGCGGAAAAATGCATGGAATGGTAATTGAGGTGGAAGGGATTGAGTCAGTTGGGAATTGGAGGTGGGACAACAGCTCCTTCATGATTTCCTCCCCCGCACATGAAAAACATTGGTTTCTTAATGTAGTTCCCCTCCCTCTCCGGGCAAAGAGAGTGGCCCCAGAACACCCGAATATCGTCGGGTTGATCAGCGAACACTGGTTGGTGAGGTACTCCGTACACTGATAGTAAGATCCCAATTGCTCCCTAAAATAGAGATCAGCTGATCATGTGTGAGCTTGATGAGAAGGTCAAAAAATTGTGAGTTTCTAAGAGTCACAGTAAAAATCTCCAAACTTGCGCAGTAAATATGAGGACAGAAATTAGATGGAGCACCAAACTTGCCGCTTTTTTTTTTGGCAAGCTGGAACCACAGGGACCAGGGTCCGATTTTCCAATCCTCTGGCAGAGCAGAGATCGTAGCCGGAGGTTCTGAATTTGAACCCCGGGAGAAGCCGAACGTCATCGAGCCAAGTGTCAAAATAACAATATCCTTAGGATTCACGGTCACAAGTGTCTCAACCCCTCGACGACCGAGCATTTTGATTCCTGATACAGTAGTCGGGTTGCCGGCTGGATACATAATCAAGTCAGTAACCATGGTCTCAAAATGAAACTCTACCCCCTCTCTCCTCAAAAAGCTTGTGATTGGACGGATAATGAACTCATACAGAGTGTAGTTGATCCAGTCGGCTGGTTGCACGTCGTTCATACTCCAGATTTCTTGAAAGTACTTGCGAAGAAGCCTGCGAAACTCCACGACACTATGCCACAGCTGAAGGGCAAATCTACTCCACGTCAGACAAACATTCGTCACCAACTCAAGACTGATAAGCGCCTTAAATAAACCTACATCGTCGACCAAAGAAACCAAAACCTGGACTTGAAAAATGCCTCACCAAAGTAGTCACAAATCCTCCCATTTCCCAGGGCCTTTTCGCCTTTGAGCATCATCTTTATGAGAAGTAGCCGGTGGAATTCTGTAAATCATTTCATTGGAAATGGGTTCCGCTGCCGTTGTGCAAAGCTGGCCGCACAACTGTCAGATGGCTCAAGGGTCCCGACTCTTCTTGAATATTACTACTGAACCCACTATTTCTCAGCATACAGGCTGCGCCGGTCAAGCTGTTGGATTGCTTCTTCCTGAAATGAAAATACAAGATTTGTCTACTGCTGGCGCTGTACTTTAGCTGGCTCCTCTCTTGGTCATTGATGTTGTGACATTCCATTTCTGGTGGACATATAGAGGGATATGGCAAACCCAGCCCCATTAGTTAGCTGCAGTGCTAGCTACTGGTAAGTTTTACGTTCGGATGCATTTATAGCACAAGGCTAATAGCTATTTTCTTTAAAGGTCCGAGGGAAATAGATGTGGGCTGAATGGGTATGAATGTCGGCCATTTACCTCCTCAACCTTTGTCTTTCAATGTTCTGCTTTCTGTAGCAGCCTTCTCGTCTGGAACCCTATAAAGTTGGCAATGAAACCGTCAACTACTAGCCGCTCATTGTCGGCGGCCCAGAGCCCGGCGCCGACAGCGATGAAGGAAACTATCAAGCAGATAGCAATGTGTGTCAGGCTGCAATCCATGATGGTGTCATCATGGACTCAACCAGTGGTTGTGGTGTGGTCGAACTGACCGGCGCTGGCCACTCATATTTTCCAAGCAAGGGCCATGGCCTCAAATCAGTTGGCTTTTCTTCAATGTTCCTGAAATCATTCTGGTTCCTGCGGCTGCCAGAATTGCAATCAGACTGCTCTGGAGATTTAAAATGGCTGCTCTTCGCCATCACTGTGGTGGCTATAGTTTTAACCTCAATTTTCACAACCTCTTCAGCTGTCTTCTTCTTCACCACTTTTTCATGCTTATGATTCACATAGGTATAGTCTCTGATCCGCCTGATCTGTCCAAAATGTTGGAATTATTCTCTGCTCTATGTTTCTGAACGCTCCCAGCCAGTTTTATTGTGTATGTTTTGTACATTTACTGCGCGCGTCTGCTTCTAACACCGTTGGCTTCTCCTCCTGTTTACCAGTTCAGCAAGACAATTCTATACTTGGGACCAGCTTTTGTCAGCGCGCTTAACAACTACACATTTGCCCTATGGATATCCATTCAGCGTCTTACCCCTTATGACATCAAAGCCCAACCAGGCGCACCCATCGCCTTAGGAATCATGATCACCATCATCCTATCAATTGTATTTGGCCAGGCATGGCATATCCGACAGAGTTGCCTTTTTTTCCATTACTTCAAAATTTACTTGGCCATCTGCAGTGGCTTGATCATCCTGCTCGCTCTACCTGGCCTCTGTCTCTGAATCTACCACTACATCCTTGCAATTCTCCTCATGCCTAGAATTGCATTCCCCATCCGGCCATCCATCTTCTACCAGAACCTGCTTCTTGGCCTTTTAATTAATGGCGTTGTCAGATGGGGCTTTGCCTCTATAATTGAAATTCTCAATGCTCTCGGTGAAGGGTCATCGATATTGCGGCCAAGAAGTTGGGACCATGGGAAGTAATGTGATTTGACATTATTATGCTTGCTTCAAGCTGGGATCCAAGATATTTGTGATGCCAAGAAAGCTGCAAAACTGGTTAGTTAACTAACAGTGAGGGCCTAGCTAGCGTAAATAATAGATGTCAACAAAAACCCTGAGAGGGAGCGCTAGTGAAGTTAAAATCCTAACTGAATAATTTCATAAATCAATCTAGTTAATAAGAAGAAATTGTCCGAGTTGGGGGATCAGCGCCAACTGAGGGGTAAATTGTAAAGGTTTATGGAAGCATCAATAAATCAGTGAGGTGGTTCGCATTTGGGAACTGAACTGCCACCTAAGTTTACACCAGGTGTGTTTTCATTTGTGGTACCTGGATCAACCCGGACACTGTCAGGATGCAACTCTGTATATATATCTATGACCCCCCACCACTGATCACGGGGCGCCCAGGGAGGAAAGAGGACATGATAAGAGTGCTTCCACTTAGTGAACTCTGGAAATGGAATTACCCCAATACGCACCTTTTTATAATGAATAAGACTAGATATCTGATTCTTCAGGGAATCCTCAGGATTAAGACTCTGTGAAGGGAAGGTTTTGGTGATTGAATCCCCTAACACCAGGGTTGGTTATCATTGGGTGTCCCAGGGAGTTTGAAAT
This sequence comes from Histoplasma mississippiense, assembly GCF_000149585.1. Lineage (NCBI taxonomy): Eukaryota > Fungi > Ascomycota > Eurotiomycetes > Onygenales > Ajellomycetaceae > Histoplasma > Histoplasma mississippiense. Next base: position 2,403,358 of record NW_001813981.1, on the reverse strand, counting down.
AATTTGAGCTTCGCCCAATTGGATTTGCGTATGACATCCCAGACATCAGCTGCAGTTTGATTGGGTAGAACATGCGGAGAATGCATGTATGAAAGCAACCTAGATTTTGTGCAAAAAGTGGCAAGTGAAAAAAAAATAAGACCACCTGCAAAGAGCAAACATAAAGGAAAAAAAAAGAGAATTTTGAAAAAGAGTGGAATAAATGAAAGAGGTCTTGTCATTTTCAAGAGAGTTCTGAGACAGTTCAAATAATGAAATGATGTGAGATATTCCACACATGTAATTGAATATGTGATTGTTCATTCAGTTACAACTGTTAATTTTTATTCTTTCAAAGTACTTCTTTCTTGCCTTGATTTTGAGACATTTGTTACAAGATTATTTATTATTGTCATTTCATTCATGAGTTTAACTTCACAGCACTGAATGGTAGAGAGAAATGAATATTTTATAAATTTGTTATGAATATATATAACAATTAAATGTCTTTTCATTTTAAAAGATTGTATTCAGTTATTGATAAGCTGTCACACCCTTGGTTGTGCCAAGGCCCCGTGACGGCTCCACACGGCCCATCGTTTCCCCTCGGATAATCCCATCTATCCCATGACATCACGCAGGTGTCCGAACCGGTTTCCAACCACCCTATGACATCATTCGGATGCAATAGAAGAGGATCCGATTGATGAGATATGAGAATCCTGTTTCTGTACGGGGTCTGGATTCCTTCTGGCAGATCAATGCAGCGCCACTGCGGAGTTGCTTCGGCTACCCTCGCTTATAGAGTGAGGGGAGGATGGCTGCCCGTTGTCTATATAGAATAGCTAGATGCTGGCTCTCTATTCCAGGAGCCAGCGATTCGTCTTTTATCTTTTGACAATAAGATACCAGAGTTACCACTGTCCTCATACAATCTTCTTAGTGTGCCGAGTACCTCTGGTAGTTCAGTATTTGTATAGTATTCTACGAGTTCGCGGTTCAAGCGAGATAATCAAGCCCACCCATAAGGCTTCCCATTATATACCATCCTCCTCTGTGCCGCTGCCGAGTAGCAACCGCCTCGGCGCCGTCACATTACAATAATTATCAGAGTCGCTCATGTTATCTGACATCTCATTGTTGTTAACTGAATTTTTATAATCAAAATTCAATTCATTCAAATTTTTTTTTTATTATCTCATCAAATTCAAATGTCTCTGAAGCAATTTTCTTTTTATTGATTGCAGATGTTGATAAATCTGTGTTCAGTTCCTTTTATTATGTTTTAAATATTTGAGAACTTCTTTTTCTATACATTATTATATAATTTTTCATTAAATTAAATGCTTCATCTGATCTCAATTTAATTATCAGATTCAAAATAAATTATCAAAGCATTTAAGCACACTTTTAACAATGTATGAAGATGTAGTTAATATATTATTACAGCAGTTCTGTTGCTTCTAAGAGCCATAATCTATAGAAGGATAATGTTGTTGTCATTACTAACTAACTACGCGAGAGCAACACAATATGTTGGGGGGCACGTGATAGGTAGCCGTCCACTAGTACCCACTAACATAGAGTCAAATCATGTGATCTCAATCTGAAAATCAGCTGAAAAATTTGAAGGGGTAAACTATCAACCAATCAGAAAACCACATATTCACCTCCGCCAAGCCAACCATCAGCCAATCAGAAAGGGCCTTAGCTGCGCAACCGTCAGAATACGTGCGCCACCGCTTCCGAAAGGTACATATAGATATAGATACTTCGACGAATTGTTCAAGGGACCCCCAGATGGGATCCATCCTTGCCGAGTTACTTCGTTGCTTAGTTTCCCCCAGAAGGGAGCAGATGGATATATACAGTTCAATGACGGTACATCAGCTTCCACCATCGATCTCTGGACACTTCCTGGATGTGCATAGATGTAGCAGTCTACTCTTTTGTCCTCTAATACTATCTACAGTGCCGCCCCTGGGCATCCAGATCTCCTTGCAGGACCCCCCGCTGATACCTGTAGCCGTAGCCGCTGTCGATGTTCTCACTCAGCGGCATCCACGTTTTCTAGGATTCGACTTGCGCGTCGACGGGGCGCGGTCCTTCAGCTTGAGCTGTCTAGAACGACATCATCCTTACCCACTGTAAGACTCTGGAATCCGGAGAACGGCCCATCGGCTTTGTTCCCCTTTGCTTTCCCGATAACTTCACCCCTGTCACCCCATATTTGGCCTTTATCATCCACCATCCTTCCAGCAAGCTTCTTTGGATCACCTGAGGCAACGCGCCCAATCGCGACTCCGGATTTGTCGACGATTTTACCAGCTTCGTTGATTGCTTTGCCCGCTAACAGTGACAGATCTTCCTCCCGACTTCCTCTTCAAGCTCCCCGTAAGGCTCGACATGCCCCTTAACATTCCCTTTGCCAACAACATGCCCGTTTTCATCTTCGACCAAGCCGTCATTGACAACAACCAACACATCAATGCCAGAAAAAGGACACTCCGCTTTTATATCCCGTTCTTCTTCCGGTATCAATTCGCATTGGCCAATGTGCTTTCCAGAATCATTCCATATACAGCCATGCTCATCAACCTTCTTACCGACTAGTTGTGTAGAATTTCCCTCGATGACCCTACCAATAGGTATTCCGTCGGGTCCCACGATGTTTCCGCGTTTATTTGGCGATAATCCCTTTAGAATTGACAACTCTTCCTTTTCTGGCCCTGGTTTCTCTTTGTACTTCTCTGCGTGCCCAACGACATTACCTCTTTTGTCAAGGATATCGCCGTCAGGGTCAACAGCCCTTCCCAAAAGTTTTTTTGAAAATCTGGCCGATTTTGTTTCCATTTTCGTCTTCTACCCACCCATCTTTACTAACAAACAAACTTTCAACCCCGGCAAATGGTAGACAACCTGCCCCCCCTTCTTCTTGCTCAATTGTTTTTGCTTCCCAATA
>NW_001813981.1:2398279-2400085 GCF_000149585.1 Histoplasma mississippiense | reverse complement strand
TTCATTCTGTTTCACAGTCAGCCGGCCAATTTGGACAAATCAGGGACCCCCAGGAGACTATAGATTCAAGGACAGCATCAATAGCAGAGACATCAGCCACGCCCTCAGTGACTTGTTCGTCATTGCCCTTTACTTGTATCTCGGTTCCACTCTCTTTGATATTCCCGTCATTCTTCCTCCCTGCTTGGGCTATGATCTCTAACCGACCAATCGCGTCGCCATCTCCATCGATGACCTCACCTTGTTCATTGAGAGCGAAACCGACAAGGTCACCTGGGCGTCCTCCTACCACTCTCGCTACCACCTCACCAGTGGAGCTTTTGATCTTCCCTCCCTCACTGACTTCGAGGCCTTGGAGGTATCAAAATCGATGGGGGCTGTTTTACTAACAGGCTCATTCACTTGTTGCTCAGTTATCTTAGACAAAACCTCCACCCTGCCAACTGCGCCTCCATGCTCATCGAAAATTTCTCCAGCATCCCCCACAACCTGCCCAACAAGGTCGTTGGGGTCTCCTTCAACGACCCGTCCTAAAACCCTTCCATCCTTCCCGTATATTCTGCCTTCATCGCCCACCTCCAACCCCTTCAATTTTGCCAAGTCGACAGAACCATGACCGGCTCCCTTTTTTGCTGCAGTAGTCATTTCCCCTGGTGACTTTGGAGACATGAGCGATGGCGGCTTACGTTTGGCGTGGCCCGGCATTTCTTCTAGCTTGGATTTCTATTTTGAAACACCGGATCTGTCCGTCCTTGTCGGTGATGGAGTAGATGGCCCTGCCGGGACGGTTGGACGTGATGCCATTGTTGCCATATTGAGAGAATAGTTGCCAAAGCCAATGGCAGTCCGATAAGTAGTCAAATCGCGTAAGGGAACAAGGGACCGGATTAAAGGACTGAGGCTTTATTTGTCAACACGGGATATAAATGTTAAAAAAGGGTATTTTGCTCGGTGAGGCTCAAGATAATGTGAAAATAGGGAAACGGGATAAGCTTAAGGGGTAAGTACGATGTTGAAGTAAAGGATAAGAGGTTGAATTCGAATAAAGATACGAAATTCAATAGCGATTAAACAGAAAAATTGTAGGTACATGTATGTATACATCAACGATCGATCATCAAGAAATATCTCACTGCACCACCAGCTTCGGATATATATATATACTACAGGCGCCTCTTTCAGCGGGAACCAGCAACGATATCAACAACGTGGGACATCGTCATCACCATAACCCTTACCTCAAATTCTACAATATAAATAAACCAAGCAGTGATCTTCGTGATTACACATACGTCACACCTCACGTCAATGGCAGCTTGCCGAGACTGCCACACCATCCACAAACATATGTAGTAAATCAACCACCAGACTAACCCACAATAATAGGGACCTTTAGATATAGAGTTGAACAATGATCAGTGGTCTTCAGTTGTGGGGCCCCATGTATGTATGTATGTATGTATGTATGATCTGGAAGCCCCACAAAAACCGTGTGATGGTTATACATCTATCTACGCTGTAGTTATAAGAAGTGTTGTTGATATTAGCTCGCTACCCCCCCCCCCCAACACACAAACATCCTCAGCCTCATTTTCGATCGAGAGGTATAGACGGTTGGTGTAGGATTAGATCTCATAAGCTCTCTTGATACCGTGGGGTGCTGCCGAGGGGCTAGTTGGGGTTATTTTTATTCCAGGAAGTTTCCCAAAAATAAATATAAAAAAATGGTTATTCCAACGCTGTGTTGGGGGGGGGGGGGGGGGGGTAAGTGGTAGAGTTGCCAATCTGATGAAACAGTGAGATGAA
>NW_001813981.1:2372977-2397674 GCF_000149585.1 Histoplasma mississippiense | reverse complement strand
AATTCGACACGGTGGCTTTTGTTTAGCTCGTCCACATTTTGGTGGCGAATAGAGGTGGGCAGGTTGATAAAGCACTTCGCGTCGACCAAGACTCTGTCAGTTCGCCTTGACCCTGGAATCAGCAAATGGATCTATCCTCGAGTTTCCAGCATCGATCCTGCCTTCCCCCAATTGGCGGTAATCTTGCTCCCTAGCTTTCGGCTTGTCGTGCTTGATCGTCAAACAATTTATACCCAGGTAGGTGGTGATTCGGTGGACGACAAAGTAGGCCCAATGCATATAAGTGACGAACGCAAACACGAGATATGCACGCAAATAAAGCAGCTCTAGCGAGGGGCTGATCTGAGGGAATCCAAACCTGGGGAGGTTTCCTAGTATGGCGCCGCCAATGAGAGGGCTTATTAGAATTGTCCAGTATGGAAATGGTTGCCTGGTTAGATGAGCTAGAATGATTTTGGTTGTCATGCGCCCGATCACAAAGCACATTGTTATTGCGAAGAGCACAAGCCTGTTTGCACTCAAGAGTGACGAGTAGGGCGAATACAGCCAGCAAACAGCGGAGGCAGATGCGACAATTGCCGGTATCCATTCTAAGAATATGGGTAGGAGAGGAAGGTTTTGGCGGTTACGGACCCGTATCACATTGTAAACGCATGCGGGGAAGTGTGCAGTCAAAAAAGAGAAGCCGAGAACAAATATGAAGAGCTCCTGGTAGGTCCAATTTCCGAACAGGGATGGGTAACCCAAAGTATCGGCTACCCGATTTGAATAAATATGAGGTCCATAATAGCCAGATGATATCATCATCAAAACGCCAATGATCAATCCCTCGGTTGGCCCATTGATATATCCAAGGTATAAAGTGTGCGTATGATAGGTCTCCCAGGTCGAAAAAAACATAGGGAGACAGGGGAGAAGTGTAGTGAAGGCTCCAATTTTGGTCGAGCCCTGACCCATTGCTGCGACTTGCAGAAGACTTGCAAGGGTACAGTTTAATGAGTCAATCCCGTGACTGGCAGTTCTAGTTAGATGGGCATCATAGGTATCAAATATGTGGCTGGGAAAAACGCACTCAAACAATTCTCCCAGTCCGCTAGAGGTACCGGTTCTCCTTGCTTGTTTCCCATCGACATTATCCATAGTTGAGTACCTAGGAAGAGTCAGAGCCTGTATAGCATTATGATCGCCGAAGAGTACGCTGAGGAAATGCCCTACATCCAAACACCCATCGCAAAACTATAATAGACCCATGCGGGCGCCTATATTGTACACACCAAATGAGCGTTGAAAATGGCCACAGTTCACAGAGAATCAAGGAAGAAGTGCATACCGGCCCAACGAGATCTGGAACAACTATCTCGAGAAGGATTAAGTTTCCGATGATGAACATAAAGCCGATTAACGTGACCATATTTGGGGCGAGCCATAACGGCAGGAGTTCGACGAACGCATTCCACTATTATCGTAGTTCGTCAGTCTAGTTCAGCAGAATAAACACGGCGGTATGGAGGGGTAGGCACACGTAATGTTTCAAGATATATCTGGATATGAAGGACTTGTCGACGCTCGAGTACTTGTAGGTTTTCAAATGGGACAAGGCATCTTCTGACAGCGACTCTTGGGCATCTACAAAGAGGGGCGCGTGGTAGTTAGTTAGCTCGGTCACGTCTAAAATAACACAAGAACTGATATGCATACCCGCAATTTTTTTGAGGAAGTACATTGCAGTCGCGAACAGCGAGGAGGTATTTAGGCAGAGGATGTGTCTCGGAAAGTCCACTCAGGGCATGCTGATGTTCATGAAACTGAACAACAAAAAGAATGTGCCCAAGACGTCAAAGTGGAAGCGGTGTCACAAGGTAGGACACGGGATATACAATTATTCGGCTACGAGGGAATAGAGACAATCAGGTGAAAAGGGAGAGCCGACGTTGAATCCCACGTGACATCCCGTCGTGTTGCAGCAAGGGCGAGCAGTGAGTGTGAAAAGAGTTGCATCTCAACGCTCACAACCGCTTCATCGCTTACTGGCTCCTCTTCACCGCGACCTCAATCAACAGTCGCCACTCGCCTACTTCGCTGTAATTGCCGTTATATCGCGCGTTCTTTGTCACGGAAAGATGCTTTCCCGGTTTTAATCACGAAAGTCACTCCAGCGTCAGCTAACTAGGATACTGCGCTGCAACGATCTCCATATCGCGCTTCGTTCTATTGCAAAAAAGTCATATCAGTTTTTTGAAGCTGGCTATGAGGTTGCGATACACTCACTGCGCGACCAGCGCTACCTTTGACTGAAGCCTACTATGCCAGGCCTGGTGGAAACACCAGGCCCTGCGGGTGCTGGATTGGGCTACTCCGTTGTTCACCAAAAGGTCGAGTTCGATATAGATTTCGTGAACCAGAGCTTGAAGGGGAGAACAGAGATAACTATCCAACCGCACTACAAGGAACTCAAGATCATCCGCTTGAATTTCCGCCAGGGTGAACTAAAACGTTTGAATGTTAGCGGAAAAGCGCCGACCACGAAATATGCAGACCCCTACCAGTCCCTTCGGTTGTACGGCGTTCATCAACATCAGAAACTGTCTAAGAAGTTGGGGCCGCTCCTCAAAACCCCACCAGAGCCCGAGTTGGCAGTGACAATCCCGAAATCTGTGCGAATCGAAGAGTTAGACCCATTTTCTGCAGAAGCCCAAATCCAACTTGCGCTGCGGGCCAGCGGGAGCGCTGATGACACAACAGATGGCCAACTTGGCACAAAAGCCGCAGAGACCTCATTACCGAAATACACGATGTTGACAGTAAATGCGGAATTCACGATCAATCGCCCGAGGGATGGTATACAATTTGTAGGGGTTGACAGCAGCGATCGTCGTTATCCACACACTTTCACGATCAATTCTTTTGACCCAATCAGCGGCTGCTGTTTGTTTCCCTGCGTTGAGGATATATCGTCACGGTGCACATGGGATATTTCAATAAGGTGTCCCCGGACCTTGGGGGATGCGCTTTATCCTAAAGGCCGGGAGTCCCATGCAGTAAATGGAACAGCAAAAGGATGGACTCCGTCTCTGAGGAAGCCGGGCATATCTCCTGACGACGAATCGCTAGATATGGTGGTGACATGTTCCGGGGATTTGACAGATGAGATTATGGATACAAAGGACCATACAAAGAAGACGGTGTCATTTTCATGCACTAGCCCTGTATCCGCGCAGCAAATTGGTTTTGCTGTTGGACCCTTCGAGTACGTTAATCTTTCTGAATACCGCGAGAGCGACGAAGATGACCAGCTCGGGCGGAATGCTGTTCCTGTTCATGCATTTTGTCTTCCGGGACGAGCGGACGAAGTCAGGAATACTTGTTTACCAATGGCCAAAGCAATCGATTTTCTTTCCCTCAGTTATGGGTCCTATCCATTCTCCAGCTATAAAATGTGTTTTGTCGATGACCTCCCTTCTTCTGCATTTGCAACGGCTGCGCTGTCGATTTGTAGTAACCGCGTTCTCTTTCCGGAGGATATAATCGACCCAATCTACGAATCCACTAGGTGTCTCGTGCACTCTTTAGCCTCCCAATGGATCGGGGTTAGCATTATTCCAAAAGATCCAACGGATACATGGGCCATACTTGGCATATCCTACTACATCACGGATACATTTATGAAAAAGTTATGCGGCAATAACGAATACAGGTATCGGCTGAAACAGATGTCAGATCAAGTTTGCGACTCTGACATTTCACGGCCGTCTATATCCGACTTGGGTGCACTGTTGCGGTTAGACCCCTCAGAAGTTGATTTTATAGCTTTGAAAGCGCCCCTTGTTCTTTACATCTTGGAACGGAGGTTATCCAAAGCTAGTGGAAAGGCGACGATATCTCGAATCATTTCTCGGATTTTCCTGAATGCCAGAATGGGCGACCTTCCTAATGGTGCTTTGGCAACGTCTTTTTTCCAAAAGACATGTGAGAGATTGGGACACACAAAACTAGACACTTTTTTCCAACAATGGGTGTACGGTGCTGGCTGTCCCCGATTTCTGGCCACTCAACGGTTCAATAAAAAAAAGCTGGTGGTAGAAATGATGATTCGGCAAGTTCAATCCGAACAACCAACAGTTCGAGATTTAGAGATGTCAACATTTATGAGAGATGTTAAAGAGGAGATAAGAAACGTTTACGCTGGCCCAGTCCAGCATGTGTTCACAGGCTCCATGACCATTCGAATACACGAAGCGGATGGGACCCCGTATGAGCATATCGTTGAGATCAAGGAGGGCGTTACTAAGTTTGACATACCATACAATACCAAATACAAACGCCTTAAACGCAATAAAAGGCAGAAAGAGCGTGCAGCTGCCGCGTCTGGCATAGATCCTAATGCGGAACTCCAGGACGACGTTTTACTATATTGTCTGGGGGATGTTCTGCAGTCGGAGGAGGAGATTCAAACATGGAAACTCGTTGAATGGAGTAAAGAAGATGAGGACCGAATGGGCCAAGAGTCTTACGAGTGGATTCGGATGGATGCTGATTTCGAGTGGATATGTAAAATGTCACTGACAATGCCAGGCTATATGTATCTATCTCAGCTACAACAAGATAGAGACATCGTCGCCCAGCTTGAGGTATTTACGTTCGTTGTCGTTGTTCCAAGATTCTTACTAACAGTCTTTGAAGTCAATCCAATACATGGCTGCTCAGCGTGAACATCCTTTAATATCGACAATCTTCGTGCGTACACTTATGGATCGACGGTATTTCTACGGCATTCGAGCGGCTGCTGCTAGAGCACTTGTAAAACATGCGAAAGATGAAGTTGACTGGATTGGCCTATACCATTTGGAAAGCGCATTTCAGGAGCTTTTTTGCCTACCCGGCTCACCCATGACTCGTTCCAATGACTTCTCTGACCGAGCAGCTTATATTCTCCAGCTTACCATACCCCAAGCGATTGCACAAGTTCGAGACAATTCCGGCAAGACACCCATGAGAGTGAAACGGTTTCTCTATGATAAATTAAAGTTTAATGATAATTCCAACAATGAGGTATAGTATCACTCTCATTCCTTGAGCTGTGATAGGGTTGCTGATACGATGAGTAGCTTTCGGATTGTTATTATATTACCGCGCTTATGAAGTCCATATGTGAAGCTTTGCTTGGGCGAAGAGAAACCGAAATTGACGGCGTTGGTGTTGATTTTGATGTGGAAAGGGAATTAGAGCGCCAAGCAGAACGGCAACTCGATCGGGATTGCATTGCTGAGATTGATCGTTATAGAAGAATGGACGAATGGACAACATCTTTCCAGAACATCTATTCAAGAACCGCAATTGAATGCCAGCGGCGGCTCATGCAAGCTAACGTTATCGATCGGGACATTATGCAGTTCCTTCCATACACAGAGCTGGTACTTATGAAATGCTTCGTCTGGATGCTTTCAATATATTGATCGACTTCGACATCTTCCAAAACTCTGAGCTGCTGACATGGTTCATTTATGTGATGTCTGCGGATCCGTCACCCTGGATTCGACACAATCTGCATATCTCATTTGGTCGAGGGCTTGCTCCCGTCGCTTTTGGCGACCGTAATGTTGAAAAACAACTGGAGCCTACCAACGGCCTAATCATCGAGCAGGAGTCATCTACTGAAGTGCGCCAGGCTAGTCTTGCCCGCAGGCAAACAGTTCCTGGTGCTCTAGAGGCACTGAAGCGTGAGGTCGAAGGTAACACGGCATTAAAAGAAGCACTATGGGCAGCGTGCAATTCGCCCATGGTGGGTTTAGCAGAATTAAGTGATTTCGTCGACATTTGCAGCGTTTTATACCACCCCATTGATAAAATAATGGTCGTTCTCAAATATCCTCGGTACTGGAAATTAGAAAATCTCGGACATGTAAGATACTTCCATCCCACTTCTCCAACATTTTTATTATGCCATTATTGGCACATGAGAATTAACACGGCCAAAAATAAAGGGCAAGCTCCGATTTTTCAAGGGAAGCCGTTTCCGCACTGCTCTACCGGCGAAAGGAGGTGTCGCGGCGCCCGCTCCCAATGGTACGCTGAAAAGGAAACGCGAGGAAGGCGTTCCTGCGCCGCTCAGCCATAAACTCACTCTGAAAGTTCCGAAGCTCTCTTTGACATCATCTCCCGCCAACTCGCAACAACCCCCCCCGTCAACAACGATGCCGAAATTGAAATTAAAATTCAAACAGCGTTCGCCCATTTGACTACCTAATGTTACGGCCTTTTCTTTCCTTTTGTTTCTTCTTTGCTTTATCCTTTATCTGGGCTATAAATGACAGGGTTTACTACTATGTCAAATGGCTATTTTCGTTACGTTGAGGTGTTTGTAGGGCATATTTCTCTTCTCTCTCTTTTTTCTTTATCTCATTCTCCCCCCCCCCCCCCCCACTTTTAAAGGAGAGGAAAGCCCCTGTCGTGAGAAAACATGGGATGAGGATGGAATCCATGGGGGGCAATTTGTGTGGGATTTCTCAGGACGGAAAAGCAAAAGGGAGAACCTAAATAGCGCTATTTAACACTAGCATGGAGAACAATTATACGTGATGTATTTTACCAACAATTACCTCCGCCAACTTAGGACCCTATCGATAAAAACCCATATTTTCTTGGACAACCAGCCCTGGGCGTCGAGCCGGACTTTCAGTGGGATATTGGATTTTTTCATTCATATTTCATTTAATATATTTTCATTTTCCCTTAAACTCCTTAAACTAAATTGGGAACAGAGACAAAAACATTTCTTGGTTATCGCAATATGATAAGACACTAATTGAGGGTAGCAAGGGAGCCATCCGCCTGTTTCTTGAATTCATTAACACGCCAGAATTTCTCTTCGAGGTACAGCTGCTGGGTATCATCGATCGCCAATTCTCTCGAGTGCCTATCAGTGACGAAGAAAAAGTATTATTAGCTATTTGCTTGTCCTGTATTTCTACTAAATGTGAAAGACGGGAACAAACCTCCAGCATAACGACGGAGTTTCCGCGAATGACCTAACAGACAGAAGATTGCAACACGGTCAACTTAGTTCATATTGCAAAAGGCATAGGTCACAAGGAAAAAAAAATCAACACATACCACCATGCCTAGGCGCACTTTCTCTCCTCCGCTTTTCTCTTCGACGGCTTCGTCCATTACTATGTTCATGAACACCTGAATTATATTCAAATATTAGACAATGCCCCAGGTAACGGAGGTGGTTTCAAATAAAAAACCATATAGATATCAGGGTAAGAGCACAGAAGCAAGAAAATGATAGGATGAGATGTCTATAAGGAAACAGGAAAGTAGTTAAGGGAAAATAAGACGTGAGGGGAAGCGCGTACATCGTAGCCGCGAAGGATTCCGATGACTTTGCGATTGCCGTTAAGTTGAACGAACAACCGCTTTTCCATATACTAAATGTCAACGCGCGCGGGTTAGTCGTCGGAGTTTTATGGGAAGCTGGATATTGAGATAAAAATTCTTATTCTAGACATACCTTCTTCAATTCTGGCTGAGCTTGAGGCATTTTTGAAAGAAGCCTTGGTTGTTGTCAAGGAATGTCTTGTTCAAACCGATGCGGATCGCAACTCCAGAAGGTCAAAGGCGGATCAGCGGCGGAACAATGATTTGCCGAGAATTACATACACTACATAGCTCTGGCGACGGTAGAGTTACGAAAAGAGCTTTGTGTGAGCACAACTACATCCCATTTTGTGTTTGTTTCCATATTTGCCTTTGTGGCGGGAGGAATATGAGCTCTCTTCTTGCTAATCGTCGCAAGGCTCGCAAGGTTGGTACAGATGAAGACGATGATGCGCAAAATGGCAGTGAACAAGGTTTGTACTCTCCATTCGATTTGACAAGATTATATGAGGTGCGCGAAGATTTAAATGGTCTGACCTTAAGAAAATCCAGAGCAAGTCATCCGGAGACCGAACACGAAACCGAAACAAAAATCAAAATTGCGCCTCTCATTTGGACCCGGGGGCACTTCTATGGCCGATGCTGAGGAGACAACTGAAGGCGAAGTGATCACACCCAAAAGGCTTGGAGCTAGGAAACCCATAAAGGAACAAAATGGATTACAGCGGACCTGGGCACCATTGGGGTCGTCGGAAAGCATACCTCTTCGTGTCGGCCAAGAAGAAGATCGCCCGACTTACAATAAAGAATATCTGAGGGAACTGCGTAATTCTACCCCATCCACCCCGAAGCAGACGGTGTCGATGCCCTCGAGTGAGGACGAAAGAGAAAAACAGTTAGATATATCCGCGAAGTTTGGAGAGATTGTGCAGGTGTCAAAACCATCCGTCATCCCCACTGATGCTGAGATACGTGAGAAGAAGGAAAGGCGTGCCCGCCTTGCCATGGAACAGGGTCAAGGTCACGAAGAGGATTTCATCTCTTTGGACGATGCGGGTGACGATGACTGGTCATTGTCACGGAAGGCTGGAAAAGTAGAAACGAGGCTTGTTAGGGATGACGAAGATTTCGCGGAGGGTTTTGATGAATATGTGGAAGATGGGATAATTGCTGTAGGCAGGAAAGCAGAGCGTGAACAACAAAGGCGAGAGCGGGCAGAGATGAAAGAGCTGATCGATGAGGCCCAAGAATCTTCCGAGGCGGACGACTCTGAAGCAGAACGCAAAGCAGCCTATGAAGCTTCTCAAACTCGAGCGGGAATGGACGGTCTGCGACGCACTCACGAAAGCCTTCCTGCCCGACCGAAAACGCCACCTAAAATAACACCTCTTCCCCGCCTCGCAGACAACTTGGCCCGTCTCAGGACTTCCCTCAACGCGATGGAAAACTCAAAAGCGCAACTTGTATTGAGGATGGAGGAGCTTCGAATAGAGAAAGCTGAAATATCGGCAAGAGAGTCGGAGATCCAAACGTTACTGAAGGAAGCTGGGGAAAATTACGAGAGGCTCAGAGCAGAAGCAGGGCTCAATCCGGGTGACAAGATGTTCGCATCAGGGACTGATGTCCACGGAGACCGTGGACTGGAAAACCTAGGAGGACGCTCCGAACTACCATCTGAGGACGGAGTTTCTGGCTGACTGAAGCGCAAACAATATGCCAATTAAATGAAATGCGACTTATCCTTGATATAACCCGTTGTTCTTGCTGCTGTAGCGATACAATAATAGCACGGCGGCCCGATTCGAAATTCGCGCCTTCCCTCAAACTGGGTGAGCCACTTTTCTGTCGAAACAATGAGCAGACCTCAGCGGGAATGCTATATTGCATTACATTCTATATTATTTAATTTGGAGGACTTAGTCCGAGCTTTATTTTTATTCGAGCGTATCATCATGGGTCGTCCACTATTTTTGACATTCCGGCAGGACGCTCGACCTATCCACCTTAACTCAAGAAAGAGGTAATCTTCATGTTCTGGCATAAGACGAGTTGTTGAATCAAGCTTGTTAATCTGTCTACTAGAAACCCACGACGCTGCGTTCCGTGGATTGCATCACCACTTGACAACACAGACGGAGGGTATCCACGTCTTAACCATCATACCGATTCCACTCCCATTGAATTATTCTTCGACCTTTTCTTCGTCGCAAATCTGTCTACATTCACCGCCACCCGCGAAATAAATAATTTAGAAGGTAGGTAGAATTATCATGTCACCACAAGAGTCAGAGCACTTCGTGCTGATACTACTATTTACAATATCAGCACTGTGGTCTTACATTGGCTTCCTCAGCATCATCTGGTTTACGTGGTTTCAGGTGTCCCTGTTCGATATACGTTTTGCACAGGATTCAATATTCGAGAGGATTTGCAAAGCACTCCAGCTTGCGACTATGGTTGGGTTTGCTTCCACCGGCTCCGGCTTCGCCACACAAGTTCGCGATGAGAACGTCTGGGCATTTCTTTCGTTGAGCATCCTTCTGGCCTGTAGCCGCCTGCTATTAAGTGTCGAATATTCAATAGCCTCAATATTCTTATATGGCACAATGCAAGTGGCTTCCAAAAGGTTGCTGTTTATCGTCGCAGTTTTTATCGGAACAGGAGTTACCTATACGGGGGTAAGTGTCATAAGCAACTGCTCCTGGGAAGAACAACATTAACTCATTGATTAGCTTTACTTCGTTTTTAACAATAACACGGGCACCAAGGGAGAGTATGTGTGGGCTTCTTGGTTTTTGATATTCGCAATCGAAACGCTCGTTGTGATGTCAGTGTCGAGTCGCACACCCGGAATTGGTTTTGAAGATACCCATCTCAACGTTCGAATGGGACTTCTGACGTTGATAATTATTGGGGAAGGCGTTATCTCCGTAACTAGGCTCGTCAATCAGACAGTTGGCTCTTCAGGCTGGTCAAAGTGGTCCTTTGTTCATATACTTGGTGTAACTATGGGAGTAGTAAGTCATATTCCCAACATTTAGTAGACTAACAGTACGATTAATGTTCCCATTAGTACCTTTTATGGCAATCATACTTCGATATTTCGCCCCGTATGAAATATGGAATTACCAACCAACAGATCTGGACGCAGCTGCATTTCCCATTCCATGTTATGGTTGTCCTTCTCTCAGAAGGATCCCAGATTCTAGTCCTTACTTTGGATATATCCCTCAAACTCAAATATCTGAGCAACACGATTCTCTCTGCATGTGAACCGCCCCGTCCGGACCCGAATTTTGCTATCGACCAGCTCAACAGCACGATCGTGGACATGGATATAGACTATACCAAAGGTGCTCTTAAAGAGCAACGCTGTATACAATATATCTTGCAGACTCTTCGAGATAGCCCCCAACTGTGTCCGTCGATGAATAACCCCGGATCCCTCACACTTCAGCGCTCCCATGACCTGATGGGAAATGTGACAGCGAGTCTGTTTTCAAGCATGGGGATAACACTCCCCGTAGACGTGGTAGAGAGTGAAAAGTTGCTGATGTTGTACTTGCGACTGCTTGGGTTTGTGTACATATACTATTTCGTTGTCGCGTCGCTTGCCATGTTCATACTCGCCGCTTTTGTTTTCCTTACCCAGCGCCATACTGGAAGGATTTATGCATGGGTGGCTATTACAACACGTGTTCTGCTGGGAATTATACTGCTAGCCATGGTCACAATCGTGGCAAATTTTGATCTTATCTATAGATTTATGACGAGTCCACTGATTATTTTCACGTTTACGTTGGCGTTATTCGTAGGTGAGTTACTCGTCCATCCCATCCCGCAAGAATATTCGTGCTCCTCGCCTTCTCTGGCAAAAGCAACAGGACTACTGTAATGGAGCCTAATGTTCTTTTATATACTTTGCAGCTCTGTTGATTGACCGGCTGTTGGATTTGATCGCTCTGAAAAGGGGAAAGCTGGAAATTGAAGGGGAGGTATCTGCGACCGAGCCGTACGAGATGTTTCAACTCAGTCCTATGGCAACGACAATTTCTGATGACAGTACAGTTGGTAGTTAGGTCGCATCTGCTGGAAGGAGTCGTATGATAATACCCCGGGCAATTAATGGGATTATCTCTTTCTAAACGGAGGCCAGAATTCCATTGAGTTCTGTAGTTATTAATTCGAGCCGGACAACGAGTATAAAATATTCTGGAGGCCGATCCGTGCCAATTCTTGCAAAGCAATTTCGATTCCACATTGCGATTTGTTGACCGCCGGTCGCGAAATATGTTTCTGTTGGCACACTGGTTGATGAACGAAGATCCAACTAATCCCGCCACAACGGCCCCTTCCACCTAAAGGGGGGCGAGCGAAAATTATCATACAGGTAGGCAGATAGCCTGTTCCTAAGCCAAAAGAAGAAATCAACCCAATCACAGTCTCGATTTCCCCTCTGCAAGTCTGAGAGCTGTACTATCAACTCTCCTCCCCTCGTCGTCCTGCTCCGCAACCTCTAGAACAGGGAATTTTGCGGGCATAATTCTCCTCGGGTTGGAACCTGGCACGACGTTATATTGAGAGAAATCCGATACGTTGCAGTATTCTCGTAGGAAGTCTTCATCTAGAGTCAGGAGGCCATTTACGGCGCATGCGGGAGCATGGAGAATCCCCAGAATGGCGTCAGAGAAAATTGTCTTTTATTGAAAAGATGGGGGAGGATGTTAGTTTATTTTATTGCCTTTCTATTTGAAGGGGCGCTTGGATATATATCATACGGGCTTTCGCAGATCTTTTGCAAGTGATGGCTCTTGGTCTGTGGATCTTTTTGTTGCAGCGGATTCAATGGACTATTTTAATGGCTTAGTTATACAGCTCCTGGCTCCTTCTAGAAATGTGGTGAAAAAATTGATGGAATAGGAAATAGCGAAAAGGAAATCGTTTACGGGGTGATTTAACACCCAGAACATACCACAGCAGGCCATATACTGGTGATGGCCATGTCCTTGCGTCCCTGGCGAACAAAATCCATCGCCAACCCTTTGGTTAGAACACTCATTGCGACCTTGCCTAAGAAAATACAATAAGATCCATAAGTTAATTCCATATAAATTCAATCTTCATCAGAAGAATGCCTTCCCTGACTCTGGCCACCCAACCTCACAACAAAATGAAGCCCACAATGCATGCATAAGGACAACTTACCCATGGCGTATGCCGTCTTCCCCCTAAAGAATCTCGAATAAATTGGCGGTGATACAACCACAATCCTACCCCTCCACGCATTCTTCCCAAAATAGGGCAATGCTGCCTGTACACTAGCATACAGCCCTTCTGGATTAACTTGTTGCATCAGTTTGAACCGTTTAACAGGCGTATTTTCAACGGATGACCACCATATGGCTCCGGAGTTGTAAACCAGAACATCCAGTTTACCGTATATTTCAACAGTCTGTTGCACGAGATGACTGATGGTATCTACATCTCTAGTGTCCACTGCCAGTGCGACCGCATCGCCCGCCTGCTTCCCGGATCTCCCCGTTCTACCGTGTTGATGGTAGACTGTGGGGAGTTGGGGTCAGGCGGGAAGGGAGTCGTTTTGCTTGCGTCGGAAGTTGTTTTTGCAGATACGACCACTGTTTGGTTGGTTTAATTAGCAAATGTTGTTGCGTTTGTATCATAATTGGCAAGATATATCTGAACTAGTAGTATATTATATCGGCAAATGGAAGCTCGAGGGGGGAACAAATCTGTACGAACCAGCATAACCTCCCTTTGCCAGGCCTATAGCTATTTGCCGGCCGATTCCACGGGACGCTCCAATCACCAATGCTACTGGTTTGGTAGCTGCCATGGTTATTATGCAACGGGAAAGACAGGAAAGGGTGTATTGCTAAGGGCGAGCAGAACCACAGGGACCTATGTGTAACGCCTTTGTCTCCCAGGTCAAATGTTTTCTCTCAGCCGATGAGCCTTTGCGGTTTTAACGAATTATTAATTCTTCATAGCGAACTCGTATTTCAACTCTCTCAAGGGAACCTATCAGTAACTCTCGCTCTTGGTCCGTTTGCTCTGGACTGCGCCCATTTTCGTAACAAATCATGGTTCTGGGGCCGAGAGAGCTCTGAACCTCGGCATCCAGGCATCACGATACGAAGGAAATATCCTAGATTATTAATTATTTTGGCGCAATCATCCATAGCCTGGAGATCTCCAGAGTAAGATCATAGATAAATACCCGGGGCCATTTGATCTTGCATTCCCGTTGGATATTAACGTGCAATTGTTTTTTTCAACTCCCTTCGTGGTAATAGAATAGTAGTATGTATATATAACTAGTATCCTCCCATCCATTCGACGCTCTCAGCAGCAAGCTTAATCCGACACTATGGGTGCAAAGATAGAAACATATCTCGACTGCCGTAAGTCCTCCACTCCTTCATTGCTACCAGGAACATTTATGCTGACCCTTTCAACATAACCATAGCCTCTCCTTACTCGTTTTTTGCTTTCCTACACCTCCTCAGGAACCGTGAGGTGCTAGCATCGCATGGCATAGAGGTCGAGTATGTATTCGACATATTCAAGCATAACCAGTTCGTGGGACAATTGAACCAATATTAAAATTACTCTATTCGTATTCTAGGATATTCCCAGTTTTCCTGGGAGGAATCAATGCTGGCTCAGGTATGCACCATATCAACTACAATAGAATCGCAAGAAGCTAACCATCTATTCCCCGCAAGGCAATACACCTCCCTGGACAAACCCAGCGAAGGCAAAATACGGCCAATTTGACCGTCAACGAGCCTCCCGGTATTTCAAAGTCACAGACATGGTTCCTCCACCATTCTTCCCCCCCGTCACAATTCTGGTATACCCTTTGCCCCCTTTCTCCCCCTTCGGGATGGATCCAGGTATCCTCTCTCGTATGTGGATTGTGGATTAGGATGGCCCTCTGGTTTACTAACACCTCAACCTCCCGCAAGCCTCAACGTGTGGCCACCTATCTCAAGGCCAACTACCCCCGGGACCGCTTCGAGAAAACCTTCCTCTTGTACTGGACCTACATGTTCTACCGGCACATCGACCTCAGCAAGCCCGAGAACATGATGGCCTTGCTCCGCGAGGAGAAGTACAGCGACGTGGAAATCGAAACCATCATGAAAGGCGCACAGACCCCTGAGGGGAAAAAGGCGCTGACCGATCGGACGAAGGAGGCGTTGGATCGGGGTGCGTTTGGGGCGCCGTGGTTCTGGGTGACAAATGCACAGGGGAAGGCTGAGCCGTTCTTCGGCAGTGATCAGTGGCCATTACATGTGGCAGTTCTTGGGCATACCGTTTCAGGATGTGAGAATTATAACGAAGGGGGCGAAGTTGTGAGGAAGTAGCGGGTTTGTAGATGTTGCGATATGGGTAATGGGTTTATGATAACTATGATAATGTTTCTATATCATCAACCGGCAAGGGATAGTGTCGTGTTGATGTAACTTTTTTCTTTTCTTTTACATTAGTTCGAATTGTGAACATAGTTTTTACGGTAGAATGTTGTAAATATAAAACGGCTGAATGATTAACATTAATTTCATTCCTTCGCTGAGCCATCATCAACTAGAGGATCTTAAAAACTCATACTAACACATCAGGCATACCGGGCATGCATACGTAGCAACGTTGCTTCTGATACCCCATAAAAAATCCCTCAAAAGCATTGACAATGAATTCTTAACTTGCCAAACCTCCCTTATCAGCCGCAACATCAATCTTTCCCTTTAAACGGGCCCTTCAATCCCTTCCCCAGCGGAAACCCCTTTCTCATCACAGACTCCGCAGCAGCAGCTCTGGCACGCATACCTGCAGGCCCACCATCCGCTTCAGCGCCCACAGGGGGCACCTCCAAGCCCGCATGCAAAATATTCATCCGCAACAACTGAATGTGGGCAGCATTGACATACTCCTTGATGTTTTGGATCACCGCCGCCTGCACATCCTCTCTCGTATTTGTCTGCTTGGTGACAAGCACGCCCTTCTCAACATCAATGCGCGCATCCAGCGTGCCCTTCTGGATCAAATCGATCAGCTCAACGATAAACGGCGACTGCAAGTCTATGGTGCCTCCGTCACGCTTGATTAGCGCAGCCTGGTCTGGCGAGAAGATTTTAACCATCGTGTCGATCATCACGCGGCTGTAAGGGATGATGTATTGCTGCATGGCCTTGGTGCGGATGCGGGAGTAGAGCACAGGCACGTGCTTCTGGAGATGAATGTCGAGGAGGTAGTCAGCACGGTAGGCCTCGAGGATGTCCAAACACGGACGGAATTTCGACGCGCAGAAGAAAGAGATGGCGCGGCGGATATGGGGCTCCAGTTCCAGGAAGTTGCGGAAGGATTTGTTTTGCAAGACGTGGGTCTGGAGGTCAGCACGGTCCATGGAGGCAAGGGCACAGAGACCACCGTAGACTGCAATGTCGTTGGCCGAGATTACTTCTTTGTAGTTGTCCGCTAGGATCGGGTCCGTGGACAGGAAGTTTATCGCCGCTGAGTGGTAGGCGGATGAGGCAAGCTGGGAAAGGCCGAGCGCGGCGAACATCTTGGCTTTGTTTTTGGCCTCGTCTTCGGGTTTGAATTGAAGATTGCGCAGACGTTGCACGTTGGATTGGACGCCCAGCCAGTCACCGCGGTCGATGGCGACGTGGATGTTCCTGAAAAGCATAGAACCGATATGGGACGTGGTGGTGCAGTATTCTCTCATTCGAGAGTAGGCTTTGGAGGCGGATGGCAGGTCCCCGATGAGATGGTAGTGGTGGCCCAGGTCCTCATTGCCCATCTGGATAAAGAAAGAATAAGTAATGTCTCAGGATGTGTTGATTGGGACAACAACAACAGGCGACAAGGTTCACGCACCCGAATGCTTTCCTTGATCAGGTTGTTCTTTGTATCCCTTTGAGCTCACGCTCCAGCCGATCTGTCTCAGCTTTCACCACTCTTGATGTATGATCAACCCAATGCAGTATCAAGCTTAGCTTCTGGATCCTGCGGAGCGACGCGTGCCAAAGCTTCCACAGCTTTGGTATAAGAACCCACATCTTTTCCCCCTTCGGCGTTTACAACTGCCATTTTCAAAGCCTCAACGGAGAGAAACGTCGAGCAGGTTCCGATCAGATAGAGTCTAGCAAACTTCGTTCTCCCTGTAGGTACGACGCGGTTCAGAAGAACACCCAATGCACCCCTAATACACAGAGGACAAAACAAAACATACCTTTATAATTGCTGATATAGGACTCCAGATCGAACTTTGGCGGCTCTGCACAAGAATGAATCCCTTAGCTATACAATTCAACCTCTCCACTCTCATCATCTCAAAGGCAAAAGATTTCAAAAATTTAAGATTCCACCCACCACCCTCACTCGCTCTCATACAGTGCAGTGCCATCCAGGAACTTGGAAAAAATCATCATACCTTCGACTCTGACAACCTTACCCTTTCCGTCCTTCTTACCAACCTTACTGTTTCCAATACCATCACCATCCCCGAGCCCCATAACCATCTCCACATCTGCAAGCCCCGCAAACGGAGACGGGCTAGCAAGCGACTCCATGCCAGTCGCAAAAGGGTGGAAGAAGAAGAAGAAAAGCGAAAAGAAAAGAAAACCTGGGAACCGTTCGACAACCAACTGAAAATACCTCGACAGATACGTCTAGTTACGGAAAACGAGTGGATCAGAATGAAAAGTGCCGTGTCGACGGATACAACCCGATGTATCGATGTTATCGCGTGCGCGTGTTTTTCGGGGCTGAAATAGGATGTGTGTGTGTGTGTGTGTGTTATTGTTGTTTCCGTTGTTATTTCTGTGCCGGAACCCGATCGATATGATATCTCTTCGCCCAGACGACGACCACGACGAACCAGGACGACTTTTCGAAATGGTCCCCCGCCCCTCCTTTCAGAAAGGCCCCGC
Source organism: Histoplasma mississippiense (assembly GCF_000149585.1). Lineage (NCBI taxonomy): Eukaryota > Fungi > Ascomycota > Eurotiomycetes > Onygenales > Ajellomycetaceae > Histoplasma > Histoplasma mississippiense. The sequence continues at coordinate 2,380,335 of NW_001813981.1, read as the reverse complement.
GCAAAAAAAGTTCCCAACTTGGGATCTCTCTGTCGGTGCTGGGTTTTGTTCGGAATTATATTATATGGACGGAACGAACGGTTGGATTTTTTTTTTTTTTTTCTTTTCTTTTTTTCTTTTTTTCCCCTTTCTTTCGTTTGTCTTTTCCTCCCACCTCCCGCTTTCGCAAGATTTTCCCCGCCCGCGCGCCTATCTCCGTCCAGGGCGTTTCCCCGCGTTCCGATAGCTATGGGGCTTCCAATCTCTCAGGCCGCGCGAGTTACTCGTTTCGTTGCGTTGCGTTGCGTTTCGTTGCGTTGCGTTGCGTTGCGCTGGGTGTTAAGTGAACGGGGATAATTCTTCGGCTCTCTTTTTTTCCCACCCCTCCCCTAACTATTTACGTTCGCTTTTGTTAGATTCAAGAAGGGAAAAAAAAAAAAAAAAAAAAAATTGGGACAGGAAAATGAAATTGGCATAAAAAAAAAAAAAAGAAAACCCCTTGGGATATTTCATTCATTTACAGCAACAGCTGCATTACATAGGAACTTTCCACGTTGGCTAGCTGCAAGAGGTAGGGCAGGGCAGGGCAAGGCAAAAGGCAGGGCAAAAACTACTGACTAGGACTTTTAGTAACTATTCAGCTTCACAAACCAACTTCAAAATGTTTCTCGCGGACGACACAGTATGAAGTAACTAGGGACACACTCATACGGAATAGATAGACCCCTAACCAGGCGGGAAGCTAACTTCAAAACCGTGCAAGACGCAGAACGAATGGGGCTCACCTTGTTAGGCCTAAAGGGTTATCCAGCTATCGCACGATCACATGACTTAATTGCTTGGCTGAGGTTACTGTGATATTTGCACGTTTGATTGAGTTCAATCAAGTCTCTTGGGAAAATAATTATGTCAGCCACGAGAGATTTTCATATCACTGCGCAAGAAAGAAAAAAGAAAAGAAAAGAAAAGAAAAGAAAACTAAACTAAACGAAGAAGCGAATAGTATGTATGTCCCTCAAGCAAATGAAGGAGGAATGATTCGAAAGACGTGATCAGTAGTAGATCAGTAGATCCGTATCCGATCTAGAACTCTAGAACTCCTATCCGCCTTGATTGCTGTTGTCCCTGCAGTAGATACAACCAATCATGAGATACGATGGAGGAAATGACGGTGGAAGATGTTAAATAGTTTATACGCTGATATATACAGTTCACTAAAAGATGATAATATTCCACGAAAAAGAAAAAAGAGGCATGGTGCAGAAAACGAAGACAGGAGGGGAGGAAGGACCACAGACCAGCTAATGGTAATAAATATATAATTAAATGGAAAAGTAAATTCAACATAAAGGAACACGAAAATCGTTGACCGTGAAGCAAGGGGACGTGAATAAAACGGAAAGGGGGGGAGAATCTCAAGTAAATAAAATAAAAAACAATGGTCTCAATATCTTTCCATGCCCCATAGATATATAACCAGCCCAATCCCATCTATCGCGAAACAGCCCAACGAAAACCAAAATTCGAATGATCACACACATCCACATCCACACTCACGCCATCAACTCATCAATATCCACCTCATCAACCAGCCCGCCCTCCGGCATGTGTCTCAACAACGGCACCGCAGCGGGACCCATTAGTCCAACAACGCCTGCGCCGCCCATGTTCCCATCCCAGGGGCCCCTCTCCTCCTCCGTAGCCCCATGCACTGCCTCAGCACGCTTCAGCGTCTCCACGTCCAAATCCGTAACATACGCATCGCGGACGTTGGAATTGTCAGTGCCATCGGCACCGCCGAGTAACTTCAAGCGCACCTCGAATTCATTGTCGAGCATCATCTCGTCTTTCCAGAGGCGGCGCTGGCCGTCGAAGAGGCAGAGGACGCGTTTTTTCATTTTCATTTTGTTGGTTGGCCTGCCCCAGGATGGGGGGTAGTTGTTGCGGTTGTTTCGACGGCGGGAGGTGGCTGAGCGGGGTTTTGTGATGCCTGAGGCTGTGAGGGTGGTGGAGGGTTTGGAGAGCATAGAGGAGGATGAGGTGGGATTGGTGGTGGCGGCGATTGATGAGGCGGATGGTGTTAGAGAGCCTTTACCAGCGGATAGGCCTTCGGTGTTTGTGGTATTATTATTGCTATTGGTGGTGTCGTTATTTGAAAGGTCGTTAGAATCATTGTTATCATCATCATGGTCGTCGGTTTGGGTATTGTTCGTTATCGCGTCACTGGCCGTGTCAACAAGCATGTGTTTCTCCATGGTCTGTCGCACAGCATCGTCAGAGGCCACCTCTGTCAATCGTTTAAGATTGATGGCTTCACTGGGCTCTTCCTGCTGGACGACCCGCAGAACACAGTCGTCCAAGTGCTCATAGAATTCCTGCGCGTTGATGAATGTTGAGGAACATGTCGAGCATTTTCCTGTCGAATCATGGCTGTAGGTTGCAGCCTTTCGGTTTGACGTAGGCGGCGTTTTCTTCCGGCTATTTGGCGCAGTCTGCTCCACGCCATGAACAGAAGTCAGGTGTCGCTTGAACACATCCGCACGGTTAAAACTCTTCTCTGCAGCAGAGCCGGAACCGGGACAGAAGCCGCACACCATCGTCCCTTTGTAATGTGTTAATGTATGTCTATTTTTATCATATTTCCGACTAAACCCCTTCAGGTGATATTCGCAGGTTACGATCGGACATTTCTCCGGTCGCTCTGATTGATGGGTGAGCATATGGGCCTTCAGATCTTTGAATACCCGCCCACAATCCGGGTGGGGACAACGACCCTTCTCTTTTCCCTTTTCCTCGTAATCGACACTACCCGCCAGGGGACTGTGTTGTGACCGGCGCGAATTCTGAGAGGAGATGGACGATCTTCTTCCAGGAAACGAAAACGGCCGAGGAGGGAATCCGGATTGTGTAAGATAAGGAGAGGGGAGAGCGGACTGGTGGTGTTGTGGGTGGTGTGATGTTTGGGATTGGGGTAAAGGCGATGCGGCAGGAGATGTGGAGTTGAAGATGGGTGATCGTGCAAAAGCATACTGGATTTCTTCTGTGTATGACAGGGTCGGGGGTGGGTAGCTGCTTTGTTGTTGCATTGGTTGGATCAAAGACGGATCTATACATGCCAAGCGATACGTTAGCGACCATAGCATACGAGACAAGAGACAAAAAAGTACCTCAAATGCGCGAAATAATGGAAACGAAAACAAAAACATGACAAGGACATGAATTGTAGAACCACCACAGCGTTGGGTATCATAATGAAATAACAAGAGAATATAAAAAAAATCATGTCAACAGCAAACACAAGAAGTACGCAAAGTAGTTTGTACTGGGTATCAAGTAGGAAATTTAGAAAAAAAGAAAGAAAAAACCAACAAGATGACTCGAGCGGCGGCACAAAATTCCCGCTGCTCTGTTTAAAGAAAGAGTTTTCAAAAGGCTCCTTCTGTCTGGAGCTTGGAGGCTTAGTAGGGCTTCTCTTTGGAGACTGCAGGATATCTCGTTGTTTCATTCTGGCCTCTGTAGTGGACCTTTTCCTCGCTTCAAAGGTGGTCATGTCTGAGTCTTGGGTCATAGACCGCTTTCTGCTGCGCATCTCTGACGAGCGCTTGGCCGGAACCGGAGAATCACCACTCAGCGACCGGACTATTGGGGAGACCAGCGCACGCCCGCGTCCGCTGGTTCCGCTGCTTGAATACTTGCGCGATAATCTCCCTCCTGCCAGAGTGGCAGTGCTTGAGGGGGGTGACATGGATTGAATTTGTTGATTCTTGCTAGCCAGGGCTGCAACATCTGAGTGTGGCCATGTAAAAGGAGAGGAAGAAAGTGCACCAGAACGACCATCTACTACTGGAGGAGATGCGGATGCGGATGCAGATACAGAAGGTTTTGTTACAAGCTGGGTAGTTTTCGAAGGCAGTTCGGGCATCTGCGAAAGCTGGACAGAAGGAAAAATATTTTCGCACTCACCCACAAAGCTATCCGGGAGCTTTTCATGCGCAAACAGCGCCTCACCATCCATGGAAGCACTGACGTACTCCTGCGGGTAACCATCGCCACCCACAGTGGCGGGACCTAGTCCTGAAGTGCTGTTCATGTCGATCCAGCTATCCTGGTACGGAGAGCCGATGGTAGACGACGAGGTGCTTGGCAGCGAAGGGCCAGATGCGGATGAGTTTGTCGACGTACTGAGGTCGGAGGAGAAGGCAGTGGCTATAGAGGGGGAAGCAGAAGGGCGATGCGCATAGGACTCGAATTTCTGATTGCTGGGATGGCCGTCGCTATAGGAGTGTTGGGGGGCCTCTACCAAGAACGAAGGAGCCTCTATGAAAGAAGTGTGCCTTACGGGAACGGTGTAGTCCAGATGATGTAGCGTCAATATTCAGCGAACCCAAAGGGATCATGCACCGAGGGATCCATCGAGAGTTGCTGAAGATAGGATTGCTCGTGACGAGAACGCTCCAGCGCTAGCATTGTTGGGCCGTTGGAAAGGAAGAAAGGCGGAAGCGCCCTTTTCTGCTCACCACGCAGGCAGATAGAAGCGGCAAGGAAGGGGAAAAACAGAGACACCAGCAACAAAGTTTTTCTGGCGTGGCTTGTGAGCAGATCAGATCGTTCATCAAAAAGCAAAAAACGCGGAACGGGAGCCAATGTCAGCGCAGTATCAAGCAAATATGTTTTTTTGGCTATTTTGTATAGAGCGCTGTCAGCTGACTGGGCCTGGTTTATATCCGAATTGGATCAGAAGCAGAAAAAGAAATCACAATATTGGAAATAGGAAAAGGAAAAGAACCGGGATTATGGGCCGCGAATCACCGTACCAGTCGCTTTTCCTTTCTTTTTCTTTTCTTTCTTTTTTTTACCTTCCCTCTCCTGTCTGTTCCCAAATTAAATTTTCGTCAGAACAACGCACTGCTGGATGCCTCGCGGCACTTGCTGATGTTCGCAACTGGTGCCAAGCATGAAACCACGGAAGGAGGATAAACGGGACGGTCCGCAGTAGTTAAAAACAATATATATAGGGCAAGAACAGGTGGAAGGAGAACCAGTCCTCTTGTTCAGACAAGAGAAGGGTGTTCGTGGGGATGTGTCCCTGGATAGCTGAAGGGGTAAAAATGGCTGAAGAAGAGCCGACGGGCACGAGCACTGACAAAGGAGTGGACGAGGATGAAGGGCGCAGCCAGGACTAGAGATTGGGCGGAGGTGCTGGGACTGAACGGACACAGCCAATGAGAAGGCAGAATCGCGGTATGAACAGAACAGGCCAGCAAGGTAGAAAAGGGACACAGAAGGAGACAAGAGGGAGAGAGGGAGAGATTGATGTGGGAGAGAGTGAGAGTGGTACCGGAGTACTCTGTAGTTAGCTCGTTGTTCGACTATACGAGGATGGCGATTGATCGAGTGGTGGGAGTTGTTTGAGCTTGAGCTTGAGAAGATCTCGCAGTGGCAAATCGCGGGGGAAGACGAGCTCTATTTATTTTTGGGTACGACCGGATATAATTTGTATTTCTATTCTTTTTTTTTCACCTTTTCCTTTTTGATGTTTTCCCTGCGACGTTGTCTTTCGCTGCTAGGGGTAGGCTGAGGGTAGAAAGGGCAGAAGGGGAAGATCCATTGGCAGAGAGGTTGGAGTCAGGAAGAGAAACCAGTTAAATATAGTCAACAGTATAACAGAAGCACCAAAAAAAGGGGGCAAGGGGGAGAGGAGAGCAAGCAACAGCAGGCGAGGAGGACGAGGAGGACCAAAGGGCGGCGGGGATAGTTTTATAAAGCGCCGAGAGGAACAAAAAAGCGATCATTGATCTGATTTGTTTGCCCTACGCAGTACAGGGAGATGAACAAGAAGCACCAGGAGGAGTGACTCTGGCGGAGTCCAGGCGAGGCGCAACACGCAGGCCACTGTCCACGCTATGCCGCAGCAGTCATAGGCTGGCATCCAATGCCTCCATCAGGACCACTCTCCACTCGGCACTAGCTACGTACGTTGACACTCTGCCAGACGGCCATGCCAGTCTGCCGCTAGCGAGGGCGCCGACGAGTCGAGTCGAGTCAATCGATGACCGCTGCTCCTGCTTCTGCTCCCCTTCCCCTCTGCATCATCGGCAGTGCGCAGCCACGCTAGGACCCGGCAGTGGAGAAGGTGGTGGCCTGGTGTGGTATGGTGTGGTATTGACGCAGTATTGGCGCGGTATCCGTATGTCTGTTGTCTGGGTCTCAGGCCCTGGACAGGACGGGACAAGGGTCGCAGGCGAAGAACCAACTAGCAAAATATTGTACGGAATACGGTATGCTGTACAGTGTACTCCGTACGTGGAGTACTGCAAAAAAGGAAAGAAAACGAAAAGAGAAAAAAAAAAAAAAAATAAAAAAATAAGCCCCGCCCAGCCTCTAGTACGCCTGGGGGATGCAAAAAAACATTCGATACGGAACGGCGTTCTCCGATTGGGCCGAGTCTCGAAAAAGGTTTGGAGTTAGGACGTAGTGTTGCTGCGTAGGGCTTACTTGGATCCCAAAGAGACAGAAAGGGAAGTGAGTTCCGACATCAAATCTCCCTTTGCCGGCCATGATACAAGGGATCATGATCCGTCGTCCGACCCCTATGGACGCTCAAGATAATACTATTACTACCCTGTATGAGGAATTCCCCCGAGTCGACAACATTCTGTACGGGGCATGGAGTACCGTCCAAGCTGTGAAAATGCAATCAATATGCATGGAATGAACCCACCTGATGATACATACAGTAGCTCGTATGCATCTGTCCCAAAAGAAATCCACCGAACTAGTCAATGACGCTAAAATAACCTAAAATAAAATAAATATAATCCCATTATTACTCTGAATCGTCGTGGCTTGATCCTTGCCCGAGTCCCGTCCTGCTTCACCGTTCTTCATCATAGCGCAGACCCCAGTTTCAACCACCCAACGCACCCATTGTTGCGGTATGCAAAAGCTTCATGTGACGCCATGCATCTTCTCCGTTTCCCCAAACCCAAACCTCTCTTCGTTGTGTTGTGCAATGGGTTTATCCGCGTAAGGCTGGACGGTGGCCTAGCAACCCGCAGATCGAGCTGGTTCGTGGACGGTTTTGGGCCTGCGACTGGTTTCTGTCATTCTTTGGTTTCTTACAACTGCCCTACGACGCTGTACGACGCTCTGCTACAGCGGAACGTGCAAGAAAACAGCTCTCGTCGACATACTTTTGTTTTTGTATATGATCGCCCAACCGACGGCTGCCTTGCCGTGAATAATAGTGATTGCCCTCTCTCTGAGGGAGTTTTTTTCCTTTTCTTTTTTTTTCTTTTTCTTTTCTTTTTTCTTTTTTTTTTTTTTTTAACACAAAACTTACTGTCTATCTGGTCGGGTGATAATCGTGATTACATTTG
>NW_001813981.1:2371085-2371860 GCF_000149585.1 Histoplasma mississippiense | reverse complement strand
AGTTGCCTGGGAAGACATGGAGGGCCATTCGGCATTCGTGCAGGAAGATGTTGCTATGCCGGCCACAGAATGGCGGAGTGGGGCGGCTGCTGTAAAAGCGAGCGCAGGGCCCAATGATTGCGCCATCGTGCGTGATGAGACGAAAAGGGCATTTGCGATACGCGTCGACTCCCCGACATAAGTCTCCAGGGCATTAGTTGGTTTGTCTTGGGAGAAGACATCGTCCCCGTAACGCGGAGCTTCGGTAGTCGTTGATGAGAGCGTGCAGCTGCTCGGGAGAGTGACAGTATCACCTGTTTGGTCAGGTTAAGGGTATATAGTCTAGGTCTCACGAGGGGACACAGGGGAGTGTTTAAAAAATTCCCGGGAAACCCCCCCCCCCCCCCCCCTCCCCCTTTTTTTATTATTTGTTTCTCTCACGACAGACTTACTCAGTTGGAGTTGTGGAAAAAAGTTAAAATTACCCAAGTTGCATGAGACCGATTGTTCGATTTTTACTCTATCTATCCATGTATGTACAGATTACAGATTATTATAATCTTGATTCTTTGATGCAATTTACTTCGTGGCGGGAAGATGGAAGAACCTTTTTCTTTTTCTTTTTTTTTTTTTTTTTTCCCTCCTGGGTTTCTTCCGCGGGATATATTCAGGTTGATTTGACGCGGAGAAATTCCTGCGCGGCAAGGAAGGAAGGAAGATATTCGCTGGATGAATCCAAAGCATCGATAGCCGATGGATCAAACATATTACCTTGTTGAATAATTTTCTACCATGA
>NW_001813981.1:2368767-2370985 GCF_000149585.1 Histoplasma mississippiense | reverse complement strand
GCAGGCGGTACCGCGGGCGGTGGACGCGTATTCCCTCGGATTCTCTTTATTTGGGTTTTTTTTTTTTTTTTTTTTTTTTTTATTTGATTTTTCGTAATAGCAAGGGAGAAGAAAAAAAAGGCTTAGGAAAAGCATAACTAATCATAAGAATCAATGAATCATGAATCATTGTTGATCTCCTCAAACCTTCCTTCACCTCACCTTCCACTTCTCCACAGGGACGGACGGACGCCCTAATAATAGAAATTACAGGTCTTAATGTGGAACTGCATTGAGATTGGGGGTCGCCGAGGGGATCGCTGAAGCAAAGCAATTCCCTTCATTATCATGTATACATACTATTACTACTGGTATAATAATAAATCAACTCCTCCACTGGGTGCAACACAAGTGACTGATTAAAATGCGTTGCGTCAAACATTAAAGTTCGTTGACAGGGCATGACAAATCAACTAGATTAACTACGGCTTTCCCCCGTCCCGATCGAAGCCCCGGCGCCGGGAAACGGGACGGGGGAAAGCCGAAGATTCGGAGCTGCCATCTTCCGCTTTTGCTTGCTTGTTTTGTTTTGTTCCCATTTCCGCTTATTATGTTTTGCTTTTTCTTTCATTTCCTTCTGTTCTTCTTTGTATTTGAGCCTTTGTTAGGGGATTAAGACGGGTTCCTGCCTTTCCTTCGCTAGCGTTGCGTGTGTGTATGAGGGGACGGTGTTTCAGACGGCAAGATTGCGATCATGACATACATACATATATATTAAGGTTCAAAGTTTTTCCTATTTGAATTGCCTTTTTTGTTGTGTGTCCCACCAAAGGGGGTGCATTCTTCTCCCTTTTTTTTTTCTTTCTTTCTTTCTTATTTTTTTCCATATTTCCATTTATTTTGTTTTATTTTTGGTGAGCTGTTCTTTGGTTGTTCATTACATTCTGACTGAGGAGGGCTCGCTCGATTCAGCCCTACAAAGCAAACACGCATCACAAATAAACGGATGATAGTTACTCCGTACGGCTTACGCCGTATTTCAAATTCGGAGGTAGATCCTTCGAAACTGGTTTTTGTTTTAGCTGGTTAGTTTACCAAAAAGCTTGACGACAACTAGCATGGAATTTTGAAAAAAAAAAAAAAAAAAAAAAAAAAAAAAAAAAAATTCTGGACTCAAGCCACAAGGTAACAGAGGGAACGTACTGTACGCCGTCAAGTTACCTGGGCCCCGTGTGCTGTGGCTGTGTGCATATGCAGTCATTTGTGTGTTTTATTCTTTCTTGTACGATACTTATTTTCTTTCTTATTTGTCAATTTTTTCCCTTGTTAGGAAGGTGCATAGCCAATGATATACCATAAGGTTCTATGATTATTTCCTGCAGGAGAAAAGTTAGCTTGAACAATGACAATTCGCTACCTAAAAAGCCACAGATTAATTGGGGCGGATCAATCGAAGGGTATGGTGGTGCCCCTTCTCCGTAGATCCAAACAATTTGAGAATGAGGTAACTAACCAACAGACTGAATCTTTGCCCAAAACTTATCTATGCGACTTCTCTTGTTTTATCCATTTGTCATTCTGCGTCTGGCTGCGTGTTAGTTATGACCCGTTTTTGTGGTAAGTGTTAAAGTGTTAATTCCTCGAGCGAATTTCCAACAAGAAAAAAAAAAAAAAGGAAGGGCGCATGTGGGAAAGTTTGAGCATGAGCCACAACTCAGGCCGCCCCACAGATGGGCGCTAAAGATCCCCGCCAGATTTGGGAATTGATCAGGGGTCTTCCGCGATCCGGTTGGGTGCCATTGCGGGTGGGGGGGAAGATGCCCCACTGCACCGCCCCGTTTGTGGCTCGGTATCTTTTGTTGTTATTTTTAACTACAATCTTTTAACTAGACTTTTTATAGCAGGGTCGCCAAGAAATTGGAGAGTATTTTGCATTTTTTGATTTTCTTCCCGATGAGTGATAAGATAATGGCCTAGTTACAGTACATCGGAGTGTAGTTTCATAAATCTGACACGCGAGTTTATTGTCAACTTTGGAAAACTATCATCAACAGTGCGGCGTTCGAGGACTGGAAATCCATGCGACGGTGGCTGGCCCAGGGAGACAGACAAACAAGTACTTTTTTTCTGTATACGGAGGATCATCTCAAAAGTTCTTTCTCGTACTAAAAACGCCACAAAAGTATAATTTGAAGAGAGCAAGCTCTTGATGATAAATTTGAAGATAATAAATGCTCTA
>NW_001813981.1:2358192-2360718 GCF_000149585.1 Histoplasma mississippiense | reverse complement strand
CAAAGGGAAGGGGAAGGTTTACGAAACGATTCAACTCCAAGGGGAAGCCCGAGGGATCTCCCAAAGCTGGTTTGGAAGTGTAGGATCACGCCATTCTTCCCTGGCACCTCGACACGACACTTCCCATATTTTGCTGTTGAGGGATCAAAACCAGAGTTGGTAAGAATCAGAACCTGAAATCAAGAGTTCCCCCAAAGTCAGCCTTGTGTCACGGGGGTGGTGGTTGGGGGGAGGGGGGGGCCGGTTGGTCTGCTTTTCGCCGCGGCACCGATTTCACAAACCAACAGACCGACAGCCAAGGGATACAAAGTTTCCAACCTGGGGCATTCCTCTCAAGTTTCAACTTTTCCCTCCTCTCAAAACAATGGTAATGAGCATTCGACTAGTTTCCAAATCTGAGCCGGAGAGCATTAACTTTTACCCCTTTCCATGGAATCGCCGACTCGGAGCGGCCGTTCGGAGCTTCCAAGGTTGCACTAACCGCGCCACGAGCCATGGGGCTGACCGAGGCCAGGGGCCAACCACAGCGCGCGCCCTAATCTCGGATTCGAGGGAATGGGGGCTGATCGGGGTTGGCCGACCTAGGTAGCGGTCTATCCACATCGCGCCGCGCCAAAGGCCCGCTTGGATGCCGATACGATAGGGCTACCGGAGGGCGGTCAGGCGGTCACCAAAGCCGATGACGCGCTAGACCGTATTAGGATGCCTCCAGGGGTCTTCCGGGCAAAAAGGCGGAGGCAGAAATGAAAGGGGGGGGATTCGGCGCCGTGGTTCGTCCGTTCACCAGCGACGTCAACATCAACGTCAACGTCAACGTCGTTGTTGTTGTTTTGTTGTTCCTGTTCCTGTTGCCAAAAAACTTGTTTCAATGTATATTCCATACAGATTACATGTCATATATCGTATGGAATAGACCATTACCACCATCCCATGTTGACGAAGTTCCTGGTTCTCTCCCCTCCTTCCCTCCAGGAAGTTTCCACTTTTCGAGATCGCCCTCTTTCTGCATCAAGCAATTTCTGAAATTCCGTTTTTCCCTGACACGTGTTGCAAGTGGCAGCGTCCATGGCCCGAGATGTTTCCCTTGGCTCGCAAAACCGCAAAAACCGCAAAAACCCACCAGGGACCACCGAGGCCCTGGGCAGGCCACTATTGTTGCTGCTGCTGCTGCTGCTGCTGCTGCTGCTGCTGATGATGATGATCCGGATTACTACTATGTTGGTCGCTAGTACGAGCGCACCTTTGGCGTCCATGCGTATACACTCTCTAAACATTCTCTAACCCCATTATTTTCTCTCTCTTTCTCTACGCGAAATTGTCTCCGGGAATACCACTAGTACCTATCTTTTGAATGTTTGCGGGAAGAGAAATAAATGCATCTTTCCCTCTCTGGGCCCCCTTGTAGGCTTCTCGTAAATCCCAATGCGACGGTTTTGTCATTTGCGCTTGTAGTCCGCGGTCCTCAAATACTATATACTAATAACCCTTGACAAAAAGGGATAAAAGAGAAAAAAAAAAAAAAAAAAAAAAAACCACATGTCCCCGCCGGCCGGGCGAACAACAAAGTGGAGGTGGTAGTAGTAGTTTATTGTGAAGTATTCAACTCGATATGCAGGGTTGATCTGTGCTATTTTTTATTTATTTATTTATTTATTTATTTATTTTTTTTTTTTCTTTCGGCACTTTTTCTCCTCTGCTATATCAAAGCCGTCTGTCAATCTATCTATCTGCCTTGCCGCCCACGGACCAGCCACACCCAAGGCCTGGAGACAAATCATGTTGCGAGAATTGGTGGTAGTATTAGGGTCCCTCCTTTTCCTCGAGACGAAGGCTGCGAGTGGGATCACGTCCTTGGAGCGGTGAACTGAAATGTGGAGTTAGGATTTGGTGTTTTGTCCAAATGAGAGGCTCCTCCCATCCTTGGACCCCGATTATTCAGGACCTTTTCCCTCCGCTGAGGGTCTGTTTCTAAGTGGCTAGCACGATACAGAACATGGTGCTTGAACCTACCTTTGGGCGTACACAACGGACGATGACAGGGGTGACTAAACAGGGTGCTAGGAATGCCCTTGGCTAAAAATTTCAATAACCGGGCTCCTTGGAGAGAAGCCTGGCAACAAATGGTATCGCCCGAGCCAGGGTTTCGGTGGATGATACCTACCACTGTGGGAGGGGAGAGAAATGCGATTCCACAGCTTTGAATTTAGGAGGGGTCATCAGCAAGCTGAACTTAGAAATTTTCGGACCAGTCGATAAATATGATTAATAATTAAGAATCGCTGGTCGAATGAAGTCGGAGACAATCCGGATCTGATTGCGATATGCCTAGGCAGAGGACAGGTATGGCAAAAGGGTGATTTGGTTCCGGCATTTGTCGGTAGGTGTTCCCATCTAATTTCCGATTCTGGTCACGCGGTTCTTTCAGATTGATTGACTCCACGGTGATCATGGAGTACAGAGTAAGCTGCTAGTTGAATTCTTCAGAGAAGGGTAGCAGGGGCCCTCATGGATTCCATGATCGTCAAA
>NW_001813981.1:2345151-2357390 GCF_000149585.1 Histoplasma mississippiense | reverse complement strand
TTATGATACAAATGCGTTTCGCAGGCCGACTCTTGCAGTAAGGGTGACCCTATCTGCGGTTTATATCTTGGGGAGCGAATATTCCGGAGGCGCTAAACACGCGTTAACACTCGACTATTGGTTTGAATACTAGTGGTTGTATAGCACTTATTGTAACTCATTGCTTATGAATCGAGGGATCATTTGGAAAACGAGTGTGAACGTGAAGAAGCATGAAATGAACAATGAAGATGGTTGGTTGGCAGCATTTTACATTTCAAGTTGTTGTTTGGAAGTTTGTCATTTGAACGTTTCCTTTCTCCGCCAAGCACACGCCACCTCCTGCAACCTAACTACCTCTTCTGTAAATCTACAAGACAGCTCAACAGCTTCATTTTCTAAACGCCATAAGCACATGTCATGTCTGTACTTTACAATTCGTAACACTTGCACATACTTTCCATCAACACACGGCATGCTCTCTGGAATCACAGAGAACCTTCCAGCGCTTGTCGCAAGACGGTTTGCTGCAGCCAAACAGTCTGGGGCCTTAGTCTTCTCACAAACCGAGGTCACGACAATATCGGCCTCAGATACACCAGTAAGTCATTGTATCTCTTCCAGATTTGGCGGCGCTGCTGGGCCCAGTGGGACGTTTGTTAATTGTTGGCACCATACCAGTTCCAACTTAGATACTGTCCAGCTCTCGCAAGGAAGCCAAACAATAACATACCCCAAGATCATGAGCGAAAACAGTCGGTCATAAAGCGAGATCCGTTCCACGATCCTCCTGAAGATCTTCTCATCACTGAATTTCCGCAGTCCGATCCCTCCCATATATTGGTCCTAAATAAATTCCCTATTATATCAGATCATTTTATACTTGCGACCAAAGCGTATAAACCTCAGGCCGATCTACTAGAGAAAGAGGATCTCCGGGCTACATTTGAATGTCTGAAAGCATGGCAGACGCATGGGGGACCAGCGGGGCCGAAACGCCTGTTTGCATTTTTTAACTGCGGGGAACATAGTGGTGCTAGCCAACCCCACAGACACCTACAATTTTTACCCGTGGAAAGAATGGCCCAACCCGATGATGGAAGCTGGAAGCCATTAATTGATGGTAATAGTTCCTCTGCATCAAGGAATTTCGATCATCCAAACTCCTTTGGCTTGCCATTCGCGTGCTATGCGGTCGATCTACCAGCAGAACCATCCGAAGATGAGCTGCACCGGTCATACCTGCAATTATACGGAATGGCTCTGAAGACTGCGCAGGGATCCTCAAACCCTCGGTTAGATTCCATGGACCCGGAGAAACTGAAAACCAACGGGCCGAGTGCTATTAGCTATAATTTAGCCATGACTACATCGCGGATGATGATATGCCCTCGAAGGAGCGAGTGTGCATGGTTACCAATAGATCCTAACCACCGAAATGATATTCTAGAAGCTGGCCTGGTTAAGCTCAACGGTACTATATTAGCGGGAACGTTGATGGTAAAAGCAGCCGCTGAATGGGATGTTCTGAGAAACCAACCTGATATCTTGGAATCCGTATTGGAGGCGATTGGGTTTCCATATCCAGATCCAAATGCCAGGATGTGACACATAAATGCGGTGTTAGCCATCTGTGCCATGGATACGTTTTGTGTTCGTATAAGGCAATACTCTATATCATGCTAGATTGCAACACACCACACACCCAAGACAACTTGAAGGGCGATTTTGATATATATCTAGTCCTTTTTGTGAACAGGTATTGACCGTATTGAGCAGGGGTTTGGGGAAATGGAATGGCGAGCTTGTGAAGGCTTGGCTGGCAAGTTTTGTCCTAATTAAGATGAGTTCTATTCACTGGATTATATATATATATATATAAGTGTGTGTGTATGGGGGGGTGGATTAATGCATTTATAAGGTGCGTATGCGGTTTCCTTTACCCGGGTATCATTACTATCCTGAGCTCAACTGAAATGATGTCCTGGCCGTAGTGCTATAACATTTTGCTGAATTTGCGCCCATTTCTTCTTACAAGTTGCATTGCCAAAATGGTATGACCCTCCATTCATCCATATATATTCTCCCACTTGCTTCCACGATATTTTGGGAGACTTGATGTCCTCTCCTGTGCCATTTTGTACCGGGTTGGCAAACTTCCTCACGGCTTCACAAAGAAGCCGTACCTGATAAGCAGCACATCTTTGTTAGTACTACTGATACGTTAAAAAAAAAAACGACAAGGGGGATATACTCACATCTTTCTCCTGCCATCGTGGCTTCCTTACCCGCTGCTCCTTTCGTTTCGTTAGTGTTCTGAATCTTCCTCTTAGTGTTGACTCGGCCTCGGAGAAGTTTCCCTTTTCTTTGATTTCCTTATACGACATTCCCGCACGCTTGCATTGGATCAGGTATTCGTCTTTTTCGCTGGTACGCTGGGTGCCGATAATTGCCCCTCTCAGCGATTCACAGGTTTTTATCTTTCGGGGCCTCCCTGGTTGTTTTATAGTTGTCGTGTTCGGCTCGAATGCCCCAATGCCAGCCAATTGACCCTGCCATTCTGACAGCTTTTCACAACTGGGATTTTGATCGATATATCCCATCGCCACGTTCATATCATGGAAGTCTGGAGAATCGAAACTGACCGGCTCGTGGAGCGTGTCCGGAGTGAAACAGGTGGAGAACGAAGATTCCGGGCTGCATTGGTAGCCTAGAGACGTTGTGGGCAACTCATTCCAGCCATCCTGTGTGATTGGCAAGTTGATCTGGGTAATCAAAGATGGAGAAATATCATTATTCACGTCATCGGGCCATCGCTGTGGTTGTTGAATGGAGTTTTGCACCCCATGCCACGAGTTTGCCGCATCCTTTGTGAAGTCTGGAACATTCTCTCTGCTACCCGTTTGCTCTGGCCATTCGGCGATTGCGGGAAATGCCGATTCGATATTCGTATCCGAAGTGGTCGATATGGGCATGCATGTTATTCTATTCGTGGATCCCGCCCAACCCGGCTGAGGGTATCCTTGTTGATGAGACGTGCCATTCACATACGTGCTCCTCGCCTCCTTGGCCCCGTCCCAGTTACTTCCACAGCTTTTGAACGCGTTCTTTTGGGTCTGCAGCCTTGGGACATAATTCTGGACTTCAGCCGTCCCCATAGACGGGTAGAGTGAACCTGTCAGAGCGCGACCCAGGTTGGATCTTGTTAGAGATTGCGCTATTGCTGGGATTGTCGAATTATTGTTTCTCTGGCTGTTAGGTGGTATTGTTGCAATGAAGGACTGGGGTGTTTGGCTTCCTGGCCCAGATCCTGCTAGGCTCGCCCGTGCAGTGCTCGTATCCGCTGTGATTATGGGTGCTGGGAGGCAGTCAAAATGAGCTTCAGCATCGTCAGAGCCTCCGCGTCGCTGTTGGTTTTGCGGTCTAATGGATTCTCTGTCATCGAATTTACATTCTGCGAATTTGAAGCCGCCTGCCATTTCATATCTGGAATTCGAAGCTTCGAGCTTGCCGGTCGAGTTCAAAAACTGGCTGGGATGGCCATGGTTTGGTTGCTGCTGCAGACCATATGAAGGTACTTTTCCATACCATGCACCTTGTGTCGTCGAGAAGGTTGATATCGGGGATTGTTTCGGTATATGTACTTGGCCGGGTGTAATGGATGTCTCTCGATGAGCCCATCGTCGGGGCAAAGCCATCTCTCTAAACAGACTATTCGAACGAGATTGCTATCCCCTCTCAGTACTGAGGCACCTGGAACGGATATTGCGCAAACAGTTTCAGCTCTGATCCTCTGAGAAGGTCGTTTGTCTGATGATAACCTCGACAATTCTTTAAGAATGTGACTTTTGTTGAATGGAACTAAAGCGAATTCTGGATACTTTCGACAGATTGCTGTGGAGCTAGCTAAAGCTTCATAGAAGGGGGATGTGTCCAGCGAGATACTGGTACGGATTCTGATAAACAAGCAATCCTCTTAACTGGAAGATTGTAATATTGTTTCATTAGTATTCAGTTGCGTTTGAATATGGCATGCTTGGTGGACCATGGAAGCTTACCCAAAGCTTCCTCATTTATCAGGTCAGCAGGGAGCGCTGAGGGCTTCATCTGTTATCATTTCTATTCGAGTAGCGTTTGAGTCTTGGGCTCCCCAGAATGTAATACTCAAAACAATATCCCAAGTCCAATATGGAGAATCAGTATGGCAAAGGAATGGGAGAAAGGAGTAGATTCTAGTTTCTAGGCGACGGTGACCTCATTAAATGACTTTAGATTCTACGGTCTATCGCGGAGATTTACAACTATATTGACCGTTAAAACTTTCTTTCGCAAACTTCCTCGCGCCGGCATGTGGCACTTGCAGCTGAGACGACCTGACCCAATTTTCTCCTCAGTTTCGAAAACATGGAAAGCCGTTGAGCGGCCACGACCACTGGATCACGTTCCCCGGTTTGCCCTGAAGGTTAATCCTAACTGCTTTGTTTGGGTCAGGGAAGCAAACAGTACACGATGGATCGACCCGACTCGCCAGAATAGATGCCACCCCATTCTCAAATTCGAATTAAGGGAGTAATAAACGAGGAATGTGTCTCCAGTGATGAACTAGTATGAGGCCCCTTACATATATAGCGGCTACTCACATACGCCAATTGCACACATTTGTTAGGGTTCGATGATGCTAAATGCAAGCCATCGTTGAGGACAACTCTCTAGAACTTTCGAGGAACATGCCATGCCCTTCGATGCTGCAACTTCGGTCATGCGTGTGCGGAGACCGTCTGCCTCCCTGAGGACCAGTCTCCACGCGAAAAATGACACATCAGTTAAGCTTACTAACCTTAGTTTTGCTGCCATATGGCATGACTGGTTGCGTGTCTAACAAACTTTGGCATCCCGCGATCTAAGCGCCACATACCTTTGTAGATCGTGTTGTCACATCTTGCCAGATGGTCTACTCTCGCAATGCTGTCGGCCGTCGGGGGAAGCCGCGTTTCAGGTCCAACCCTTTCTGAGCACACTTCTCCCTTGGAGGCATGATTTCTTGCAACTGTTTCTGCACTCGCTACTCGGAAACCCAGCAGCAGATGTCCTAGCATTTATTGACCTGTGATGCTCCGGAACATCGACTCTTGTGTAATCAGGAAATGCGCTCTCTTTTCAGCGTTGTCCTGTCCCCGAGCGTGCTCCAGCGTTCACATCTGCTGGCTGCAGTCCAGAACAAAGCGCTGATCAACCTTTAGGGCTGCTTTTTTCCCGCCATGTTTGCTCGTGGCACCTTGTGGCTGTGCTGATTAATTGACTGCCGCCGTTGCCTCACGGTTTCTTTTCTTTTTCTTCTTGCTTTTTTCTTCCTTATTGCTGTTTTATGTCAAGCGGACCGCTTAGGCTAAGCCGATGAAATTATTAGCCTTTGGTCCCTGTGCAGACGTACGATCTAGATCAGTCCTTGTCTAGTGCTCTTCCCGTTCTTTCTGATCACTGCCGGCCCTTTCCGTGTGGTGTGGAGTAATTGTCAGGTGTGATTGGGGATGCACCTCTGGTCCGGAAGAGTAAGTGAGATGGTTTTCATTTTACCCGTGGTTCTTAGCAGAGCCCCAATGATACGTATATCTTTACGAGGGACTTAATAATAGGTGCTTTGAATAGCATTTATAAATGAATTTTAAGTGTCTTTGCCATCCCGTAAGTCCTATTCGATTTCCGCAACCCGAGGTTGCTAACTACTATAGTTGTACCAGGAATGAACTTTTTGAACGGGGCTCTGTACAAGTGGCTGTTTCCCTCTACTTTTTTTCATTTTTCAACGTCGAAACGGGTTTCAACTACTAAGACGATTCTCTAGTCTCTTGGCCATTTTTAATTTTCTTATTATCTTTTAGCAATGAGGATCGAAACTAACCTTATTGTCCTGCAGAGCAACTGGCAACCTCTGCGGATGAACCCGATAGAGGGGTTCCGTACAGACTATCTCTACAAGGCAGAGTTACTGATAGGTTAGAAAACTAATAAGTCCAGGCTGGATGAAAAAGCAGGAAACTGAAAACCTTACGTAAAACCGCTGATATTTGCTGCAGCCGGCCGAAAATATCACACTGCTTTCCCCTTTGACTGCCAATGAATCGATGAAGAATTTTCTTTTTTCGATCAAAAGAAAAGAGAGAACTAAATCTGGGGTTCATCTAGCGCCCGCACGCCTTCACAGGCAAACTGCTAAATGCAGTTCCTGGCGCAACGTGGCTGTCGTTAGTCACGGACGTGGATAGTTGGGACCCTGCCTGCATCTGCAGAACTTTCGAGAAGGCAAAGTCGAGAGGGAAAGAACTTCGCCCGTGCTTCGAGAACCCCTATTTCTTCATCCGCCCCGTTTTTCTTTTTCTCTCTCTTTCCTTTCCTTTTCCTTTCTTTTTTGCTGAGAAAGGGGACAAGGCGTGGCTTCATGCAAGGGACTATCTGAGGGTGAAAAGGCGCCGCAGACTGAACAGCTGACATCAAATGGCATAAAAGATTGGCGACGAACTACGCAGCAGCTCGGAGAATATTGCCATCTTTTTTTTTTTTTTTTTTTTTTAGCCATTCTTGAAGTCCAACTACCATACTAATATTTGTATTGTCCTCAAATATCTCCTTGTCTTGGCAGGCGTGGAAACTAATGCGCCATCTTCAGATAATTTTGATCCATCTTTTATAGCATTGTGCCAATCCGGGCTGATGCGTTTTTATTGAGGCTGTTGCGGGGACTTGCGTTCTCCTCTTTGTTGCATGCACATGTCCTCACCACCTTACCTGGGCTTTGCCAAGCATCCATGGATAAAGCTGGCTTGAGCATACGGAGTGTATAGATGCGTCGCATAAACATATAAATGGCTTTTCTTTCTTTGAAAGACTATGCATGCGCATGCAAGAATACCCGCTGGTGTATACAGAAACGTCGACTTCCCGCTGACCTGCGCACATGCACGAACATTATCAAGGATCCTTTACCCAGGTAAATTTGGTTGGCTTTACCTTCAAGTTAGTAGCGGCGGACACGGTTCAATACCTGATCCAAAATGAAAGATCCCACTCGACGCCAGTTTTTACACGCCGTGAGAACTCGAGGCTGTTCTTATGGAATAAGAACATGAGTTTCATATTTGGTTTCGCTTCAATTTTCATCCTGCACGCTACCGCTGCGTCATTTAATAATCATATAGTTGTTTCAGACAGGGGACTCTCTGCTGACTTGTTTGGTTCTGTTTTGCCTTGGTTGAATAGATGAGTAGATGGACCACTGTAATCTAGACGAGAGAAAGACTTGGGAGTGAAGGCTTCTCGGGAGGAGGTAAATATTTGACAAATCGAGCCCGCTACAGGGATATCCATGGATGATACTCCTGTACTTTGTTAGGCCACTGGAGCAAAAGAGCTCTCTCACACCAGCGCCATGCTGGTAGTAGAGGGGACGAACCAATCCAAACCCCCCAACATACTTAAAGCACAAGGGGATAGGAATGCTTAGTAATAACTATTTGTGCTTGGACAATCAATTCTTTCGATGTGGACCTGCCTTCCCTATGTTTCGTCAAATTCCCGTTTCATATCGTTTTCTTATTTCGTTTGTCTTTTTTTTACCTTTCATTCTTCTTTCGCTGAAACACAACCAAGGATTGTTCCCATTTTGCCTTTCGTCCCGTAAATACTAGGACAGTCTCTACTCTCGGAAACCTATCCTCACCTAACTGCGGTGAGACAGACATGCACCACTGACATCCCTGTTGACATAGATCTACTTCTCTGACGCGGTGGACGAGGTGGAATAACCGCTATCGACTAGACATTGCCGGGGGGTGGAGGATGGGGTTGGAATTTACCGCTACAGTTGGGGCGGTGGAACGAACACAAAACAAAACCCAAGCCAAAGAAAGCACCCCCTAGTCTCATTTTACCTAACAACCTGTAAACCCAAAGGGAAAAAAAATCTCGCGTAAGCAAGACAGAAAATAAAATGAGCTTATTTTGGACAAAAGTGGAAAGGGACTGACTGCCTGCTGCTAAATAACTTATCGAAAACGAAATCGGCCTATGTGTTCTTCCTGTGATTCCATCCCTGCAACACGCTGATTACAACACCAAATATCAACAGCAGCCCATTGAAGCCGGCAAGGAGGTAGAATGGTGACTTTGGAGAAATTTTATCTGAGAGGAGACCTCCAACTTTTGTGAGGAGTAGAATACCCGCTCCACCGCATAGCGAATACATTCCGGCAACCGAACCCTTGAGGTGGACTAAGTTGTTGCCGTTTGCTGATGGTGGTGACATAGATTTTGGGAGAAGGGCAGAGCCCTCATCTGAAACATGGTCTCTGGTGTCTATGAAGTTTTCTGACGCAGCGTGGTCGGTTGAATTTGTTTGTCGTCCATCCGGCTCATGATGGCATGAAATTGCTTCTTGGTAATGGTCTGGTCCAAGGACATGGGCACTGAGACCTGCAAGGCTGCAGACGATCGACCCGATCTGGCTGATCCCGACCAAGGCCATGGCGGCGAATATGACTGGACTCCCCTCCGGGCCGCGTATCTGGGGGGTTGGCAGGAGGGTTAGGAAAATATACCCAATTATTCCGGCCAGAGCAGCGGAGAGAAGGGGGACATTGTGTCGTTTTGATCTAGCTGAGAAATAACCAAAGATTGGTGCGAAGCAGAGGGCGGTAAGTTGCGCGACACCCGTCAACATTGAAGCAACAATGTAGGCCTTGGGACATGATTTTTTGATCTCACCCAGGCCAGTTTCTAATATGTGGAGTGGGCTACCCGGGACGTCTTTATCACAAAGACCAGAATACTTATAATATCGGTTCACATATAGAGGAATAAATAAGGAAATTCCAACGGTTGAGGCTCGAGCAACAAATCCGCCCAAGTATGCGAGTCCTATTCCGGGTTGTTTAAAGCCGAGCAGGAATGATGCGTTAAACTGTGATATGTATGATTTAGGAAAACATGACGACAAAGTCGAGCTTGATGTCGTTGTCATAGGACGGTGTAATCCATCAGAAGTATGCTCTCTAGGGTACCTAAACGGAGACCTCCATTCCGTGTATTGATCATCAGGCAGATTTCGTAGGCCGATGAAACAAACCGCGGAAATAACAAGTGAGAGCAGAGCGACCACATAGTAGCTCAGTTTGATGGACTGAGTGGGCGACCGCCCCGATTTCTCAAACCACGCCGGAAGAGGCAGGAAAACCAGCAAGGCAACCACGGCGCCACAACCCTGTAAGCATTCCAACGACGCCTGCCAAATATGAGGTGGAATCCTTCTCTGGCCGTTTTTCGCATGTTTTTGAACATGGAAATGTCGCCTGATAAAGTACTGGTGTTATAGTCAACTCTGAAGCGTTAGAAGGGCGAGGCGTATGGCCATGAATCCCTTGGGAGCCATCCAGCGGGGGAGGGCGCGCAGTTATTACAGAGCTCTGATCTGAAATTATAGAGGTGCCATCCAAGGGACTCCTGCTTGCAGTCATAGCTGGAAGAACAGCAGTTACCATGGTAGTTACTGCTGACCCACCGAGGCTGAACAAAAGCCTGCCTAGAAGGAGCTCGGGGTAAACATTTTTGGCTTGCACAAACAGAGCCAGCGCCAGGGCGATAATCAGATAGCCTACCGTGCATACCTTGACATATACATGTCAGAGTTTATGAAATAGCAGTCCAATGGATACTTCCAACTCACATATCTGACTCCAATCCGATCCGACAGCATTCCCCATACGGGACAAGCCAACAAAGCCAACAGCTCATCCGCGAACCCAAGCGTACCAATAGCATCACCTTCACCGGTTGGGAGCTTGATTAGGTCCGTAACCACGAAAGATATCGACGAGTTCAAAAACACGAGGAAGGAGATCGAGAAAAGGCAAACACCCAACAAGTAGGTTGCGGTCTGCAATTTAGTTGCCGTAAACATCATGCCGTGGGTTATGGCCGAAGTTTGTCACGCCCTGATCATGGAGAATTTAGCACCAAAACATTCAACCAGAGCTGTAGGAAACGTTGTAGTAGTCTAGAGACAGGGAATTCACCTCAATTATCATATTGGAGCGATCAATACTTTTAACTAAACCCTCAGCCTTCCGAGTGCACGTTCTGTGTTGCTGGCATTGACGTAGTTTGCCCTCCCTGGCCCAACGTAAGGTTCCAAGGTTGGTTCAGGGTTTAGCGCATCACATGACTGACAAAGACGCATCCAAAACGTGAATCCTCCGAGATTTATATAGAGACCTATTTCATACATAAAACTTGAGTTATTTGTGTAAATACTATTCAAAAGGGCCCTAGATTCCTCAAATTCCACTTCTCCAAAGAGTCCAATACAAATAATCGCATCGACCGTGCAAAGCGACTGGACAATTTGCGCGTCCGCCGCGGAATATTAACACGTGATTATGTTTAGTCATTTTTGAGCTAACTCAGCATTTTGAGTGCTCTGATTGGCCCGTCATTTCCCCTCAGGTCTCCTACCGGCGTCGATGATGATAGCTGGCATGAAAGTCCGTTAATCTCTCGCGCGACAGTTTTCGAAGTCGACCGGCCGTGGGCAAAGCAGAACACCCACCCTGGTTTTTTGGTATTTAATTTTAACCATGTCTTCATAAGCCACTATTTTTCTTGATGTGTTTTTCTTTTTCCTAGCTACAAGCCTCAGCCCAGAGAAACGAACGGGGTCGGCCGCCATGAGGTTGGCAGCATATGCTGGGGTATGACATATACGATATTTCTATTCCCGTGAACGGACATGCGAAGTTGATTCTAACTATCTCCTAGGCTTCGACAGTCCTAGCTGCTGGTGTGATCCTTAATGCCTTGCACCAGAGAGCGAACTTTTATTCTGCCTGTGTCTATCTCTCCCAGAGCACAGCGAACCTCATGGTATGTGTTTGATAGTTGCGGTTAAAGCTCAGCGTGGATAAACTGGCTAATGATAGCCGCAATTTAGATCCTAACGAACTTCTGCCTCTTGATCGTCGGATTCCTGCTATATGGACTTCAGAAATTGTTATATGGCCCCCTCCGCCCCATCGAAACGGAGCAGCTGTATGAAAGGGGTTGGTTTGCCGTAACGGAAACATGTCTTGCGATGACCATATTTCGTGGAGAGATAGGAGCTTGGTTTTTGGTCATGTTCGTTTGCCTTTTTGTTGGTAAAGTCTGGGGATGGATCGGAGAGGGTCGAGTGGAAATACTTGACCAACAACCTCCGCAACGGCCCCGTCTTTTCCATACGCGGCTGGCACTTTCCCTGATTTTGGCCGTCACATTCAACACCCTCATGCTCGAGTATGCCGTGAAGACCGTGCTCCGCAACGCCCGACCCGACATGATGGTGATGTTTGGATTCGAGTTTGCTATCCTCTCGATCCTCTCGACCTCGACCGCGGCGAGATATGGTATCTCCCTCTGGGAGCTCTATGTTACCAGACAACAGCGGCACGCGAAGATGGAGGAACGAAGAGCAGAGATTAGAGCAGCGAGAGCAGAAGCTATCCGGCAACAGTCGAGCGCCGGTCCGCAGGAACTTTTAAATACCTTACCTAGCGAGGATGACATTGATGAAATGGAGCTTGACGTTCCAGGTTGGGAGGAAAAGGGCCGATGGATATTTTATCTTGATCTTGCAACTGGTGGGTATAATCATAATCATAATCACTATTGTTGGCTTCTCCAACAGAATTGCGCAAGCTGACCAAAATTGTAGACTTTCTAAAACTTGTCGTTTATCTGTCCTTCTTTGCGATACTTTTCACCTTCTACGGCCTACCAATCCATATTCTTCGAGATGTTGTACTTACGATGAGGTCATTCGGGAAACGAGTTGTTGACTTCCTTCGTTACCGTAATGCCACGAGGGATATGCATCAACGCTACCCGGATGCAACTGCGGAAGATATTGCCACAGGGGATGTATGTATCATTTGTCGCGAAGAGATGGAGCCTTGGCCACCTGCGGCTGCTCCAAATGGTGAAGCCGGTCCGGCTAGACCTTCTGGGCCTGTTTCGGATCGATTACGACCGAAGAAACTTCCCTGCGGCCATATACTCCATTTTGCATGCCTTCGTAGCTGGCTTGAACGCCAACAAATCTGCCCAACTTGCCGACGACCTGTTGCCTCAGCTGCAATACGTCGAGATTTCAGTGCTACGCAGGGGATTGCAGGTCCTGGAGGCCCTGGAGGAGATGGCTAATGGCGGTGTGGGGGCTCAAAATCAGCCTCTCGAGG
>NW_001813981.1:2336931-2345051 GCF_000149585.1 Histoplasma mississippiense | reverse complement strand
AAACCTAGCACAACAGGTTCACAATGGCCAAGCACCACCTGCTCAGGCTGGAGGTAACCCAGACAACCTGCCAGCTGGACCGCAACAATTTGGCTTTGGATTTGGCTTTGAGCGACCGCCTCCAGTCCAACAACCGGCTCCAGTCCAACAAATTCCACAACCAACCGTACCAAACGCACAAATCAACCTCCACCATACACAGGCTCAGCTTCAGCAAGTTGAGCAGCATATTTCACAAGTAATTGAAAGCTTGCGGACTACGGCTGAGCAACTACAAGTGGTCCGTTTGTTACAAGCTGAATTAACCAGACTTCGTGCTGCTCAAGCAAACGTGGCGCATCCGCATACACAACCACCACATCAGCCACATCCACATCCACATCCACAGCCACAGCCACAGCCACAGGTACCTGCTCCAGCTGTTACCCCTACTGGTATAGCATCATCACATGTTTCCTCCACTGGCACCCAAAGGCAGTTCACATCCAATCCACAAATCCCTGCACTTGGCTCGGGTGATAGTCGTCTCCCTGAAGGGCTTAGCCTGCCGCAAGGTTGGACATTGTTACCTCTACAACAGGTTAACTATGCGGGACAAGCATCTACCCAAATTTCTACTTTTCATTCTGCAAATCCTCCATTCCCGACACACGCATCATCAACGCCTAATACTCAATTATCCTCCCAAACATTACCCACTTTCACACCCTCTACTACCGAAACGACCGATCGCGGGACATCGCTCCACCACGCGTCTTTGAACGTTGAACAGCCTAACATGGATTCAACTTCTCCAGACCTGGCATTCCCATTCTCCTCGCCAAGTCATGGATCCCATGCTGAGCCGGAACAGACCAGTTCGACGAGGGGCCACACTTCAGCTAGCTCCTCTTCTGCTCCTCCAGACTGGGGTTCAACAATATCGAACGAAACAATTTACAAGCCTGTAGCTGCAGCGCCTGGTGATGACACATCACCAGCGACAGAGGAAGAAGGAGACAATATTGATGAGAGGCGGGAGGTGTCAGATCAATCGTTGTCTAAGGGCAAATCCCGCGCAGCCACAGTAGAAGATTACATAGAAGATAGTGCTTGATAAGGCGCGAGCAAATTCATGACGCCAACCGTGTGTGGTAGACCAAACAATGTGATAAGCCAACGACAGAAGGCAGAAACAAAGATAATAAAAAATAAGGAAGGAAAATTGAACATCAATTGTATAACTACCTTCTCGATTTTATGTAATTGCAATCATCCCTTTTTTTACCCGCTGCCATTTCTTTTGGGTTTTTCGCTTAAAAATCGAAAGATATGTATGATCTACATTTTGCAATCTTAATTCTTTTCATATCCCTGTCCTTGGTTTTTACTCCTTTTTCTTCTATTTTCTCATAGCGATAGTTCTCGCTGCCGCTTTTTTTGAGGCTCCCAGAAAAATAAAAAAAAAAATAAATAAGACAAAACCTGTGAATCACGCACATTGCATTTGCTTTCACAGTTTGTATTTCTAGATCAGAACTATATAATCTAACCTTTTTTTTTTTTTTTTTTTTTTCGTGGCTGTTCGGCTCTCTTCGTTTGGCCTGTTTATGCATGCCGTGTGCATGACAGCATCCATACCATTTCAACTGCCTCCCTCCGTTTGAAGATGATTCCTTCTAAGACATATCAGGGTGGGGATAAATACTCAAACTCCAGGTATTCCAAGTATTCCAAGTATATATAAAAAGTACGCTATCCATCCTATTTCTACATTACAGAGGCCGAGTCGGTCACGGCTTGCCCAGTACCTATACCACTCGTGACGAACGGTCTAGGGATGCAACAACAAGAAGCTGGGTCAGAGACACAGAGTGCAGTCTGAGATTGATCCATAAACAGTTTGTGCGTCCTTCGTCTTTCTTCTATCTATCTGGGTTAGATATATGAAAGTTCCAGCGTTTTTCTGTGATCTCTCGCTCTCTTTTTCTTTCCCCTCCCCTCTCCTCCTCTCCTCCCAATACAAAACTTGGATCTTGTAGGGCATCCATCCACTATCGAGTCGATTACCAATGTGCATGTCTCCAGGCCCTTCCCAAATTGACGGAGCATGCTGTCTTGAACACACTCGTCATCTGGCCTTGGGTTTCATTTCAACCATTCGAAAGAACAGCCCCCGTTCGGCCCCGCCACAACCTCCCACGCATCCCGCGCAAAACATCCCGCGCAAAAGAGAGATTTGATTCCAAAAACAATAACCTCAGGCCGTCGGGAATCGCCACTACATACTAGTATTGCCTAAGTAAGACCACTCCTGTACCATAGAAATCAACCATAAAATAACACAGGACACGCAGGATATACCATCCGCTGCACACGTACGAAATAGTAGGTGGTTTGTTCCACGTTTCGATATGCCGCGTGTCTTGTTTTTCCCCCTTAGCCAGGCGAAATGAAAGACACATGCCCACAAGTGATTCATCAGGCCGAGCCATTGGGAGGTTCTCCGTGGTGACGACGATTCGAAAAATTACACGGGGCCTTGAGCTGACTCCCCTTTTTTGTTGGAACGCGCTCTGGCCGCTCTTCCACCACCCCCGCTTCTCCTTGGGAAGGGACATACAGGTGTTGGGATATTTTTCTTGCCTGATGAACCAGATCCAACGAGCCAAGTGCGCTGTAGGCTTCGGACCATGGGACGCTTTGAAACTCGACCAGCCGTCGTTCTCCGTATTTACCCAGGGCCGTTATCCCATATGAAGAAAGAAAAAAGATAAAAACATTGATTGGTGTTATGAGGCCGAAAGCTTTTCCCACTTTGCTGCTTCTAGCAAAGTATAACTCCTAAGTTCCTTTTCTTGGGGGCAGCTAATAAGCTTTGAAGCCGGGCGCGCTACTCAACCAAGCTTCGTGGACCTAGGCTTGTGGCGTTCGGCCCAGCAGGGACGGCTCGCTATTATTAGCTGGCTGTTACTAGGATTCAAAAGCAGTTCGCGATGCGCCGTGCAAAAATCAACACGTGTTTCCATTTTCCCCACCTGAGATTCGAGGCGCCTGGGGGAAGTCTCGATATCGGCTCTCACTACTCTGTATATACTGTAGGCGCTCTTTCTGTGGGATTCTTTGGTGCTTGGCGTGCTAACTCACCCGACTAGGGGCGGTGATGCGTGTGGGCCCACCGACTACTAACGGCCCAACTGCACCCTGCTTCCTTACTCACCCAGCTACGCAGTGGACCAAGGTCTAGCGGGATAACCAAGTCCTTTCAAGTCCCTTCAAGTCCCTTCGTGGACCTGTTGCCTACACAGAAGGACATGTACCAGGCAGGCGCATTCCCAGGTACGCGTAACATCGTGAAAATCGCAACCCCGAGCGGCGACCTGAGTGGTCGGCGGGGTTGGATCGCTGCGTGCGTCGTCTCCACCGCGCCCGCTTGCGAGGAGGTTCCAGCGATATGTGTGGGTCTGCGGATCTCTGGGTCAGGAAGGAGATCTATGGATCACTTTTCTATTTTGCGATTGATTTATTATCTAAGTTATCATCAGCCATAGCAATATCTCACTATTAAGCAGGCAGGCGGGCAGGCAGGCAGGCATGTATGTATGCAGGTACTCGTGTACTGTACTACAGTACAGTGCAATGTAGTTCATGCATACAAAAGAAACCCCCCTGCGTCCATCTGTAATGCGGTTACCAGCCGTGTTGCAAACGAAGATCCTCCCTGCGCTTGCAGTCCTTGCTTGGAAGCTGGATCCCGGTCCTGCGCCTGTATGCGGACATTACGGGCATTGCCTTGCTTGTCCCTTTGTATGTGATGCATGCCCCTTTAATTGGATAATACGATGCGCTCCGTCACATGCATTCCGCCGTTCATTTTGGAGCGGCAAATCGTTTGGTGTTCTGGCCCCTTTATATCTGGCGGAATGCCCTCTCCGTAAATCATCATCCAGTTCAGATCAAACCCTGCCTACCTGTGCTGCAGCTTCAAAACGGGGAGGTAGGGGATCACAACGGATTGGAGAAAAGAGATAGCAAAATTTTTTATGGACTGAATCCCACATCCTTTGTCTCGGAAATAAATCGGTCAATTGATTCACATTGACCAATACTGGAGTTTGACGCCAAAATCCGTATATTTTTGATACACGGATGGGATGAATCAATGAGGCAATGTACTCGCGACCTTCGAAAGTCCTCACCCGCGGGTCGCTCTTCTTCTTTATCGTCCTCGCTTTCCTTATCACCCTCCTCTGGCATAGACGGATGGCCGACAATCATGGCGTTGTAGCCAACCCTTGGAACAGACACGCATCTAGACAACATTCTCCAACTCTGGCAAACCTTTCTCTAGGTAGTTCCTCCAGCTTTAGCTCCCTATATCTAGTAGAGATGTCTCTCTATCTCTGTCTCTCTCCATTTTGCTCCTCCCATCACATGTAGCTCAGTTAACCTTCCCTCCCCCCAGGGTCCTCCAAACCACCCGGTTCCAACCACTCAAGGGCCCTGATCATCCCCCGGCTGCAAAGGGAAGATGCCGACTGGGTCTCCACCCAGCTCGTTGATGTAGAAGCCTTCGTCTACGTCGTCGACGACCCCCACGCCCCCCTCCACTCGCCCCTCAACAAGGGCCATGAAGCAATGGTCTACCTCACCTACCTCATTGACCACTACGACAACCTCCCGGACATCATGATATTCATGCATTCTCACCGGATCGGCTGGCACAACGAGCACGCACTCGCCATGGACGCCGTCGCGCACATCAACAGGCTGAGCAGCGAACGCGTGACGCGGGAGGGTTACATGAATCTGCGCTGCAACTGGGACCCCGGCTGCCCGGCCTGGTTACACCCGGGCAAGACGGAAGCAGACACGGGCAAACCGGAGGAAGCCAACCTCGCGACAGCGTGGAGGGCGTTGTTCCCGGGAATCGAGGTCCCCGAAGTCCTTGCGCAGGCGTGCTGTGCCCAGTTCGCCATCTCGCGCGCCCGTGCCCGCGCCATCCCGCGGGCCAGATATGTGTTCTACCGCGACTGGATCCTGCGCACGGAGCTGAGCGACTCGATCTCCGGCCGCGTGTGGGAGTATCTCTGGCAGGTGCTGTTCGCGGGCCAGACGGTCTTCTGCCCCGCGAAGCATGTGTGTTACTGTGACGGGTACGGGTTATGTTTCGGTGGCGCCAAAGGGGTGGGTGAGTATCTCGGCCTCCTGAGACGTGAGGAAGGCTTGAAGAAGGATCTAGAGAAATGGCGCAGGCTGGCGGGTGTGGTGGCGGATGCGGAAAGGGAGGGCAAGTCGCGCAAGGAGATCGAGAACATGGAGCAGCCTGAGTTAGGGAAGGGAGCACTTCTGGAGGCTCAGTTAGAGGCCGCGAAGCAGGAGTTGATGAAAATAGTTGCGCGAGCGCAGGAGCGGGGCAGGGATCCGCGAATCCGCGCTCAGGAGGCAGGGAGGGAATGGAAGGAAGGGGATGGGTTTTGAATATTTTATTTTTGAGCAATCAAACCATGCAGGAGAAGCAAGAGAGACACTGAGTTTTGTTTCTTTGTGTTTCTTTCCTTTCTCATTTGCTCGACTCCTCCAGACGATTTGCTGCCACTCTCACGGTCATGAAACCCCAATTCCCCGTCACAGGCTTTTAACGTCCCCGAGCACCATTCCCTTCCATCTAGAACC
This sequence comes from Histoplasma mississippiense, assembly GCF_000149585.1. Lineage (NCBI taxonomy): Eukaryota > Fungi > Ascomycota > Eurotiomycetes > Onygenales > Ajellomycetaceae > Histoplasma > Histoplasma mississippiense. The sequence goes on along the minus strand of NW_001813981.1, from coordinate 2,339,396 downwards.
TCCCGCTAGGATATATCCTTTTCGTTTGTGTGTGTGGGGGGGAAAGAAGCGGTTCTTGAACATCTTGCGAGTATTTCCCGCCCGCTTATTTCAGGAGTGTGTGAATAACTACTTCATTCGGCGCAATTTTTTATTTTTTATTTTTTTATTTTCCATTTTGGTGGCATCCCGTGTTCTCATCTCAACCTCATGATTCCTCCTTCTCTCCCCTGGGCGAGTATATACTATATACTAGTATATATAGACATGTGCTGTACTCACATGTCATGCAGCCGTATGTCCCCGTCACCCATTGACCGCAAAACAGATGGTTGAAAAAAAACAAAATTACAAAAATAAAAGAAAATATAATTAAAAAGGTCAGAAAAGATACTATGGCAAGATTGGTAAGCCTAAGTAAGGGCTGGCTGATTGCGCAAGATGTGGAAGACATCATGCTCACGTTTCACAGCGAACTGGATGTTTCCTTTTTTTTCCTCGCGGAGAGAGGAATCAAGCCCACAGGTGTGAGGGGAGCGGTACAGGGAATGATCAGGAGGATAATGTGTCCTAGTATACTAGTATACTGGCATACTGGCATACTAATCTGTATTTACATATGTTCCCCGTACTTGCATGTCCGAGCTTGGCGTCCGCCGATGACCAACATCTTACATAACCTCCTTCCCACGTGACCCTGCCACTCCAACTGTTTCCATTTTTTCTTTTCGCCGGAAATTCTTTTGTTTGACTCTTTCCCCCGTTGCAATCAATTCAAACACGACAAACATCGCAAACCGACATCCAGCAGGCAATATCTAGATCTATCTATACAAGTATCAATCTATCAGACTTCTTCAGTGGAGGGACTGTCTCCTTTTCCTTTTTCCTTCTTCCATTCTTTTGAAAAATCTTTGCTTTTGAGCTTCTGGACGCACATTGCGTCGAGAGCGTGGGGAGTTTTTGTTGAGATTTGGAAGCTCAATTTGAATCAACCGGCCGCGTGGAGGAGGGGGATAGACAGAGAGGTAGGAACAGCGCGTTGTATATATATTTAATATACTTCTGGCCCTTCTCGCGACCTTCGATGCGTCTTGAGGATCCTTGAGAGCTCGTTCGTGAGGCTTGTGGAACGGATTTTTGCTTAAGAACGTGGCCAATTGGGGGTTTTGCGCAGCAGTGTTGGGTATTCAGGTAGAGAGTCCTCTTTTTATTATCAATCGCTATTATCGATTTCGCCCTCCCTCCCAGTTCCTCGCACAGTCCGCGTCCCTGGCTAACATTTGGGTTTTGGCATAAAATAGAGCTGCCTCATCGCACTCTTATCTATATCTACCGCACGCCTCTTCGCTAGTTACTGGTACCTTGCCGCGCCCCACGCTTCTCTTCTACTTCAATCGCGCTTACAAGAACGACAAAAGTTTAGTTCATGTCCAACAATCCAGAAGATATGACCTTGACCTCCCCCAAGCCCTCAGCCCTGGACTTCCCAACACACAACTCCCCACACCACCATCACCACCACCGCCACCACCTCTCAAACAGCGCACAGCAACAGCAGCAGCAGCAGCATAACCTGGCTGTCGCCGCTAGCGCAGCCGCCGCCAGCTACGCTGCAGATAACCACTTAGCAGGCCTTGTGGAAGCCGCTACGGCCGCGGCGGGACAGGATGTCGACTGGGCGCAGAACGACGAGGGAGATGCCAGCGTGATGGCCCATGGGCGCACGCTGCACGGCCATCTCGAGGGATATCCTTCGCCCAATCCTGTGTCTGGCGCCTCGGGGGAAGCGGGTGGTGGTGGGGACGGCCTGCATTTAGGTGATGGGTTTGTGGGTGATCCGACGACGGGGGGTGGGCAGGGGCAATATGGTGGGATGCCTTCGGGCGCGGGGTCGGGGTCGGGGTCGGTAGATGGGAGTAGTGGTGTGCCGACAGCCACTACTACTACGGCGGCGGCAGCGGCGGCGAGGAGACAGCTACGCCATGTGAATGTAGCAAGGGGTCCAACGAACCTGCCGAGGAAGAGGAAGCGGGCATCGACTATTGCCAATGTCGACCCGGCGATGACGGATGACGTCCCGCAGGAAGGCCAGTATGGCGATGGTACTGGCAACGTGGACGAGGTTCTAGCCGCGGGCGGAAACCAGAACGGAAGCGCACACGACCTGAGTATCCGCGAGCTACCACCACAGCAAGCGTTATCGGACGCACGCGCGGCAGGGGTCCACTCCGCCGCCGCGCTTTTCCGCCAACCCTCGGCCACCAGCAAGAAATACACGCGCCCGCCGATGTCGAAGATGTTCTCGTCGCTGGGCTTGTCGCCGGAGAACTTCTTGTACTTGCAGGCTGCGGCAAAGGCGTATATGCTTGACGAGGCGCATCCGGAGAGACGCGATTGTGTGGGCCAGAGGGGGAAGGGGGATACAGAAATGGTGAAGTTGCGGTTGTGGAATTGTGTGAGGGATTTTCTGGATAGGGAGGGGA